>NC_090391.1:24876724-25213040 GCF_036365525.1 Heterodontus francisci
CTACGACAGCGAGGCCTGGACAACTTATGCCAGCCAAGAGCGACGTCTCAATTCATTCCATCTTCGCTGCCTTCGGAGAGTACTTGGCATCAGGTGGCAGGACTATATCTCCAACACAAAAGTCCTTGAAGCGGCCAACACCCCCAGCTTATACACACTACTGAGTCAGCGGCTCTTGAGATGGCTTGGCCATGTGAGCCGCATGGAAGATGGCAGGATCCCCAAAGACACATTGTACAGCGAGCTCGCCACTGGCATCAGACCCACCGGCCGTCCATGTCTCCGCTATAAAGACGTCTGCAAACACGACATGAAATCCTGTGACATTGATCACAAGTCGTGGGAGTCAGTTGCCAGCATTCGCCAGAGCTGGCGGGCAGCCATAAAGACAGGGCTAAATTGTGGCGAGTCGAAGAGACTTAGCAGTTGGCAGGAAAAAAGACAGAGGTGCAAGGGGAGAGCCAACTGTGCAACAGCCCCGACAAACAAATTTCTCTGCAGCACCTGTGGAAGAGCCTGTCACTCCAGAATTGGCCTTCATAGCCACTCCAGGTGCTGCTTCACAAACCACTGACCACTTCCAGGCGCGTATCCATTGTCTGTCGAGATAAGGAGGCCCAAAAGAAAGAAAGAATAGACAGGGTGGATAGCAAGAAGCTTTTTCCCAGAGTGGGGGATTCAAATACTGTGGGTCACGAGTTCAAAGTGAGAGGGGAAAAGTTTAGGGGGGGATATGCGTGGAAAGTTCTTTATGCAAAGGGTGTTAGGTGCCTGGAACGCGTTGCCAGCGGAGGAGGTAGATGCGAACACGATAGCGTCTTTGAAGATGTATCTAGGCAGATACATGAATGGGCAGGAAGCAAAGAGATACAGACCCTTAGAAAATAAGCGACATGTTTAGGTAGAGGATCTGGATCGGCGCAGGCTTGGAAAGCCGAAGGGCCTGTTCATGTGCTGTAATTTTCTTTGTTATTTCTTTGTTATTCTGGTTAATTGTTAAATTAGAAGTCATCACTAATACACAGTGTATAATATTCCGGTTAATTGTTGAATTAGATGTCATCACTAATACACAGGGTATAATATTCTGGTTAATTGTTAAATTAGCTGTCATCACTAATACACAGTGTATAATATTCCGGTTAATTGTTGAATTAGATGTCATCACTAATACACAGGGTATAATATTCCGGTTAATGGTGAAATTAGATGTCATCACTAATACACAGGGTATACTATTCTGGTTAATTGTTAAATTGGATGTCATCACTAATACACAGATATAATATTCCGGTTAATTGTGAAATTAGATGTCATCACGAATACACAGGGGATAATATTCTGGTTAGTTGTTAAATTAGATGTCATCACTAATACACAGGGGATAATATTCTGGTTAATTGTTAAATTTTGATGCCACCCATTATGCAGTGTACAATATTCTGGTTAATTGCCATGTTAGATTTCGTCACTAATACACAGGCTACAATATTCTGGTTAATTCTTAAATTAGATGTCATCACTAATACACAGGGTATAATACTCTGGTCAATTGTTAAATTAGTCGTCATTACTAACACACAGTGTTTAATATTCTGGTTAATTGTTAAATTAGAGGACCTCGCAAATACACAGGGTGTAATATTCTGGTTAATTGTTAAATTATATGTCATTACTCATGCACAGGCTATAATATTCTGGTAAATTGTTAAATTAGATGTCCTGACGAATACACAGTGTTTAATATTCTGGTTAATTGTTAAATTAGAGGACCTCGAGAATACACAGGGTGTAATATTCTGGTTAATTGTTAAATTATATGTCATTACTCATGCACAGGCTATAATATTCTGGTAAATTGTTAAATTAGATGTCCTCTCGATTACACTGTATAATATTCCAGTTCATTGTTAAATTAGACGTCATCACTATTGATTGCTTGGGCAACTCTCAACCTCCATGCATTCGCCCAGGCATGCGCCATGGAAGGTCACTCCGTAGTCGCGTCACAGCGACCGAAACAACACAGAAGTCAGCAGTTATGGGTTATGAGTCCGGCTCAATTGGCATAGAGATTGGGCGCCACGGGTTGCCTTTGTCGGTGGGAGAGGTCATCGCATCTCACTGGACAGCTACCGCCCACCTCAAAGCGGGCAGCCCCCGGTCAATAAGGTTCTGTCCCGCCACAGTCCACCTGCTTCAATGGGTGCTTGGCGCTCAGGGTCATTGCCCGAAAAGTGGACTGCAACACCGCACCAAACAGCACGAAAAAAGGAAAGAAGGTACGAGCCCTTCGTTTTGCAAGCTGGAACGTCAGAACTATGTGTCCTGGCCTGTTGGAAGACTTTACACAAATCAACGATTCTCGGAAGACCGCCATCATGAACAATGAGCTCAGTTGACTCCATGTGGACATTGCCGCACTTCAGGAGACACTCCTCCCTGCGAGTGGATCTCGAAGAGCAAGACTACACCTTCTTCTGGCAGGGTAGGGATCCTGAAGATCCAAGACAGCATGGAGTGGGCATCGCCATCAGAATCTCCTTGCTCAGCATGATCGAGCCTCCCTCAAATGGCTCAGAACGCATACTGTCCATCCGAGTGCTCACCGCCGTCGGTCCAGTTCATCTACTCAGCATCTATGCTCCAACACTCTGCTCCTCACAAAGCTAAAGACCAGTTCGACGAGGAACTCCATAATATTATTAATAGCATTCCCAATACTGAACACCTGTTCCTGCTGGGGGACTTTCATGCCAGGGTTGGGGCCGACCATGACTCATGGCCCTCCTGCCTTGGGCGCTATGGCAATGGATGGATGAATAAGAATGGACAGAGACTGCTTGAGTTGTGCACCTATCATAACCACTTCATCACCAACTCATTCTTTCACACTAAACTCTGTCACCCGGTTTCATGGAGGCACCCAAGATCACGTTGATGGCACAAGCTGGACCTCATCATCACAAGGTGAGCCTCCTTAAACAATGTTCAAGTCACACGCAGCTTCCACAGTGCGGACTGTGACACCGACCACTCCCTGGTGTGCAGCAAGGTGAGACTCAAACCAAAGAAGCTGCATCACTCGAAGCAGAAGGGCCACCCGTGCATCAACATGAGCAGAATTTCTTATCCACAGCTGTTACAAAAATTTCTAAATTCACTTGTAAAAGCCCTTCAAAACACTCCCACAGGGGATGCTGAGACCAAGAGGGCCCACATCAGAGACGCCATCTATGAGTCAGCTATGACCACCTATGGCAAACGTGTGATGCGGAATACAGACTAGTTTCAATCTCACTTTGAAGAGCTGGAACCTGTCATAGCCGCTAACCGCATTGCACTGTTGAACTACAAGAAAGCCTCCAGCGAGTTAGCATTCATAGCACTGAAAGCAGCCAGAAGCACTGCACAAAGAACAGCCAGACGCTTCGCAATTTGCTATTGGCAACACTTATACAGTCATATTCAGCTGGCCGCACACACTGGAAACATCAGATGAATGTATGATAGCATTAAGAGCGCTTTTGGGCCAACCACCAGGAAGATCGCACCCCCCGCCCACCCCCCCCCCACCCACCCTCCCCGCAAATCTAGATCAGGGGACACAATCACTGGTTAACGCAAGCAAATGGACCGCTGGGTGGAACACTACCTAGAACTGTACTCCTTGGAGAATGTTGTCACTGAGACTGCCCTCAATGCCGCCCAGTCTCTGCCAGTCATGGATGAACTGGAGTACAGCCAACAAAATCGGAACTCAGTGATGCCATTGATTCCCTTGCCAGCGGAAAAACCCTTGGGAAGGACGGCATTACCCCTGAAATAATCAAGAGTGCCAAGCCTGTTGTACTCTCGGCACTCCATGAACTGATTTGCCTGTGTTGGGATGATGGAACAGTACCTCACGACATGCGCGATGCCAATATCATCACCCTCAATAAAAACAAAGGCTACCATGGTGACTGCAACAACTACCATGGAATCTCACTGCTCAGCATAGTGGGGAATGTCTTCGCTCCAGTCGCTTTAAACAGGCTCCAGAAGCTGGCCGAACATGTATACGCTGAGGCACAGTGTGGCTTTCGAGCAGAGAGATCGACTATTGACATGCTGTTCTCCCTTCACCAGCTACAGGAGAAATGCCACGAACAACAGAGGCGGCTCTACATTGCTTTCATTGATCTCACCAAAGCCTTTGACCTCGTCAGCAGACGTGGTCGCTTCAGACTACCAGAAAAGATCGGATGTCCACCAAAGCTACGAAGTATCATCACCTCATTCCATGACAATATGAAGGGCACAATACAGCACAGTGGCACCTCATCAGACCCCTTTCCAATCCTGAGTGGCGTGAAACAGGGTTGTGTTATCCCACCAATACTGTTTGGGATTTTCTTCACCCTGCTGCTCTCACATGCTTTCCAGTCTTCAGAAGAAGGAATTTTCCTCCAAACAAGGCCAGGGGGCAGGTTGTTCAACTTTGCCCGTCGAAGAGAGAAGACCAAAGTCCGGAAGTCCTCATCAGGGAACTCCTCTTTGCTGGCGATGCTGCTTTAACATCTCATACTGAAAAGTGTCTGCAGAGACTCATCGACAGGTTTGCGGCTGCCACAACGAATTTGACCTAACCATCAGCCTCAAAAAAACGAACATCATGGGACAGGACGTCAGAAATGCTCCATCCATCAATTTCGGCGACCACGCTCTGGAAGTGGTTCAAGAGTTCACCTACCTAGGCTCAACTATCACCAATAACCTGCTTTTGATGCAGAAATCAACAAGCGCATGGGAAAGGTTTCCACTGCTATGTCCAGACTGGCCAAGAGAGTGTGGGAAAATGGAGCACTGACACAGAACACAAAAGTCCGAGTGTATCAAACCTGTGTCCTCAGTACTTTGTTCTCCGGCAGCGAGGCCTGGACAACTAATGTCAGCCAAGAGTGACGTCTCAATTAATTCTATGTTCGCTGCCTCTGGAGAATCCTTGGCATCAGGTGGCAGGAACGTATCTCCAACACAGAAGTCCACGAGGCGGCCAACATCCCCAGCTTATACACACTACTGAGTCAGCATCGCTTGAGATGGCATGGCCATGTGAATCGCATGGACAATCGCAGGATCCCCAAAGACACATTGTGCAGCGAGCTCGCCACTGGTATCAGACCCACTAGCCGTCAAGGCTCCGTTTTAAAGACGTCTGCAAACGCGACGTGAAGTCCTGTGACATTGTTCACAAATCGTGGGGGTCAGTTGCCAGCAATTTCTGGAGCTGTCGGGCAGCCATAAAGGCGGGGCTAAGGTGTGGCGAGTCGAAGAGACTTAGCAGTTGGCAGGAAACTAGACAGAAGATGCCATCACTAATACACAGGGTACAAGATTCTGGTTAATTGTTAAATTAGATGTCATCACTAATGCACAGGCGATAATATTCTGGTTAAATCTTAAATTAGATGTCATCACTAATACACAGTGTATAATCCGGTTAATTGTTAATTTAGATGTCATCACTAATACACAGTGTATAATATTCTGGTTAATTGTTAAATTAGATGTCATCACGAATACACAGTGTATAATATTCAGTTTAATTGTTAAATTAGATGTCATCACTAATACACAGTGTATAATCCGGTTAATTGTTAAATTAGATGTCATCACGAATACACAATGTATAATATTCTGGTTAATTGTTAAATTAGATGTCATCACTAATACACAGTGTCTAATATTCAGGTTAATTGTTAAATTAGATGGCATCACGCATACACGGGATAATATTCTGGTTAATTGTTACATTAGCTATGATCACTAATACACAGGATTTAATATTCTGCTTAATAAATTAGATGTCATCACTAACACAGTGTATAATATTCCGGTTAATTGTTAAATTAGATGTCAACACTGATACACTGGGGATAATATTCCGATTAATTGCTAAATTAGATGTCATCACGAATGCACAGGCAACAATATTCCGGTTAAATCTTAAATTAGATCTCATCACTAATACACAGTGTACAATACTCGTTTCAATTGTTAAATTAGATGTCAGAACTAATACACAGGTAATAATATTCTGGTTAATTGTTAAATTAGATGTCATCACTAACACACAATGTATAATATTCCGGTTAATTATTAAATTAGATGTCATCACGAACACACAATGTATAATATTCCGGTTAATTGTTAAATTAGATGTCAGAACTAATACACAGGTGATAATATTTTGGTTAATTGTTACATTCGATGTCATCACTCATACATAGGGTATAAAATTCCGGTTAACTGTTTGCTTAGATGTCATCCCTCATGCACTGTGTAAAATATTCCGTTTAATTGTTAAATTAGATGTCATCAGTTATACACTGGGTATAATATTCCGGTTAATTGTTAAATCAGTTGTCATCACAAATACACAGGAGATAATATTGCGGTTAATTGCTAAATTAGATGTCATCACTAATACACAGGGCATAATATTCCAGTTAATTGTTAAATTAGATGTCATCACTATTACACAAGGTATAATATTCTGGTTAATTGTTAAATGAGATGTCATCACTAATGCCCAGGGGATAATATTCTGGTTAAGTCTTAAATAAGATGTAATTACGAATACACACGGGATAGTATTCTGGTTAAATCTTAAATTAGATGCTATCACTAATACACAGCGTGCAATGCTCCCATTAATTGTTAAATTCGATGTTATCACGAATACACAGTGTACAATATTCTGATTTATTGTTAAATTAGATGTCATCACTAATACACTGTGTATAATATTCTAGTTAATTGTTAAATTAGACGTCATCACTAATACACAGGGAATAGTATTCTGGTTAAAAGTTAAATTCTATGTCTTCACGAATACACAGGGTCTAATATTCTGGTTAATTGTTTAATTAGATGTCATCACTAATGCACAGGCGGTAGTATTGCCTTTAATTGTTAAATTAGATGTCATCACTAATACACAGGGGATAATATTCCAGTTAATTGTTAAATTAGATGTTATCACCAATACACAGGGGATAACCTAATTAATTGTTAAATGAGATGTCATCACTAATACACAGGGGCTAATATTCTGCTTAATTGTTAAATTGGATTTCATCACGAATACGCAGGTGATAATATTCCAGTAAATTGTTAAATTAGATGTCATCAGTAAAACACAGGGTATAGTTTTCCGATTAAATGTTAAATTGAATATCATCACGAATATACAGGGGATAATATTCTGATTAATTGTCAAGTTGGAGGTCATCACTATTATGCAGGGAATACTATTCTGGTTATTCATCAAATTGGATGTCATCACTGATACACAGGGGATAATATTCGCGATAATTGTTAAGTTAGATGCCATCACTAATACACACTGGATAATATTCCATTTAATTGTGAAATTAGATGTCCTCACTCATGCACATTGGACAACATCCCAGTTAATTGTTAAATTAGATGTCATCACTAATACACAGGGTATAATATTCTGGTTAATGGTGAAATTAGATGTCATCACTAATACACAGGGTATACTATTCTGGTTAATTGTTAAATTGGATGTCATCACTAATACACAGATATAATATTCCGGTTAATTGTGAAATTAGATGTCATCACGAATACACAGGGGATAATATTCTGGTTAGTTGTTAAATTAGATGTCATCACTAATACACAGGGGATAATATTCTGGTTAATTGTTAAATTTTGATGCCACCCATTATGCAGTGTACAATATTCTGGTTAATTGCCATGTTAGATTTCGTCACTAATACACAGGCTACAATATTCTGGTTAATTCTTAAATTAGATGTCATCACTAATACACAGGGTATAATACTCTGGTCAATTGTTAAATTAGTCGTCATTACTAACACACAGTGTTTAATATTCTGGTTAATTGTTAAATTAGAGGACCTCGCAAATACACAGGGTGTAATATTCTGGTTAATTGTTAAATTATATGTCATTACTCATGCACAGGCTATAATATTCTGGTAAATTGTTAAATTAGATGTCCTGACGAATACACAGTGTTTAATATTCTGGTTAATTGTTAAATTAGAGGACCTCGAGAATACACAGGGTGTAATATTCTGGTTAATTGTTAAATTATATGTCATTACTCATGCACAGGCTATAATATTCTGGTAAATTGTTAAATTAGATGTCCTCTCGATTACACTGTATAATATTCCAGTTCATTGTTAAATTAGACGTCATCACTATTGATTGCTTGGGCAACTCTCAACCTCCATGCATTCGCCCAGGCATGCGCCATGGAAGGTCACTCCGTAGTCGCGTCACAGCGACCGAAACAACACAGAAGTCAGCAGTTATGGGTTATGAGTCCGGCTCAATTGGCATAGAGATTGGGCGCCACGGGTTGCCTTTGTCGGTGGGAGAGGTCATCGCATCTCACTGGACAGCTACCGCCCACCTCAAAGCGGGCAGCCCCCGGTCAATAAGGTTCTGTCCCGCCACAGTCCACCTGCTTCAATGGGTGCTTGGCGCTCAGGGTCATTGCCCGAAAAGTGGACTGCAACACCGCACCAAACAGCACGAAAAAAGGAAAGAAGGTACGAGCCCTTCGTTTTGCAAGCTGGAACGTCAGAACTATGTGTCCTGGCCTGTTGGAAGACTTTACACAAATCAACGATTCTCGGAAGACCGCCATCATGAACAATGAGCTCAGTTGACTCCATGTGGACATTGCCGCACTTCAGGAGACACTCCTCCCTGCGAGTGGATCTCGAAGAGCAAGACTACACCTTCTTCTGGCAGGGTAGGGATCCTGAAGATCCAAGACAGCATGGAGTGGGCATCGCCATCAGAATCTCCTTGCTCAGCATGATCGAGCCTCCCTCAAATGGCTCAGAACGCATACTGTCCATCCGAGTGCTCACCGCCGTCGGTCCAGTTCATCTACTCAGCATCTATGCCCCAACACTCTGCTCCTCACAAAGCTAAAGACCAGTTCGACGAGGAACTCCATAATATTATTAATAGCATTCCCAATACTGAACACCTGTTCCTGCTGGGGGACTTTCATGCCAGGGTTGGGGCCGACCATGACTCATGGCCCTCCTGCCTTGGGCGCTATGGCAATGGATGGATGAATAAGAATGGACAGAGACTGCTTGAGTTGTGCACCTATCATAACCACTTCATCACCAACTCATTCTTTCACACTAAACTCTGTCACCCGGTTTCATGGAGGCACCCAAGATCACGTTGATGGCACAAGCTGGACCTCATCATCACAAGGTGAGCCTCCTTAAACAATGTTCAAGTCACACGCAGCTTCCACAGTGCGGACTGTGACACCGACCACTCCCTGGTGTGCAGCAAGGTGAGACTCAAACCAAAGAAGCTGCATCACTCGAAGCAGAAGGGCCACCCGTGCATCAACATGAGCAGAATTTCTTATCCACAGCTGTTACAAAAATTTCTAAATTCACTTGTAAAAGCCCTTCAAAACACTCCCACAGGGGATGCTGAGACCAAGAGGGCCCACATCAGAGACGCCATCTATGAGTCAGCTATGACCACCTATGGCAAACGTGTGATGCGGAATACAGACTAGTTTCAATCTCACTTTGAAGAGCTGGAACCTGTCATAGCCGCTAACCGCATTGCACTGTTGAACTACAAGAAAGCCTCCAGCGAGTTAGCATTCATAGCACTGAAAGCAGCCAGAAGCACTGCACAAAGAACAGCCAGACGCTTCGCAATTTGCTATTGGCAACACTTATACAGTCATATTCAGCTGGCCGCACACACTGGAAACATCAGATGAATGTATGATAGCATTAAGAGCGCTTTTGGGCCAACCACCAGGAAGATCGCACCCCCCCCCACCCCCCCCCACCCACCCTCCCCGCAAATCTAGATCAGGGGACACAATCACTGGTTAACGCAAGCAAATGGACCGCTGGGTGGAACACTACCTAGAACTGTACTCCTTGGAGAATGTTGTCACTGAGACTGCCCTCAATGCCGCCCAGTCTCTGCCAGTCATGGATGAACTGGAGTACAGCCAACAAAATCGGAACTCAGTGATGCCATTGATTCCCTTGCCAGCGGAAAAACCCTTGGGAAGGACGGCATTACCCCTGAAATAATCAAGAGTGCCAAGCCTGTTGTACTCTCGGCACTCCATGAACTGATTTGCCTGTGCTGGGATGATGGAACAGTACCTCACGACATGCGCGATGCCAATATCATCACCCTCAATAAAAACAAAGGCTACCATGGTGACTGCAACAACTACCATGGAATCTCACTGCTCAGCATAGTGGGGAATGTCTTCGCTCCAGTCGCTTTAAACAGGCTCCAGAAGCTGGCCGAACATGTATACGCTGAGGCACAGTGTGGCTTTCGAGCAGAGAGATCGACCATTGACATGCTGTTCTCCCTTCACCAGCTACAGGAGAAATGCCACGAACAACAGAGGCGGCTCTACATTGCTTTCATTGATCTCACCAAAGCCTTTGACCTCGTCAGCAGACGTGGTCGCTTCAGACTACCAGAAAAGATCGGATGTCCACCAAAGCTACGAAGTATCATCACCTCATTCCATGACAATATGAAGGGCACAATACAGCACAGTGGCACCTCATCAGACCCCTTTCCAATCCTGAGTGGCGTGAAACAGGGTTGTGTTATCCCACCAATACTGTTTGGGATTTTCTTCACCCTGCTGCTCTCACATGCTTTCCAGTCTTCAGAAGAAGGAATTTTCCTCCAAACAAGGCCAGGGGGCAGGTTGTTCAACTTTGCCCGTCGAAGAGAGAAGACCAAAGTCCGGAAGTCCTCATCAGGGAACTCCTCTTTGCTGGCGATGCTGCTTTAACATCTCATACTGAAAAGTGTCTGCAGAGACTCATCGACAGGTTTGCGGCTGCCACAACGAATTTGACCTAACCATCAGCCTCAAAAAAACGAACATCATGGGACAGGACGTCAGAAATGCTCCATCCATCAATTTCGGCGACCACGCTCTGGAAGTGGTTCAAGAGTTCACCTACCTAGGCTCAACTATCACCAATAACCTGCTTTTGATGCAGAAATCAACAAGCGCATGGGAAAGGTTTCCACTGCTATGTCCAGACTGGCCAAGAGAGTGTGGGAAAATGGAGCACTGACACAGAACACAAAAGTCCGAGTGTATCAAACCTGTGTCCTCAGTACTTTGTTCTCCGGCAGCGAGGCCTGGACAACTAATGTCAGCCAAGAGTGACGTCTCAATTAATTCTATGTTCGCTGCCTCTGGAGAATCCTTGGCATCAGGTGGCAGGAACGTATCTCCAACACAGAAGTCCACGAGGCGGCCAACATCCCCAGCTTATACACACTACTGAGTCAGCATCGCTTGAGATGGCATGGCCATGTGAATCGCATGGACAATCGCAGGATCCCCAAAGACACATTGTGCAGCGAGCTCGCCACTGGTATCAGACCCACTAGCCGTCAAGGCTCCGTTTTAAAGACGTCTGCAAACGCGACGTGAAGTCCTGTGACATTGTTCACAAATCGTGGGGGTCAGTTGCCAGCAATTTCTGGAGCTGTCGGGCAGCCATAAAGGCGGGGCTAAGGTGTGGCGAGTCGAAGAGACTTAGCAGTTGGCAGGAAACTAGACAGAAGATGCCATCACTAATACACAGGGTACAAGATTCTGGTTAATTGTTAAATTAGATGTCATCACTAATGCACAGGCGATAATATTCTGGTTAAATCTTAAATTAGATGTCATCACTAATACACAGTGTATAATCCGGTTAATTGTTAATTTAGATGTCATCACTAATACACAGTGTATAATATTCTGGTTAATTGTTAAATTAGATGTCATCACGAATACACAGTGTATAATATTCAGTTTAATTGTTAAATTAGATGTCATCACTAATACACAGTGTATAATCCGGTTAATTGTTAAATTAGATGTCATCACGAATACACAATGTATAATATTCTGGTTAATTGTTAAATTAGATGTCATCACTAATACACAGTGTCTAATATTCAGGTTAATTGTTAAATTAGATGGCATCACGCATACACGGGATAATATTCTGGTTAATTGTTACATTAGCTATGATCACTAATACACAGGATTTAATATTCTGCTTAATAAATTAGATGTCATCACTAACACAGTGTATAATATTCCGGTTAATTGTTAAATTAGATGTCAACACTGATACACTGGGGATAATATTCCGATTAATTGCTAAATTAGATGTCATCACGAATGCACAGGCAACAATATTCCGGTTAAATCTTAAATTAGATCTCATCACTAATACACAGTGTACAATACTCGTTTCAATTGTTAAATTAGATGTCAGAACTAATACACAGGTAATAATATTCTGGTTAATTGTTAAATTAGATGTCATCACTAACACACAATGTATAATATTCCGGTTAATTATTAAATTAGATGTCATCACGAACACACAATGTATAATATTCCGGTTAATTGTTAAATTAGATGTCAGAACTAATACACAGGTGATAATATTTTGGTTAATTGTTACATTCGATGTCATCACTCATACATAGGGTATAAAATTCCGGTTAACTGTTTGCTTAGATGTCATCCCTCATGCACTGTGTAAAATATTCCGTTTAATTGTTAAATTAGATGTCATCAGTTATACACTGGGTATAATATTCCGGTTAATTGTTAAATCAGTTGTCATCACAAATACACAGGAGATAATATTGCGGTTAATTGCTAAATTAGATGTCATCACTAATACACAGGGCATAATATTCCAGTTAATTGTTAAATTAGATGTCATCACTATTACACAAGGTATAATATTCTGGTTAATTGTTAAATGAGATGTCATCACTAATGCCCAGGGGATAATATTCTGGTTAAGTCTTAAATAAGATGTAATTACGAATACACACGGGATAGTATTCTGGTTAAATCTTAAATTAGATGCTATCACTAATACACAGCGTGCAATGCTCCCATTAATTGTTAAATTCGATGTTATCACGAATACACAGTGTACAATATTCTGATTTATTGTTAAATTAGATGTCATCACTAATACACTGTGTATAATATTCTAGTTAATTGTTAAATTAGACGTCATCACTAATACACAGGGAATAGTATTCTGGTTAAAAGTTAAATTCTATGTCTTCACGAATACACAGGGTCTAATATTCTGGTTAATTGTTTAATTAGATGTCATCACTAATGCACAGGCGGTAGTATTGCCTTTAATTGTTAAATTAGATGTCATCACGAATACACAGGGGATAATATTCCAGTTAATTGTTAAATTAGATGTTATCACCAATACACAGGGGATAACCTAATTAATTGTTAAATGAGATGTCATCACTAATACACAGGGGTTAATATTCTGCTTAATTGTTAAATTGGATTTCATCACGAATACGCAGGTGATAATATTCCAGTAAATTGTTAAATTAGATGTCATCAGTAAAACACAGGGTATAGTTTTCCGATTAAATGTTAAATTGAATATCATCACGAATATACAGGGGATAATATTCTGATTAATTGTCAAGTTGGAGGTCATCACTATTATGCAGGGAATACTATTCTGGTTATTCATCAAATTGGATGTCATCACTGACACACAGGGGATAATATTCGCGATAATTGTTAAGTTAGATGCCATCACTAATAAACACTGGATAATATTCCATTTAATTGTGAAATTAGATGTCCTCACTCATGCACATTGGACAACATCCCAGTTAATTGTTAAATTAGATGTCATTACTAATACACATGGGATAATCCAGTCAATTTTTAACTTAGATATCATCACTAATACACAAGGTATAATATACTGGTTAATTGTTCCATTAGATGCCATCACTTATACACAGTGCATAATATTCCGGTTAGTTGTTGCATTACATGCATCACACATACACAGGGGATAGCCTGATAAATTGTTAAATTAGATGCCTTCAATTGGAAAGTGCAGGATATTCCAGTTTCTGTTAAATTAGATGTCATCACTAACACAAAGCAAATAATATTCCGTTTAATTGTTAATTTAGATGTCATCACTTATACACAGGTGATGATATTCCGGTTAATTGTTACATTAGATGTCATCACCAATACACAGGGGATAATATTCTAATTAATTGTTAAATTAGAAGTCATCATTATCACACAGGGTATAGTATTCTGGTTTATTGTCAACTTAGATGTCATCACTAATACACAGAGGATAAAATTCAGATTAAACGTTCAATTAGATGTCATCACTGTTACACAGCGGATAATATTCCGGTTAATTATTAAATGAGATGTCATCACTGATACACAGGGGATAATATTCCACTTAATTGTTAAATTAGATGTCATCACTAATCTTTCTTTCTTTTGGGCCTCCTTATCTCGAGAGACAATGGATACGCGCCTGGAGGTGGTCAGTGGTTTGTGAAGCAGCGCCTGGAGTGGCTATAAAGGCCAATTCTGGAGTGACAGGCTCTTCCACAGGTGCTGCAGAGAAATTTGTTTGTTGGGGCTGTTGCACAGTTGGCTCTCCCCTTGCGCCTCTGTCTTTTTTCCTGCCAACTACTAAGTCTCTTCGACTCGCCACAATTTAGCCCTGTCTTTATGGCTGCCCGCCAGCTCTGGCGAATGCTGGCAACTGACTCCCACGACTTGTGATCAATGTCACACGATTTCATGTCGCGTTTGCAGACGTCTTTATAACGGAGACATGGACGGCCGGTGGGTCTGATACCAGTGGCGAGCTCGCTGTACAATGTGTCTTTGGGGATCCTGCCATCTTCCATGCGGCTCACATGGCCAAGCCATCTCAAGCGCCGCTGACTCAGTAGTGTGTATAAGCTGGGGATGTTGGCCGCTTCAAGGACTTCTGTGTTGGAGATATAGTCCTGCCACCTGATGCCAAGTATTCTCCGAAGGCAGCGAAGATGGAATGAATTGAGACGTCGCTCTTGGCTGGCATACGTTGTCCAGGCCTCGCTGCCGTAGAGCAAGGTACTGAGGACACAGGCCTGATACACTCGGACTTTTGTGTTCCGTGTCAGTGCGCCATTTTCCCACACTCTCTTGGCCAGTCTGAACGTAGCAGTGGAAGCCTTACCCATGCGCTTGTTGATTTCTGCATCTAGAGACAGGTTACTGGTGATAGTTGAGCCTAGGTAGGTGAACTCTTGAACCACTTCCAGAGCGTGGTCGCCAATATTGATGGATGGAGCATTTCTGACATCCTGCCCCATGATGTTCGTTTTCTTGAGGCTGATGGTTAGGCCAAATTCATTGCAGGCAGACGCAAACCTGTCGATGAGACTCTGCAGGCATTCTTCAGTGTGAGATGTTAAAGCAGCATCGTCAGCAAAGAGGAGTTCTCTGATGAGGACTTTCCGTACTTTGGACTTCGCTCTTAGACGGGCAAGGTTGAACAACCTGCCCCCTGATCTTGTGTGGAGGAAAATTCCTTCTTCAGAGGATTTGAACGCATGTGAAAGCAGCAGGGAGAAGAAAATCCCAAAAAGTGTGGGTGCGAGAACACAGCCCTGTTTCACACCACTCAGGATAGGAAAGGGCTCTGATGAGGAGCCACCATGTTGAATTGTGCCTTTTATATTGTCATGGAATGAGGTGATGATACTTAGTAGCTTTGGTGGACATCCGATCTTTTCTAGTAGTCTGAAGAGACCACGTCTGCTGACGAGGTCAAAGGCTTTGGTGAGATCAATGAAAGCAATGTAGAGGGGCATCTGTTGTTCACGGCATTTCTCCTGTATCTGACGAAGGGAGAACAGCATGTCAATAGTCGATCTCTCTGCACGAAAGCCACACTGTGCCTCAGGGTAGACGCGCTCGGCCAGCTTCTGGAGCCTGTTCAGAGCGACTCGAGCAAAGACTTTCCCCACTATGCTGAGCAGGGAGATTCCACGGTAGTTGTTGCAGTCACCGCGGTCACCTTTGTTTTTATAGAGGGTGATGATGTTGGCATCGCGCATGTCCTGGGGTACTGCTCCCTCGTCCCAGCACAGGCATAGCAGTTCATGTAGTGCTGAGAGTATAGCAGGCTTGGCACTCTTGATTATTTCAGGGGTAATGCTGTCCTTCCCAGGGGCTTTTCCGCTGGCTAGGGAATCAATGGCATCACTGAGTTCCGATTTGGTTGGCTGTATGTCCAGCTCATCCATGACTGGTAGAGGCTGGGCTGCATTGAGGGCCGTCTCAGTGACAGCATTCTCCCTGGAGTACAGTTCTAGGTAGTGCTCAACCCAGCGGTCCATCTGTTTGCGTTGGTCAGTGATTATGTCCCCCGATTTAGATTTGAGGGGGGTGATCTTCTTGATGGTTGGCCCAAGAGCTCTCTTCATGCCATCATACATTCCTCTGATGTTTCCGGTGTCTGAGGCCAGCTGAATATGACTGCATAGGTGTTGCCAGTAGTCGTTTGCGCAACGCCTAGCTGTTCTTTGTGCAGTACTTCTGGCTGCTTTAAGTGCTGCGGATGTTAAATCGCTGGGGGCTTTCTTGTAGTTCAAAAGTGCAATGCGATTAGCGGCTATGACAGGTTCCAGCTCTTCATTATGAGATTGAAACCAGTCTGCATTTCTCTTCGCACTTTTGCCGTAGGTGGTCAAAGCTGACTCATAGATGGCGTCTCTGATGTGGGCCCACTTGGTCTCAGCATCCCCTGTGGGAGTGTTTTGAAGGGCTGTTACAAGTGAATTTAGAAATTTTTGTAACAGCTGTGGGTGAGAAATTCTGCTCGTGTTGATGCGCGGGTGGCCCTTCTGCTTGGAATGATGCAACTTCTTTGGTCTGAGTCTAACCTTGCTGCACACCAGGGAGTGGTCGGTGTCGCAGTCCGCACTGTGGAAGCTGCGTGTGATTTGAACACTGTTTAAGGCGACTCGCCTTGTGACATTGAGGTCTAGCTGGTGCCAACGACGTGATCTTGGGTGCCAATTAGATGTCATCACTAATACACAGCGGATAATATTCTGGTTAAATGTTCAAATAGATGCCATCACTATTCCACAGTGTATAATATACCAGTGACATTGTTCACAAGTCGTGGGAGTCAGTTGCCAGCATTCGCCAGAGCTGGCGGGCAGCCATAAAGACAGGGCTAAATTGTGGCGAGTCGAAGAGACTTAGTAGTTGGCAGGAAAAAAGACAGAGGCGCAAGGGGAGAGCCAACTGTGCAACAGCCCCAACAAACAAATTTCTCTGCAGCACCTGTGGAAGAGCCTGTCACTCCAGAATTGACCTTTATAGCCACTCCAGGCGCTGCTTCACAAACCACTGACCACCTCCAGGCGCGTATCCATTGTCTCTCGAGATAAGGAGGCCCAAAAGAAAGAAAGAAGAATAATATACCAGTTAATTGTTATATTAGACGTCATCAATAATACACAGTGTGTAATATTCCGGTTAATTGTTACATTAGATTCCATCACACAGAAACCAGTTCCAACCTGTTTAATTGTTAAATTAGATGCCAGCACTAATACACAGGGGATAATATACTAGTCAATTGCTGCATTAGATACCATTACAAATAAACAGTGTATAATATTCCGGTTAATTGTTACATTAGAGTCCATCACACACAGAATGGGTATAACCACTTTCATTGTTAAATAAGATGCCATCTCTTATGCAGTGCATGATATTGTGGTTATCTGTTAGATTAGATGCAATCACTAATACACAGTGGATAGTATTCTGGTTAAGTCTTAAATAAGATGTATTAACTCCTACACAGGGGACAGTATTCTGGTTAAATCTTAAATAAGATGTAATCACTAATACACAGGGGACAGTATTCTGGTTAAATCTTAAATAAGATGTAATCACTAATACACAGGGGATAGTATTCTGGTTAAATCTTAAATTAGATGTTATCACAAATACACAGTGTGCAATACTCCCATTAATCGTTAAATTAGATGTCATCACTAATACACAGTGTATAATATACAGATTTATTGTTAAATTAGATGTCATCACTAATACACTGTGTATAATATTCGAGTTAATTGTTAAATTAGACGTCATCACTAATACACAGGGGATAGTATTCTGCTTAAATGTTAAATTCGATGTCTTCACGAATGCACAGGGGATAATATTCCGCTTAATTGCTTAATTAGATGTCATCACTAATGCACAGGGGATAATATTCGAGTTAATTGTTAAATTAGATGTCATCACTGATACACAGGGTGTAGTGCCCTGGTTAATTGTTAAATTAGATGGTATCACGAACACACAGGGGATAATCTAATTAATTGTTAAATTAGATGTCATCACTAATCCCACGGGCTAATATTCTGCTTAATTGTTAAATTAGATTTCATCACGAATCCGCAGGTGATAATATTCCAGTTAATTGTTAAATTAGATGTCATCAGTAAAACACAGGGTACAGTATTCTGATTAAATGTTAAATTTGATATCATCACTAATATACAGGGGATAATATTCTGATTAATTGTCAAGTTAGATGTCATCACTATTATACAGGGAATACTATTCTGGTTATTAGTCATATTGGATGTCATCACTAATACACAATGGATAATATTCCAGTTAATTGTTAAAATAGATGTCATCACTAATACACAGGGGATAATATTCCAGTTAATTGTTAAATTAGATGTCATCACTGATACACACTGTGTAATATTCCATTTAATTGTTACATTAGATGTCTTCACTCATGCACATTGAACAATATCCCAGTTAATTGTTCAATTAGATGTCATTACTAATACACATGGGATACTCTAGTTAATTTTTAACTTAGATTTCATCACTAATACACAGGGTACAATATACTGGTTAATTGTTACATTAGATGCCATCACATATACACAGTGTATAATATTCCGGTTAGTTGTTACATTAGATGCATCACTCATACAGAGGGGATAGCCTGTTTAATTGTTAAATGAGATGCCTTCAGTTGCAAAGTGCATGATATTCCGGTTTCTGTTAAATTAGATGTCATCACTAACACAATGCAAATAATATTCCGTTTAATTAATATTTAGATGTTGTCGCTTATACACAGGGTATAATATTCCAGTTAATTGTTACATTAGATGTCATCACTAATACACAGGGTGTAGTATCCTGGATAAATGATAAAATATATGTCATCGCTAATGCACAGGTGATAATATTCTGGTTAATTGTAACTTAGATTTCATCACTAATACAAAGGGCATAATATTCCTCTCAATTGTTAAGTTAGATGTGATCAGTAATACACAGGGTATAGTATTCGGGTTAAATGTTTAATTCGATATCATCACTAATGGACAGGGGATAATATTCTAATTAATTGCTTAATTAGATGTCATCAGGAATACAAAGGGAATAGAACATAGAACATTACAGCGCAGTACAGGCACTTCAGCCCTCGATGTTGCGCCGACCTGTGAAACCATCTGACCTACACTATTACATTTTCATCCATATGTCTATCCAATGACCACTTAAATGCCCTTAAAGTTGGCGAGTCTACTACTGTTGCAGGCAGGGCGTTCCACGCCCCTACTACTCACTGTGTAATGAAATTACCTCTGACATCTGTCCTATATCTTTCACCCCTCAACTTCAATCTATGTCCCCTCGTGTTTGCCATCACCATCCGAGGAAAAAGGCTCTTACTATCCAACCTGTCCAACCCTCTGATTATCTTATATGTCTCCATTAAGTCACCTCGTCTCCTCCTTCGCTTTAACGAAAACAACCTCAAGTCCCTCAGCCTTTCCTCGTAAGACCTTCCCTCCATACCAGGCAACATCCTAGTAAATTTCCTCTGCACCTTTTCCAAAAGCTTCCACATCCGTCCTATAATGCGGTGAGCAGAACTGCAAGCAATACTCCAGGTGCGGCCGCACCAGAGTTCTCTACAGCTGCAGCATGACCTCGTGGCTCCTAAACTCGATCCCCCCACTAATAAAAGCTAACACACCATATGCCTTCTTAACAGCTCTATTAACCTGGGTGGCAACTTTCAGGCATTTATGTAGCTGGACCCCAAGATCTCTCTGCTCATCTACACTACCAAGAATCTTCCCATTAGCCCAGTATTGTGCAATCCTGTTAATCCTTCCGAAGTGAATCACCTCACACTTTTCCGCATTAAACTCCATTTGCCATCTCTCAGCCCAGCTCTGCAGCCTATCTATGTCCCTCTGTAACCGACAACATCCTTCGGCACTATCCACAACTCCACCGACCTTCGTGTCATCCGCAAATTTACTATACCACCCTTATACACCCTCATCCAGGTCATTTATAAAAATGACAAACAGCAGTGGCCAAAAACAGATCCTTGCGGTACACCACTAGAAACTATACTCCAGGATGAACATTTTCCATCAACCACCACCCTCTCTCTTCTTTCAGCGAGCCAATTTCTGATCCAAAGCACTAATTCACCTTCAATCCCATACTTCTGTATTTTCTGCAATAGCTTACCGTGGGGAACTTTATCAAACGCCTTACTGAGTTCCATGCAGACCACATCCACTGCTTTACCCTCATCCACCTGTTTGGTCACCTTGTCAAAAAACTCAATAAGGTTTGTGAGGCACGACCTCCCCTTCACAAAACCGTGTTGACTGTAGCTAATAATATACTGGTTAATTGTTACATTAGATGCCATCACTAATACACAGTGTATAATATTCCGGTTAATTGTTAAATTATATGCCATCACATATACAGTGTATGATATTCTCGTTATCTGTTAAATTAGTTGTCATCACTAACACACAGTGGATAATTTTCCGTTTAATTGTTAATTCAGAAGTCATCAATTATAGACAGGGGATAATATTCCACGTTAATTGTTACAGTAAATGTCATCACTGATAAACAGGGTGTAGTATTGTGGATAAATGATTAAATAGATGTTATCACTAATACTCAGGGGATATCATTCTAATTAATTGTTAAATTAGAAGTCATCACTAATACATAGAGAATAGTATTCTAATTAATTGTTAAATTAGATGTCATCACTAATACACAGGGGATAATATACTGGCGATTTGTTAATTTAGACGCCATCATTAACACACAGTGTACAATACTCCGGTTAATTGTTACATTAGATGCCATCACACAGACACAGGGGATAAGATTACAGTTTGTTGCTAAATTAGATGTCATCACGAATACACAGGGGACAATATTCTGCTTAATTGTGTAATTAGGTGTCACCACCAATCATAGGGGATAATATACCAGTTAATTGTTAATTGGTGGTGAGTGCCTGGAACTTGCTGCCAGGGGCGGTGGTGGAAGCAGATATGATAGTGGCTTTTAAGAGACATCTGACAAATATATGAATAGGAAGAGAATGGAGGAATATGGGCCCCGGAACTGCCGAAGTTGTTAGTTTAGGCAGGCATCAAGATCGGCTCAGGCTTGGAGGGCCGAATGGCCTGTTCCAGTACAGTACTGTTCCTTGCTCTTTTTTGGCTTTATCTGTTAAATTAGATGTCATCACGAATACACAGGGGACAATATTCTGGTTAATTGTTAAATTAGTTGTCATCATGAATACACAGGGGACAATATTCCAGTTAATTGTTAAATTAGATGTCATCATTGATACACAGGGCACAGTATCCAGGTTAAATGTTAAATTTGATATCACCACTAATAAACAGGAGATGATATTCTGGTTAAAAGTTAAATTTTACTTCATCACTAATACATAGGGGATAATATTCCAGTTAATTATTGCATTAGATGTCATCACCAATACACAGGGGATAATATACTGGTTAGTTGTTACATTAGATGTCATCACTAATACACAAGGTATAATATTCTATTTAATTGTTAAATTAGATGTCATCACTAAGGCACAGGGGATAATATTCGGATTAATTGTCAAGTTAGATGTAATCACTATTATGCAGGGAATACTATTCTGGTTAAACATCAAATTGGATGTCATCACTAATACACAATGGATAATATTGCAGTTAATTGTTAAAATACATGTCATCACTAATACACAGGGGATAATATTCCAGTTAAATGTTTAATTAGATGTCATCACTAATACACAGGGGATAATATTCGCGATAACTGTTAAATTAGATGTAACAACTAATACACAGGGGATAATATTCCAGTTAATTGTTTAATTAGATGTCATCACGAATACACAGGGGATAATATTCGCGATAATTGTCAAATTTTATGTCATCACTGATACAAACTGTATAATATTCCATTTAATTGTTAAATTAGATGTCTTCACTCATGCACATTGGACAATATCCCAGTTAATTGTTAAATTAGACGTCATTACTAATACATATGGGATAATCTAGTTAATTTTTAACTTAGATATCAACACTAATACACAGGGTATAATATACTGGTTAATTGTTACATTAGTTGCCATCACTAATACACAGTGGATAATATACTGGCGATTTGTTACTTTGGACGCCATCATTAACACACAGTGTACAATACTCCGGTTAATTGTTACATTAGATGTCATCAAAAATATAGAATGGACAATATTCCGTTTAATTGTTAAATTCGATGTCATCACGAATACACAGTGGATAATATTCCGGTTAATTGTTAAATTAGATGTTATCACTAATACACAGGGGATAATCTGGTTAATTGTAAAATTAGATGTCATCACTATTACACAAGGTATAATAATCTGGTTAATTGTCAAATTAGATGTCACCACTAATACACAGGGGATAATATTCCTATCATTTCTTAAATAAAATGTTATGACTAATACACAGGATATAATATTCCGTTTAATTGTTAAATTAGAAGTCATCAATAATACACAGGGTACAATATTCCAGTTAGTTGTAAAATTAGATGTGATCACTAATACAGAGCATACAGTATTCAGTTTAATTGTTAAATTAGATGCCATCACTAATACACAGTGTATAATATTTTGGTTAATTGTTAATTTTGAAGTAATCAATAATACACAGGGTATAATATTCCAGTTAATTGTTAAATTGGAAATCACGAATACACATGGTGTAGTATTCCGGTTAAATGTTAAATTAGATGTCATCACCAATACACAGGGGATAATATTCCAGTTAATTGTTAAATTAAATGTCTTCACTATTACACAGGGTACAGTATTGTGGTTAACTGTCAAATTAGATCTCATCACTGACACACAGCGGATAATATTCCGGTTAATTGTTAAATTTGATGTCATCACCAATTCACAGTGTGTAGTATTCTGAATAAATGATAAATTAGATGTCATCACTAATACACAGGGGATAATATTCAGGTCAATTGTTCAATTAAATTTCATCACTGATACATCGAGGATAATATTCCAGTTAATAAATTATATGCCATTACTAACACACAGGGGAGAATACTGGAGTTAATTGTTAAATTAGATGTCATCACTAATACACAGGGTATAGTATGCTAGTTAACTGTTAAATTAGATGTCATCACTAATACACATGGGATAATATTCTGGTTAATTGTTAAGTTAAATGTCATCACGATTACACAGGTTATCGTATTCTGGTTAAATGTGCAATTAAATGTCATCACTATTACACAGCGGATAATATTCCGGTTAATTTCAAACTGGCTGTCATCACTAATACAGAATGGACAATATTCTGTTTAATTGTTAAATTCGATGTCAAGACGAATACACAGTGGATAATATTCCGGCCGATTGTTAAATTAGATGTTATCACAGATACACAGGGGATAATCTGCTAATTGTAAATTAGATGTCATCACTATTACACAAGGTATAATATTCTGGTTAACTGTCAAATTAGATGTCACCACTAATACACAGGGGATAATATTCGAGTTAATTGTTAAATTAAATGTCATCAATAATACACCGTGTATAATATTCCAGTTAATTGTTACATTAGATTCCATCACACAGGCACAAGATATAACCTATTTAATTGTTAAATTAGATGCCATCAATAATACACAGGGGATAATATACTGGTTAATTGCTACATTAGATGCCATTACTAATACACAGTGTATAATGTTCCGCTGAATTGTTGCATTACATTCTTCACAAATACACAGAGTATAACCTGTTTAATTGTTAAATTAGATGTCATCACTAATGCACAGGCGACAGTATTCTGGTTAAATCTTAAATTAGATGTTATCACTGATACATAGTGCATAATATTTGGGGTAATTTTTAAAATAGATGTCATCACTAATACACAGGGGATAATATTCTAGTTAATTGTCAAATTAGATGTCATCACTAATGCACAGCTGATAATATTCCGGTTAATTGTTGAATTAGATGTCACCACTAATACACAGGGTTTGATATTCCAGTGAATTGTTTAATTAGATGTCATCACTAATACACAGGGGATAATCTGGTTATTTTTTAAATTAGATGTCATCACAAAATACACAGTGTGCAGTATTACGGTTAATTGTGACATTACATTAGGGCGGCACTGTGGTGAAGTGTTTAGCACTGCAGCCTCACAGCTCCAGGGACCCGGGTTCGATTCTGGGTACTGCCTGTGTGGAGTTTGCAAGTTCTCCCTGTGTCTGCGTGGGATTTCTCCGGGTGCTCCGGTTTCCTCCCACAAGCCAAAAGACTTGCAGGTTGATAGGGAAATTGGCCATTATAAATTGTCACCAGTAGGTAGGTGGTAGGGAAATATAGGGACAGGTGGGGATGTTTGGTAGGATTATGGGATCAGTGTTGGATTAGGGTTGATGGTCGGCATTGACTCGGCACAGGCCGAAGGGCCTGTTTCAGTGCTGTTTCTCGAATCTTAATCTAATCTACATGCCATCACACATAGAGAGGGTGTAACCTGTTTAATTGATAAATTAGATGCCATCACGTATACACAGGGGATAATATTCTGGTTAATTGTTAAATTAGATGTCATCACTGTTACACAAGGTATAATATTCCGGTTAATTGTTAAATTAGATGTCATCACGAATACACAGTGGATAATATTTGCGATAATTGTTAAATTAGATGTCATTATTGATACACACTGTATAATATTCCATTTAATTGTTAAATTCGATGTCTTCACTCATGCACAGCGGACAATATCCCAGTTAATTGTTCAGTTAGATGTCATCACTAATACACATGGGATAATCTGGTTAATTTTTAACTTAGATATCATCACTAATACACAGGGTTTCATATACTGGTCAATTTTTACATTAGATGCCATCACTAATACACAGTGTATAATATTCCGGTTAGTTGTTACATTTCATGCCATCACACATACACAGGGGATAGCCTGTTTAATTGTTAAATTAGATGCCTTCAATTTTAAAGTGCATGATATTCCGGTAACTGTTAAATTAGATGTCATCACTAACACAAAGCAAATAATATTCCGTTTAATTGTTAAATTAGAAGTCGTCAATAATACACAGGGTATAATATTCCAGTTCGTTGTAAAATTAGATGTGATCACGAATACAGAGCATATAGTATTCCGTTTAATTGCTAAATTACATGCCATCACTAATACACAGTGTATAATATTCCAGTTAATTGTTAACTTAGAAATCACGAATACACATGGTGTAGTATTCCGGTTAAATGGTAAATTAGATGTCATCACTAATACACAGGGGATAATTTTCCAGTTAATTGTTAAATTAAATGTCTTCACTGTTGCACAGGTACAGTATTGTGGTTAATTGTCAAATTTGATCTCATCACTGTTACACAGCGGTAATATTCCGGTTAATTGTTAAATTAGACGTCATCACTAATACAAAGGGGATAATATTCCAGTCAATTGTTAAATTAGATGTCATCAGTAATACACAGGGTATAGTATTCGGGTTAAATGTTAAATTAGATATCATCACTAATGCACAGGGGATAATATTCCGGTTACTTGTTATGTTATATATCGTCACGAATGCACAGTGTATAATATTCTGGTTAATTGTTAAATTAGATGTCATCACTATTACCCAATGGATAATATTCCAGTTAATTGTTAAATTTGATGTAATCACTGATACACAGGGGATACTATTCCAATTAATTGTTACATTAGATGTCATCACCAATACACAGGGGTTAATCTGTTTAATTGTTAAATTAGATGTCATCACTAATCCACAGGGGATAATATTCTGGATAATTGTTCAATTAGATGTCATCACTCATACACAGAGGATAATATTCCAGTTAATTTGCACATTAGATGCCATCACACAGACACAAGGGAAATCCTGTTTCATTGTTAAATTAGATGCCATCACTAAAAGACAGGGGATAATATACAGGTTAATTGTTACATTAGATGTTATCACTAATACACAGGGGATGACCTAATTAATTGTTAAATGAGATGTCATCACTAATACACAGGTGATGATATTCCAGTTAATTGTTAAATTAGATGTCATCAGTAAAACACAGGGCATAGTTTTCTGATTAAATGTTAAATTGAATATCATCACTAATATATAGGGGATAATATTCTGATTAATTGTCAAGTTAGATGTCATCACTATTATACTGGGAATACTATTCTGGTTATTCATCAAATTGGATGTCATCACTAATACACAATGGATAATATTCCAGTTAATTGTTAAATTTAGATGTCATCACGAACACACAGGAAATAATCTGGTTAATTGTTAAATTAGATGTCATCACTAATACACAGGGGATAATATTCCAGTTAATTGTTAAATTTAGATGTCATCACTAATACACAGGAAATAATCTGGTTAATTGTTAAATTAGATGTCATCACTAATACACAGGGGTTAATATTCCAGTTAATTGTTTAAGTAGATGTCATCACCAATACACAGGGGACAATATCCCAGTTAATTGTTAAATTAGATGTCATTATAATACACATGGGATAATCTATTTAATTTTTAACTTAGATATCATCACTAATACACAGGGTATAATATACTGGTTTATTGTTACATTAGATGCCATCTCTTATACACAGTGCATAATATTCCGGTTAGTTGTTACATTAGATGCATCACACATACACAGGGGATATCCTGTTTAATTGTTAAATTAGATGCCTTCAATTGGAAAGTGCATGATATTCCAGTTTCTGTTAAATTAGATGTCATCACTTATACACAGGTGATAATATTCCGGTTAATTGTTACAGTAGATGTCATCAACAATACACAGGGGATACTATTCTAATTAATTGTTGAATTAGAAGTCATCACTATCACAGAGGGTATAGTATTCTGGTTTATTGTCAACTTAGATGTCATCACTAATACACAGCGGATAATATTCCAGTTAATTCTTAAATTCGATGTCATCACTAATACACAGCGGATAAAATTCAGGTTAAATGTTCAATTAGATGTCATCACTATTACCCAGCGATTAATATACCAGTTAATTGTTATATTAGACGTCATCACTACTGCACAGGGGCCAATATTCCAGTTAATTGTTAAATTAGATGTCATCATTGATAAACAGGGGATAGTATTCCACTTAAATGTTAAATTAGATGACATCACTAATACACAGTGGATAATATTCTGGTTAAATGTTCAAATAGATGCCATCACTATTACACAGTGTATAATATACCAGTTAATTGTTATATTAGACGTCATCACTACTGCACAGGGGCCAATATTCCAGTTAATTGTTAAATTAGAGGTCATCACTAATAGACTGGGGATAATATTCCAGTTAATTGTTAAATTAGATGTCATCAATAATACACAGTGTGTAATATTCCGGTTAATTGTTACATTAGATTCCATCACACACAGAATGGGTATAACCACTTTAATTGTTAAATTAGATGCCAGCACTAATACACAGGGGATAATATCCTGGTCAATTGCTGCATTAGATACCATTACTAATAAACAGTGTATAATATTCCGGTTAATTGTTACATTAGAGTCCATCACACACAGAATGGGTATAACCACTTTAATTGTTAAATAAGATGCCATCACTTATACAGTGTATGATATTCTGGTTATCTGTTAAATTAGATGTAATCACTAAAACACAGTGGATAGTATTCTGGTTAAATCTTAAATAAGATGTCATCACTGACACACAGGGGATAGTATTCCACTTAATTGTTAAATTAGAAAACATCACTAATATACAGGGAATAATATTCTGATCAATTGTCAAATTAGATGTCATCACTCTTATACAGGGAATACTATTCTGGTTATTCGTCAAATTGGATGTCATCACGAATACACAATGGATAATATTCCAGTTAATTGTTAAAATGGATGTCATCACTAATACACAGGGGATAATATTCCAGTTAATTGTTAAATTTAGATGTCACCTCTAATACACAGGGGATAATATTCCAGTTAATTGTTTAATTAGATGTCATCACTAATACACAGGGGATAATATTCGCGATAATTGTTAAATTAGATATCATCACTAATACACAGGTGATAATATTCGTGATGATTGTTAAATTAGATATCATCACTGATACATACTGTATAATATTCCATTTAATTGTTAAATTAGATGTCTTCACTCATGCACATTGAACAATATTCCAGTTGATTGTTACATTAGATGTCATCACTGATAAACAGGGTGTAGTATTGTGGATAAATGATTAAATATATGTCATCACTAATACACAGGGTATAGTATTCTGGATAAATGATAAAATAGATGTCATCACTAATACTCAGGGGATATTATTCTAATTAATTGTTAAATTAGAAGTCATCACTAATACACAGGGGATAATATTATGGTTAATTGCTAAATTAGATGTCATCACTAATACACAGGGGATAATATACTGGCGATTTGTTAATTTAGACGCCATCATTAACACACAGTGTACAATACTCCGGTTAATTGTTACATTAGATGCCACCACACAGACACAGGGGATAAGATTGCAGTTTGTTGCTAAATTAGATGTCATCACTAATACACAGGGGACAATATTCTGCTTAATTGTGTAATTAGGTGTCACCACCAATCATAGGGGATAATATTCCAGTTAATTGTTAATTGGTGGTGAGTGCCTGGAACTTGCTGCCAGGGGCGGTGGTGGAAGCAGATATGATAGCGGCTTTTAAGAGACATCTTGACAAATATATGAATAGGAAGAGAACAGAGGAATATGGGCCCCGGAACTGCCGAAGTTGTTAGTTGAGGCAGGCATCAAGATCGGCTCAGGCTTGGAGGGCCGAATGGCCTGTTCCAGTACTGTACTGTTCCTTGCTCTTTTTGTGCTTTATCTGTTAAATTAGATGTCATCAGCAATACACAGGGTATAGTATTCGGGTAAAATGTTAAATTAGATATCATCACTAATGCACAGGGAATAATGTTCTGGTTAATTGTTAAATTAGATGTCATCACTAATAGACAGGGGATAATATTCTGGTTAATTGTTCAATTAGACGTCATCACTAAGACACAGGGTATAGTATTCGGGTAAAATGTTAAATTAGATATCATCACTAATGCACAGGGAATAATATTCCGGTTAATTGTTAAATTTGATGTAATCACTAATACACAGGGGATAATATTCCAATTAATTGTTACATTAGTTGTCATCACTAATGCACAGGGGATAATATTCTGGATAATTGTTCAATTAGATGTCATCACTCATATACAGAGGATAATATTCCAGTTAATTTGTACATTAGATGCCATCACACAGACACAAGGGAAATCCTGTTTCATTGTTAAATTAGATGCCATCACTAAAAGACAGGGGATAATATACAGGTTAATTGTTACATTAGATGTTATCACTGATACACAGTGTAGAATATTCTGGTTAATTGTTAAATTTGACGTGATCACTAATACACAGGGGCTAATATTCCAGTTAATTGTTAAATTAGATGTCATCACTAGCACACAGGGGACGATATTATAGTTAATTGTTAAATTAGAAGTCATCACTAATACACAGGGGATAATCTGGCTAATTGTTAAATTAGATGCCATCACTAATACACAGGGGATAATATTCTAGTCAATTGTTGAATTAGATGTCATCACTGATACACAGGGGATAATATTCTAGTCAATTGTTAAATTAGATGTCATCACGAACACACAGCGGATAATATTCTGGTTAGATGTTCAATTAGATGTCATCACTATTACACAGTGGATAATATTCCGTTTAATTGTCAAATTACATGTCATCACTAATACACAGGGGAAAATATTCTGGTTGGTTGTTAAATTAAATTTCATCACTATTCTGCAGTGTATAGTACTCTGGGTAATTGTCAAATTCGATGTCATCACTAATACACAGTGGATAATATTCTGGTTGATTGTTAAATTAAATTTCATCACTATTCTGCAGTGCATAGTACTCTGGGTAATTGTCAAATTCGATGTCATCACTAATACACAGGGGATGATATTTCTATCATTTCCCAAATTAGATGTCATCACGAATACACAGGATATAATATTCCGTTTAATTGTTAAATTAGATGCCATCACTAATACAGAGGGGTTAATGTTCCAGTTAAATGTTAAATTAGATGTCGTCAATAATACACAGGGTATAATATTCCAGTTAATTGTTAAATTAGATGTTATCACTAATACACAGTGTATAATATTCTGGTTGATTGGTAAATTAAATGTCATCACTATTATACAGTGTATAGTATTCTGGATAATTGTCAAATTACATGTCATCACTAATACACAGGGGCTATTCTAGTTAATTGATAAATTAGATTTCATCACTAATACACAGAGTATAATATTCTGGTTAATTGTTAAATTGGCCGTCTTCACTAATACACAGGGGATAATATTCCAGTTCATTGTGAAATTAGAAGTCATCATTAATACACAGGGGATAATCTGGTTAATTGTTAAATTAGATGTCATCACTAATACACAGGGGATAATCTGGTTAATTGTTATATTAGATGTCATCAGTAAAACACAGGGTATGGTATTCTGGTTACATTTTAAATTAGATGTCTTCAGTAATACACAGGGGATAATCTGGTTAATTGGTAAATTATATGACATCACCATTAAACAGGTTTTAATATTCTGGTTAATTATCAAATTAGATGCCAACACTAATACACAGTGTATCGTATTATGGTTAATTGTGACATTACATGCCATCACACATAGAGAGGGTTTAACCTGTTTAATTGATAAATTAGATGCCATCACTTATACAGAGTATGATATTCTCGTTATCTGTTAAATTAGATGTCATCAATAACACAAAGCAGATAATATTCCGTTTAATTGTTAAGTTAGATGTCATCACTTATGCACAGGGATAATATTCCAGTTAATTGTTACATTAGATGTCATCACTAATACACAGGGTGTCGTGTTCTGGTGTTGGAGTAAATCCAGATTGTGCACAATTGTGGAACAAATTCTCCGGACTCAGACGTTGAGAATCAAACACTTTATTGCATGATATCATGGGGGTGCACACCTTACCTAAATGCGGTCCAGTGCTACTCCCCCAAGAGCTACAGATCGCCGTGGACTTATATAGTATAAAAGAGGCAGAGCTAACAGTTCCACAATTAGATAAGCACCCACAAGACTGCCTACGTAATGGTGCACCATGCAGGGTCCGAGGTCAGCAAAACATCAGTTTCAACATTAACAAGCTAGTTCCTTAATTCAGTGCCCACTCCAGACACCATATCTGGCCGTAATGTCTGACTGTGGTTAGCTGCTCTGTCCACAATTTATGACCGTTGGTTGTGGTTAGATGAGCGATAAGCTGTCTCCTGCTTTTCTGCTTCTACAAAGTTAAATAATAATTAGCACAGCTAAGAAAAAATTCTCCAACAATCCCTCCTTTTATCATACCATGATAACACAGCATCATCATGAGTAGAGGGGGAGGCAGGCGCTAAAAGTAATCATTGAAGCATAATATATTTTTCTGCCATCGCGCTGTTGTAGCCGCAAGGCCAAGCTAGCAATACATGATTGATTAATCTCAGATTAAATGTCCCCATAATATTCTGTTCTTAAAATTCTAAAATTCCGTTCTCACAGTCCCCTCTTGACTCTTCTACAACCCTTTTAAGAATCCTTCTCTTGATCCCACCTAGGTGCCTTTAATGGTCTCTATTGTCTAGAAACAGCCTTCAACACCCAGAGGGGTCGCACTCAATACGTTGCCTGCTTATATCACAAGGAGGCAGTGGGAACTCTGCAAAGGCATAACTTTTGCAGGGGCTTCAAATACTTGTTGACAACATAAAAGGTGGTACACTTGTACATTTACCATCTCATTTAAGCATGACTGTTACATAATCGATTGTACAAACATAATACAATTTCATAAAGCACATTGATCATTCATTAATTCATTTTTTGAGTATATATGAAAAGGTTATATAATTACCCCTTTTATGGATTAACTAATTGTCCCTCCTTTGACAGAGCAAGTTCAAACACTAATTGCTTTACAGGTAGCTGTCCAACCTGTATTCATACATCCTCTTGCATTGCCTAATTAATTTCTTAAGTTGCCAAATTAAGTAAGTCACATCTGACACCATGATACCCAAAACCACTATCAGGACATGGGAGATAATTTTAAACCAGGGGTGTATCTGCACGTCTGACCCCAGTTCCAGAAGTCCTCCTGCCAGGTAGAATCATTTATCTTGTCAATCTCATCTTGTAGCATCTTCGACTGTTGTTCCAGCTTGCAATGGCTTCTAGCTGCTGTCTATCTTTACCCAAGCGTGTGGGCAATGGTTGAATAGTATATTCATAGTCCCGGAGGTAATATGTCAAATCCTCCTTAATACTTTCTGTCACAGTTATCGTTTCTGTCTTTTGTTTATGTATCTGTACCAACTCCATTTTCCCTACTCGGGTAGGTATTTTTGGGTTGAACCAAAATGTACTGTTGCTCACCGGACAAGTCCGTTTATGTCCATACTGGTACTCCTTCGCTGTGGTGGTTAAGCAATATCTCCCCTTTCCCATATAGGCACATGGGTTAGTCCTGACAATGCTTTCCTAGCTTCCCTGGTGCAATTTACAATGGCATTAAATCCACACGTCTAATTCTGCCATTTTATATTTAGGATGAGGACATATGATCACCTGATTTTCCAGACTACACTCAGACAATCGACAATGTTGTTCCAATTACCTCTTTTCCCAATTTCCATAACATAGGGTAAAATATCATTATATTTTATGAATTATTTTCCCCTTATCATTTTCTCATTACCAAATTCCTGTCTCAACAATTGTTACAGTAATACCTTGTACAACTCTCGGGTCTTCTCAGGGCACCAGTCAGGTACATAGAACATAGAACATAGAACATAGAACATACAGCACAGAACAGGCCCTTCGGCCCACAATGTTGTGCTTGATATCTGAGAAAATCAATATTACCGGTACCAACTCAAGCTTTACAATATCATATACAATTTTATTCGTTTTTTCTTATCGCAATTCCATTTACTGGTCCTGTAGTCAATGCAAGGCAAGGGAGACCAGTCACTTGTGGCTGTTGGGTTGTAACCTTATTCGTCGGTAATTCGAATGTGGGGTTAACCGTGGAGTTGGTGCTTCTTGTCTGTTTAATCTCACAGCCTGAAATAGGAACTGTCCTTTTTTTTATCTTAGAGCTTTAATATCTTGCGCTGGGGGAGTTCGAGGATTGTCTGCACTCACTTTTGCTCTGTCTCATGCTTTCCCTGTGTTATTACTATTCCCAAATAAGAAACCTTCTCCTTCATTATCTGTGCCATTTTCAGCCTAACTTTCACTCTAACCTTCTTGAAGGAAGGTGGACCATCGATGGATTATTATAAAATCCCTGGGAGAGACAGGTCCAGATGTACTGTTGTCCCTTGAACGTAAACACAAATTTATATTGACTCTTGTGCCAACTGTATGGACCGGAACCCATTGCTAATGTCCAATGCAGTTAACCACTGATTTGTTATTTACTAAAACTTTGATTGTCCTCTTAAATATCAGATACATTTCCCTTTTAGTGCTTTAAATAACCACTCATATCAATGAAATTTTGTTTATTGATTCCAATTTCTTATGCCCAGACTTGGTTGTACTTTTTGTAAGTGGTTGCAACTATCTTTCCTTCTCAAGTACTTTGTCTCATTGATAAAGATGCTATGATATTTGATGTCTGCAATTCAGTTTTAAATTCTCAAAGCTGCTGGATCTCTTGTTGTGGCATCAGTTCTCATGTGGCCTTGGAACCTGCCGTCACCTGCTTAAAAAGAATCCATTGTGGCTCTGCCCCAGAGCCCAATGGGTTAGTTTGTCCAATTCTATCTGTCAACTTAGAAATGTAAAATTTGGCAATGTCCAATATGTATAAATTTGACTCTCAGCAATGCAAAAAGCTGCAGCGGGTTAAGTTCTTTGTTTGTCTCCAAGGGGGCGGAGCAAAACATTCTCAGCTACGTCACTTTACGAAACCGTTCTTTTCTGATCGAAAAGAACTATCCATTTTAAACCTTTTCAATCCTTTTGGTATCCTTAGGGTTTAAAAGCAACAAAATCATGTGTAACATTTTTCAACTTCAAAGGAAAGCATCTCCATCAGGAAAGACAGCATTTTAGATTAAACTCCAATTGTTTCCAAACTTTTTGCATCTCTTGTAAGAGATTCCTAATCCAAGGATTTTTATAACAAAGAAGATTCCAATTCCAATTCACTGCAATAATATTTAAAAAATCAAAACTGCCGATGTTATATGAGTGAGTCCCCTGTCCGGAACTTAAGACTCCTCCAAAACTCGACATTGTGGTTGCAAATGACATTTCCAGTTCTTCAACTTAAACAGGTCAATTAACCTTAACAGTATTAATTCAATTCAGACTTATTAACTTATAATACTTATTAACTACACACAGAACAGAATAGCACGTGCTTATTTTAAAAGATAGGTAAATTACATCATTTTCTTGCTATTTCCTCAGGCACCTTTTCAAATGACTGTAATAAAACCAAAAACTAAATAAAAAGTTACTTAACATTCTTACAACAGAAGACTTAACACTAGGTCCTTACACAAACTTTAATCTTTTTAAACAGACAGAATCTTTCCTATACTTCCTTTTCTATCCTTTCTTTCCCTTAAAGCAATATAACAGTCAGTAAAACATGTCTTCAAATTTAGACTGTAAAATAAAGCAATAGCAGAGTTTCCAATTAAAACAATGTTCCAAACCCCAAATTAGATTTCTGCCAGACATCTTCAGACCTTCAAGGCTGAAGCTTATCCCTCAGAAAATTGTTCATTGCCTTTTCACAGTTGCAAAACCAACTAAAAATAAAACTTTAACTTAAAATATAATTCAATTTTATATCCCATTCCTGGGTGCACAAACTTAAATCGAAATGAACACACTCAACAATCACTTTTCACACTCATTCAATTCCAAACAACTTAATAGACTCATGCTTTTAACATTAAAGCTAGACAACAAAGAGTTAACGACAGTCAGTTCTACAGAATACAAGCTGTTCTTCCCAGATATTCAATTCATTCGCGGAAGCTTCCGACATTCTCACAGTTACTTGTTTTACTCTAAAACATACCTATCTTTAAAACACATATTTACCGTGGTACTTCTGCGTCTCCTTCGAGGGGGCAAACGGACGTGGGTTGCCTTTCTCCAGAGGACATGGCTTACTTGTCCCCTGGGGCAACCCATCCTTCTTGGAAGCCGTTGAGTCCACTCTTACTTCTACTTTCTCAAAACCTTCTAAATTTACGAGTTCTTTTCTATGAATCAAGTAGCATTAAAACACAGGAAAACAAACAAGACACAACAAAACGAATAGACACAAGGATACGAACAGGCGCAGTTAATGTTAAATTCTCAAGGTCAGCTAACCGGCACACCCCTGTCTCTCAGGCCAACGCTCATTCGTTCTCCCTCCGTCCCACAGCCTCTCTCTTTCGGGCCAGATTCCGGCTCGTGTACTCAGGAGCAACGATCACGTGCCTGTCGGGTCAATTTGGTAGTTTAGTTACAGCCCCAGTCTTTCACCGTCCCAGACGGTTGTCCTAACTCCTTTTGTCCCACAGCCTCTCCACTCCACCCGGTGGAGGAACAGCTCGTGCAAACTTAAATTAGGATCACCAAATTCCCGGAATTTGGTACTACTGCACCGAATTCGCCACATTTTACTGGATTTTCTACTTATCTCCTTTTCAACTTCCCTTCGCAGAATTTTAAATCTTTTCTGATCAGGTTTTAGACAATTCTTCCTTGACCCCTTTCGTCCCCCTCTCCCAGTTATCTGGCCTTCACGTGGGGCCCAGTTGCCCTCTTAATTCCGGCTCAGGCTGGGTGATTGAGACACTAGGGTCGCAGAAAAGTTGACTTACCCCTGATCCTGTCGATTAGTTTTTTTTCACTAGGTTCTTTTGGATCCCGTGAACTCAGGGATCCTGCCGACTACGCCAAACTGTTGGAGAAAATCCAGATTGTGCCCAATTGTTGAACAAATTCTCCGGACTCAGACGTTGAAAACAAAGTTTTTATTGCATGATATCATGGGGGAGCACACCTTACCAAATTGCGGTCCAGCGCAACTCCCCCCAGCTACAAATCGCCGTGGACTTATATAGTATAAAAGAAGCAGAGCTAGCAGTTTCACAATTAACCATAAACCGCAGGACAACCACAAGACCACCTGCAGCTCTGTGCCCTTTGCAATGTCCGAGGTCAGTAGAGCGTTAGTTCGAGCATAACAAGCTATTGTTCCCTATTTAACGTACACACTCCAGGTACTATATTTGGCCGTTACTTCAGGCTAGGTTGCACAAACATGAGAAAAGCGGAAGAGTCAGTAACGAACACTCTGCTTTCACTTCCCCAAAATCCATTATGAGCTCTGTCCCTTCCTGAGCCAGATGATTGTGGTCAGTTACTCTGTCTACATTTCCTGATCATTGGTTAGCTTAGCTCCAAGCTGCGTCCTGTTTCTCTGTTTTTACAAAGTTAAGAAATAATTAGCAAAGCTCAGAAAATTCTCCTACAATGTGGTTACCCGATTCCCAGAGCCCATCCTCTGAAGAACTATCTCTGCCAATGTAGTTGTGGAGGAGCTAACCCAATTCTTTACCGACCTGGGCTGCCTGTTCAGATTCAGTTGGATCAGGGCAGAAATTTGATTGTGTGAGGGATGATGTCAAATTAACAATTAACAACAATGCATTAAGGATGCCATATAATTATACCCAGTGCCTCAGTGATGTACGCTGTGTATTAATGATGACATCAAATTTAACAACTCAGCGGAATACTGTACCCTGACTATGAGTGATGACATCAATTTTTTTTTTAAATAACCTGAATATGATACACAGTGTATTAGTGATGGCATCTGATTTAATAACTAACCAGAATATTATACCCTGTGCAATAGTGATGAAATCTAAATTAACAACTAACCGGCATATTATAACCTGTGCATCAGTGATGACACCTAATTTAACAATGAAACGGAATGTTATGCACTGTTTATCAGTGATGACATCTAACTTAACAATTAACCAGAATATTATCTCCAGTACAATAGTAAAGCAATCTAATTTAACAATTGAAGGTAATATTATACCCGGTCTAAAAGTGATTTTTTTTAGAATATTACAGTGCAGAACAGGCCCTTCGGCCCTCGATGTTGCGCCGACCTGTGAAACCATCTGACCTACACTATTCCATTTTCATCCATATGTCTATCCAATGACCACTTAAATGCCCTTAAAGTTGGCGAGTCTACTACTGTTGCTGGCAGGGCGTTCCACGCCCCTACTACTCTCTGAGTAAAGAAACTACCTCTGACATCTGTCCTATATCTATCACCCCTCAACTTAAAGCTATGTCCCCTCGTGTTTTCCATCACCATCCGAGGAAAAAGACTCTCACTATCCACCCTATCTAACCCTCTGATTATCTTATATGTCTCTATTAAGTCACCTCTCCTCCTCCTTCTCTCCAACGAAAACAACCTCAAGTCCCTCAGCCTTTCCTCGTAAGACCCTCCCTCCACACCAGGCAACATCCTAGTAAATCTCCTCTGCACCCTTTCCAAAGCTTCCACATCCTTCCTATAATGCAGTGACCAGAACTGCACGCAATACTCCAGGTGCGGTGTCACCAGAGTTTTGTACAGCTGCAGCATGACCTCGTGGCTCCGAAACTCGATACCCCTACTAATAAAAGCTAACACACCATATGCCTTCTTAAGAGCCCTATTAGCCTGGGTAACAACCTTCAGGGATTTATGTACCTGGACGCCAAGATCTCTCTGCTCATCTACACTACCACGAATCTTCCCCTTAGCCCAGTATTCTGCAATCCTGTTACTCCTTCCAAAGTGAATCACCTCACACTTTTCCGCATTAAACTCCATTTGCCATCTCTCAGCCCAGCTCTGCAGCCTATCTATGTCCCTCTGTACCCTACCACATCTGATGACATCTAATGTAACAATTAAACAGATTATTATAACCTGTGTATTAGTGATCACATCTAATTGAACAATTAACTGGAATATTACACACTGTGTATTAGTGAAGACACCTTATTTAACAACTAACAGGAATGCAGTGCACTGTGTATTCGTGATGACATCAAATTTAATGATTAACTGGAATATTATTCGCTGTGCATTACTGATGACATAAAATTTAAAAATTTAACGGAATATTATACACAGTGCATTCGTGATGACATTTAACTTAAAAATTAACCGAATTGTTACACACTGTGATTTAGTGATGACAGCAAATTGAGCAATTAACCAGAATACTCGACACTGTGTATTCGTGATGACATCAAATTTAACAATTAACTGGTATATTATACTCTGTGTATTAGCGATGGTGTTTAATTGAACAATTAAGCTGAATATTGTGCACTGTGTATTGATGCTGATTTCCAAGTTAACAATTAACCAGAAAATTATCGCCCGTTTATTAGTAATGAAATCTAATTTAACAATTAACTGGAATATTATACACTGTACATTGGTGATGACATATACTTTAAAACATTAACCGTAATATTATACACTGTGAATTAGTGATGACATCTAATTGAACAATTAACCAGAATATTATACACTGTGTATTATTGATGACATCAAATTTAACAATTTACTGGAATATCATACCCCTTGTATGAGTGATGATGTTTAATTTAACAATTAACCATAATATTGTACACTGTGTATTGGTGCTGAAATCTAATTTAGCAATTAATCAGAAAATCACACACTGTGTATTAGTGATGACATCGAATTTAACAATTAACCAGAATATTATACGCTGCGTATTAGCGATGACAGCTAATTTAACAATTCATCGGAATATTTTACCCGGTGTATTCGTGATGACATCTAATGTAACAACTTAGCAGATACTATACCCTGACTATGAGTGATGACATCTAATTTTTAAAAAATAACCTGAATATTATATTCTGTGTATTAGAGAAGACATCTAATTTAAGAATTATCCGGAATATTATACACTGTGCATTCGTGATGACATCTACTTTAACAACTAACCAGCTAATTATGCACTGTGCATTATTGATGAAATATAATTTATCAATTAGCCAAAACATTATGCACTGTGTATGAGTGATGACATCTAATTTCACAATGGAACAGAATGTTATACTCTGTTTATTAGTGATGAAATCTATTTTAACAATTAACCGGAATATTACACCCTTTGCATTAGTGATCTCATCGAAATTAACAACTGACCGGAATATTATACATTGTGTATTCGTGAGGACATCTAATTTAACAATTAATGGGAATATTATACCCATTGCATTCGATTTGACACCTATTTTAATAATTAACCGCAATAATGAACACTGCGCATTAGTGATGACATCTAATTTAACAATTAACCAGAATATTATATGCTGTGTATTAGTGACTGCCCTCAATGCAGCCCAGCCTCTACCAGTCATGGATGAGCTGGACATACAGCCAACCAAATCGGAACTCAGTGATGCCATTGATTTTCTAGCCAGCGGAAAAGCCCCTGGGAATTAGGGGGCATTACCCCTGAAATAATCAAGAGTGCCAAGCCTGCTATACTCTCAGCACTACATGAACTGCTATGCCTGTGCTGGGACGAGGGAGCAGTACCCCAGGACATGCGCGATGCCAATATCATCACCCTCTATAAAAACAAAGGTGACCGCGGTGACTGCAACAACTACCGTGGAATCTCCCTGCTCAGCATAGTGGGGAAAATCTTTGCTCGAGTCGCTCTGAACAGGCTCCAGAAGCTGGCCGAGCGCGTCTACCCTGAGGCACAGTGTGGCTTTCGTGCAGAGTGATCGACCATTGACATGCTGTTCTCCCTTCGTCAGATACAGGAGTAATGCCGTGAACAACAGATGCCCCTCTACATTGCTTTCATTGATCTCACCAAAGCCTTTGACCTCGTCAGCAGACGTGGTCTCTTCAGACTACTAGAAAAGATCAGATGTCCAGCAAAGCTACTAAGTATCATCACCTCATTCCATGACAATATGAAAGGCACAATTCAACATGGTGGCTCCTCATCAGAGCCCTTTCCTATCCTGAGTGGTGTGAAACAGCACCCACACGTTTTGGGATTTTCTTCTCCCTGCTGCTTTCACATGCGTTCAAATCCTCTGAAGAAGGAATTTTCCTCCACACAAGATCAGGGGGTAGGTTGTTCAACCTTGCCCGTCTAAGAGCGAAGTCCAAAGTACGGAAAGTCCTCATCAGAGAACTCCTCTTTGCTGACGATGCTGCTTTAACATCTCACACTGAAGAGTGCCAGCAAAGTCTCATCGACAGGTTTGCGTCTGCCTGCAATGAATTTGGCCTAACCATCAGCCTCAAGAAAACGAACATCATGGGGCAGGATGTCAGAAATGCTCCATCCATCAATATTGGCGACCACGCTCTGGAAGTGGTTCAAGAGTTCACCTACCTAGGCTCAACTATCACCAGTAACCTGTCTCGAGATGCAGAAATCAACAAGCGCATGGGTAAGGCTTCCACTGCTATGTCCAGACTGGCCAAGAGAGTGTGGCAAAATGGCGCACTGACACGGAACACAAAAGTCTGAGTGTATCAGGCCTGTGTCCTCAGTACCTTGCTCTACAGCAGCGAGGCCTGGACAACGTATGCCAGCCAAGAGCGACGTCTCAATTCATTCCATCTTCGCTGCCTTCGGAGAATACTTGGCATCAGGTGGCAGGACTATATCTCCAACACAGAAGTCCTTGAAGCGGCCAACACCCCCAGCTTATACACACTACTGAGTCAGGGGACCTTGAGATGGCTTGGCCATGTGAGCCGCATGGAAGATGGCAGGATCCCCAAAGACACATTGTACAGCGAGCTCGCCACTGGTATCAGACCCACCGGCCGTCCATGTCTCCGCTATCAAGACGTCTGCAAACGCGACATGAAATCGTGTGACATTGATCACAAGTCGTGGGAGTCAGTTGCCAGCATTCGCCAGAGCTGGCGGTCAGCCATAAAGACAGGGCTAAATTGTGGCGAGTCGAAGAGACTTAGTAGTTGGCAGGAAAAAAGACAGAGGCGCAAGGGGAGAGCCAACTGTGCAACAGCCCGACAAACACATTTCTCTGCAGCAGAATTCGCCTTCATAGCCACTCCAGGCGCTGCTTCACAAACCACTGACCACTTCCAGGCGCATATCCATTGTCTCTCGAGATAAGGAGGCCCAATGAAGAAGAAGAAGTGATGACAGCTAATTTAACAATTAACCCGATTATTATACACTGTGTATTCGTGATGACATCTAATTTAACAATTAAACGGAATATGGTTTCCTTTGAATTAGTGATGACATTGAATTTAACAATTAACCGGAATAATATACACAGTGTATTAGTGATTACATGCAACTTAACAATTAACCAGAATATTATACACTGTGTATTAGTGATTACATGCAACTTAACAATTAACCGGAATAATATACACTGTGTATTAGTGATTACATGCAACTTAACAATTAACCAGAATATTATACACTGTGTATTAGTGATTACATGCAACTTAACAATTAACCGGAATATTATACACTGTGTATTAGTGATTACATGCAACTTAACAATTAACCGGAATAATATACACTGTGTATTAGTGATTACATGCAACTTAACAATTAACCAGAATATTATACACTGTGTATTAGTGATTACATGCAACTTAACAATTAACCGGAATAATATACACTGTGTATTAGTGATTACATGCAACTTAACAATTAACCAGAATATTATACACTGTGTATAAGTGATTACATGCAACTTAACAATTAACCGGAATATTATACACTGTGTATTAGTGATTACATACAACTTAACAATTAACCGGAATATTATACACTGTGTATTAGTGATTACATGCAACTTAACAATTAACCAGAATATTATACACTGTGTATTAGTGATTACATGCAACTTAACAATTAACCGGAATAATATACACTGTGTATTAGTGATTACATGCAACTTAACAATTAACCAGAATATTATACACTGTGTATTAGTGATTACATGCAACTTAACAATTAACCGGAATAATATACACTGTGTATTAGTGATTACATGCAACTTAACAATTAACCAGAATATTATACACTGTGTATTAGTGATTACATGCAACTTAACAATTAACCGGAATATTATACACTGTGTATTAGTGATGACATGCAACTTAACAATTAACCGGAATATTATCTCCAGTGCAATAGTGAAGCAATCTAATTTAACAATTGAAGGGAATGTTATACCTTGTCTAAAAGTTTTGACATCTAATGTAACAATAAACCAGATTATTATACCCTGTATATTAGTGATCACACCCACTTTAACAATTAACTGGAATATGATGCAATGTGCATTCGTGATGAAATATAATTTAAACGTTAAACGTATTATTACACACTGTGTATTGGTGATGACATCTAATTTAACAGCTAACCGGAATGCAGTGCACTGCGTGTTAGTGATGACATCAAATTTAACAATTAACTGGAATATTATGCATTGTGTATTATTGATGACATTGGGCGGCACAGTGGCGCAGTGGTTAGCACCGCAGCCTCACAGCTCCAGCGACCCGGGTTTAATTCTGGGTACTGCCTGTGTCGAGTTGACAAGTTCTCCCTGTGTCTGCGTGGGTTTTCCCCGGGTCCTCCGGTTTCCTCCCACAAGCCAAAAGACTTGCAAGTTGGTAGGTAAATTAGCCATTATAAATTGCTCCTAGTATAGGTAGGTGGTAGGGAAATATAGGGACAGGTGGGGATGTGGTAAAAAATATGGGATTAGTGTAGCATTAGTATAAAATGGGTGGTTGATGGTCGGCACAGACTCGGTGGGCCGAAGGGCCTGTTTCAGTGCTGTCTCACTGAACGAAACTAAAATTTACCAGAATACTATACACTGTGTATTCGTGATGACATCTAATTTAACAATGAACCAGAATGTTATGCACTGTGTGTCAGTGATGAAATCTATTTTAACAATTAACCGGAAACTGATACTTTTGCATTCGTGATGACATCTAATTTAGCAATTATCCGGAATATTGTACACTGTGTATTCATGATGGAATCTACATTTAAAAATTAAACGAAATATTATACAGTCGATATAAGTGATGACATCTGATTTAACAGCTAACCAGAATATTACACCCTGTGTATAAGTGATGACATCTAATTTAACAGTTAACCGGAATATAATTTCCAGTGCAATAGTGAAGCCATCTAATTTAACAATTGACAGGAATATTGTTCCCTGTCTAACAGTGATGACATCTCATTTAACAATTAACCGGAATATTATGCAATGTGTGTGAGTGATGACATATAATTCCAAAATTAAGTGGAATATAATCTCCAGTGCATTAAGGATACCATCTAATTTAACAATTAACAGGAATCTTATACACCGTGTATCAGGGATGACATCTACTTTAACAATTCACCGGAATATTATACACTGTGCATTAGTGATGACACATAATTGAAAAGTTAACCGTAATATTACACACTGGGAATTAGTGATGACATCTAAATGAACAATAAACCAGAATATTATGCACTGTGTATTGGTGATGACATCTGATTTAACAACTAACCAGAATATTATACCCTGTGCAAGAGTGATGAAATCTAATTTAACAATTAACCGGAATATTATTATCTGTGTATTAGTGATGACATCGAATTTAATAATTAACCGGAATCGTATTACACTGTGTATCAGTGATGACATGTAATTTAGCAATTGAGTGGAAAATAATCTCCAGTGTATTCATGATGACATCAAATTTAACAATTGACTGGATTGTTATATCCTGTCTATCAGTGATGACGTCAAATGTAACAATTGACCAGATTATTATACACTGTGCATGAGTGATGACATCTAACTCAACAATTAACCGGAAAAATATGCACTGTGTCTTAGCGATGCCATATAATTTAAAAACTTACCACAAATTTATGCACTGAGCATGAGTGATGACATCTAATTAAAAGATTAACTGCAGTATTATCCTCTGTGTATGAGTGATGACGACGAATTTAACAATTAACCGGAATGTTATAATCTGAGTATGAAAGATGACATCTAATTTAACAATTACCCAGAACATTGTACCCTGTGTATTAGTGAAGACATCTGATTGAACATTTAACTGGAATATTATACCCTGTGTATTAGTGATGACATCTAATTTGAAAATTAACAGGAATATTATACCCATTATATTAACCAGAATGTTATACACGGTATATTAATGACGACATCCAAAGTGAAAATTTTCCGGAATATTATACCCTGTGCACTGTGATGACATCGAACTTGACAATTGACCAGAATATTACACCAAGTGTATTAGTGATGATATGTAATTTAACAATAAACCGGAATATTATACCCTCTGCCTTAGTGATGACATCTATTGGATCAATTAACTAGAACATTATACACTGTGCATTAGCGAAGACATTAAATTTAACAACTGACCTGCATATTATACCCTGTGTATTCGTGAAGAAATCAAATGTAACAATTAACCAGAATATTATAATCTGTGTATTGGTTATGACACCGAATTTAAGAACTAACCAGAACATTATACCCTGTGCATTCGTGATGACATCTAACTTAACAGTTAACTAGAATTGTATAGCCTGTGTCTTCGTGGTGACATCAAATTAGACAACAATCCAGAATATTACACGCTATGCATTTGTCATGACATCTAATTTAACAATTCGCCAGAATATTAAACCAAGTGTATTAGTCAGGACATTGACTTAACAATTAACTGGAATATCTGAAACTGTGCAATAGTGATGATATCTTATTTAATAATTAACCAGAATATTAAACCCAGTATATTAATGATGACATCTAATTTGAAAATTAACCAGAATATTATACGAACTGCATTAGTGATGACATCTAATTTAACAATTAACCGCAATGTTATTCCAAGGGTGTTACTGATGACATCCAATTAAACAATTTACCTGAATATTATACCCTGTACATTAGCAATGACATCTAACTTAACAAATGACCATCATATTGTACACTAAGCATCAGAGATGGCACATGATTTGACAATTAACAGGAATATTATAACTTGTGTATTCGTGATGACATCTAATTTAACAAAAAAACCGGAACATTATACACAGTGTAACAGTGATGAAATCTAATTTAACCATCAACAAGAATATTAAACCAAGTTTATTAGTGATGACATATAATTTAACAATTAACCAGAGTTGTCTAACCGTGTATTGGTGTAATACCTAATTTAACATTTAACTGGAGTATTATATGCTGTGTATTAGTGATGACATCTAATTTAACAATAAACCGTAATATTTCCCCGGTGTATTGGTGATGACAAGGAATTTAACAATCAACCGGAATATTGACCGTGTGCATTAGTAATGACATATAGATTAACAATAATCCGGAATATTATAGCCAGTGTATCAGTGATGAAATCGAATTTAACAATTATACAGAATATTAAACCTTGTGCATTAGTGATGACTTTTAACTTAACAACTAAACGGAATATTATACCCTGTGTATTAGTGATGGCATCTAAATTCACAATTACCGGAATATTATAGCCTGTGTATCAGCGATGAAATCGAATTTCCCAATTAACCAGAATATTTTATACTGTGTAATAGTGATGACATCTAGCTTAATAATTAACCGGAATATTATACCCTGTGTATTAGTGGTGGCACCTAATTTAACATTGAACCAGAATGTTATACCCTGTTCATTAGAAATGACATCTAACTTAAGCATTAACCATCATATTACACTGAATATTAGCGGTGACATTTAATTTAACAGTTAACATGAACATTATACCCTGTGTATTAGTTAACACATCTAATTTAGCAAAAAACTGGAATATTATACACAGTGTACCTGTGATAACATCTAATTTAACAATCAATTAGAATATTATACCTAATGTATTAGCGATGATATCTAATTTAACAAATAACCAGAATATTATAACCTGTGCATTGGTGATGACATCTAATTTAAGAATTAACCAGAATATTACACCCTGTGTATTATTGATGACATCTAACTTAACAGATAACTAGAATATTATATACTGTGTATTTGGGATGACAGCTAAATTAACAATTAATCGGAATATTATAGCCTGTGTATTAGCGATGTAATCGAATTTAACAATTAACCAGAACATTGCATTCTGTGTAATAGTGATGACATCTAATTTAACAAGTAACAGGAATATTGTCTTCTTCTTCTTTGGCCTCCTTGTCTCCAGAGACAATGGGTAAGCACCTGGAGGTGGTCAGTGCTTTGTGGAGCAGCGCCTGGAGTGGCTATAAAGGCCGATATTAGAGTAACAGACTCTTCCACAGGTGCTGCAGAACAAATTTGTTTGTCGGGTCTGTTACACAGTTGGCTGTCTCCTTGCATTTCTGTCTTTTTTTCCTGCCAACTGCTAAGTCTCTTCGACTTGCCACACTTTAGCCCCGCCCTTATGGCTGCCCGCAAGTTCTGGCGATCGCTGGCAACTGACTCCCACGACTTGTGAGCAATGTCACAGGACATCATGTCGCATTTGCAGACGTCTTTAAAGCAGAGACATGGACGGCCGGTGGGTCTAGTAGCACTGGCGAGCTCGCTGTACAATGTGTCCTTGGGGATCCTGCCATCTTCTATGCGGCTCACATGGCCAATATTATACCTACTGTATTCGTGATGACATCGAATTTGTAAAGTAACCAGAATATTCTACAAAATGCAGGAGAAAACGACATCCAATTTAACAACTGAATGGTATATTATGACCTCTGTATCAGTGACGGCATCTAATTTAACAATTAGCCAGGATATTAAACCAAGTGTGTTCGTGATGACATTGACTTAACAACTAACGGCAAGATTATAGCCTGTGTATTAGTGATGACATCTAATTTAACAATTAACCGCAATGTTATACCAAGTGTATTAGTGATGGCACCTGATTTAACAATTAAGAAGAATATTATACCCTGTGCATTAGTGATGACATTTAATTTAATCATTAACCATAATATTATGCAATGAGTATTAGAGATGATATTGAATTTAACAAGTAACAGGAATATTACACAATGTGCATTAGTTTTGACATATATTTTAACAAAAAACCGGATTACGCACTGTGTATCTGTGATGACATCTAACTTAACAATGAACTGGAATATTATACCGGGTGTATTAGTGTTGGAGCTGTGAGGCTGTGGTGCTGAACACTGCGCTACTGTGCCGCCCTTAATTGTGACTTCTAATTTCACAGTTAATGAGAATTTTATACCCTGTGTATTAGTGATGACATCTAATTTAACAGATAAAAATAATATTATATGCTGTGGATTAGTGATGAAATCGAATTTAACAACTAACCGGAAAATTTTAATCTGTGCAATCGTGATGACATCTAATTTAACAATTAACGGGAATATGTAAACCACTGTATTAGCGATGACATCTAATTTGAAAATTAAGCAGAACATTATGCAAAGTGCACGTGAAAATGACATCCAATTTAACAATTAAACGCAATATTTTTTCCTCCGTATTAGTGACCACATCGAATTAAACAATTAACCAGAATATTATAACCTGTGTATGGTGATGACATCTAATTTAAGAATTAACCTGAATATTACACCCGCTGTATTAGTGATGACATCTAATTTGAAAATTAAGCAGAACATTATGCAAAGTGCACGTGAAAATGACATCCAATTTAACTATTAAACGGTATATTTTTTCCTCCGTATTAGTGACCGCATCTAATTAAACAATTAACCAGAATATTATAACCTGTGTATGGTGATGACATCTAATTTAAGAATTAACCAGAATATTACACCCGCTGTGTTAGTGATGACATCTAATTTAACAGTTAACTAGAATTGTTTACCCTGTGTATTCGTGATGACTTCTAATTTGACAACAATCCGAAATTTTCCTCACTTTGCATTAGTCATGACATCTAATTTAACAATTAGACAGAATATAAAAACAAGTGTATTAGTGATGATATTGATTTAACAATGAACCGGAATACCCTGTGCATTAGTGATGACAGCTAATTTAACAATTAATTGCAAAGTTATAACCAGTGTGTTAGTGATGACATCTAATTTAACGGTTAACCAGAATATTATACCTTGTGTATTAGCGATGACATTTATTTAAAACATCAACAGGAATATTACACCCTGTGTATTTGTTTTGACATATAATTTAACAATAAACCGGATTTTACACAGTGTATCTCTGATGACTTCTAATTTTACAATCAACTAGTGTATTATACCGCATGTATTAGTGATTACATCTAATTTAAGAATTAACAGGAACATTATACCGTATATATTAGTCATGACATCTTAGTTAACAACTAACCGGAATATTATACCCTGTCTATTGGTTTTTACATCTTATTTTACAATGAACCGGAATATTAGACTCTGTGTATTATTAATGACATTTAGTTTAACGATTAATCGGAATATTATGCAGTGTGCATTAGCAATGACATCGAATTTAACAATTAACCATCATATTATACACTGAGTATTAGCGATGACAATTCAATTTAACAATTAACATGAATATTATTCCCAGTGCATTTGTTATGACATCTAATTTCACAAAAACGGAATATTATACACTGTGTATTGGTGATGACATCTAATTTAACAATTAACCAGAATATTATACGCTATGTATTATTGATGGCATCTAATTTAACAATTTACCGGAATATTAGACCCTGTGTATTCGTGATGACATCTAGTTTAACGATTAACCAGAATATTATACCCTGTGTGTTAGTAATGACATCTAATTTAACGATTCACCTGAATATTATATACTGAGTATTAGAAATGACATTTAATTTAACAATTAACAGGAATATTATACCGGATGTATTAGTTTTGACATCTAATTTAACAAGAATCCGGATTATACACTGTGTATCAGTGATGACATTTAATTTAACAGTCAACTAGTAAATTATACCGCATGTATTCGTGATGAAATCTAATTTAGAAATTTACTGGAATATTATACACTACATATTAGTGATGACATCTAATTTAACAATTAACCAAAATACTATACCCTGTGTATTAGCGAAGACAACTGATTTAACAATTAACCAGAATGTTATACCCTGTACATTAGAAATGAATCTAACTTAACAATTAACCATCATATTACACACTGAGTATTAGCGATGACATCTAATGTAACAAGTAACAAGAACATTATACTCTGTATATTAGTTTTAAATCTAATTTAACAAAAAACGGATATTATACACAGTGTATCAGTGAGGACATCTAATTTAACAATCAATTAGAATATTATACCTAATGTGTTAGTGATGACACCTAATTTAACAATTAACCAGAATATTAAACCCTGTGTTTTATTGATGACATCTAAATTAACAATTAACCATCATAGTATACACTGGGTATTAGAGATGACATCAAATTTAACAATTAACAGTAACATCATACCCTGTGTATTAGTTTTGACATCTAATTAACAATTAACCAGAATGCTACACTTCTGTATTAGTGTTGACTTTTAATTTAACGATTAGTCATAGTATTAAACCCATTGTATAAGTGATGACATCATTGTTATCATTGGAAAGTATAAAATCAGAAGGGAAGGGTTGTGGTGAGGGATTGGTCTGAGATTAAAAGCAGGAGGTCCATGGTCCCACCATCTGCAGTTTGTACGTCATCCCAGACAGCAGGATGAGGGAGCGGTGGGAGTTAAGAAGGGTCATAAGGTGGAAACATAGCATCATCCTAAATGCTCTCGGTGATGCCGGATGCTACGGGACTCTGTCACAGCCGGTCCCATGATGTGGAGAACCATCTCCTCCCTCCGGCTCAGGGGATGAAGGTATGCCTGGTCCCGCCGGTTCACTGCTGCTCCCTGTGATTCTGGGCCACCTTGTCCTGTAAGAGAGATGGCAGAATGTCAGTGATTGTGTTGCACTGTGTTTGGGTGATGTACCTGCCATAGCTGAGTAGCTGCAGGAATGTGGAGGCAGTGAGAGTTGGGTGTGAGGCTGGTATCAGTGCAATGTGTGTGAGGGTGAGGGCGCAAGTGAATGTTAGGTGTGAGTCCTGAGTGTTAGGGACTGCTGATGTGTGAGTGAAGGGGGTGTGGTACATTGAGCAGTGTGAGAGGCTGGTGATGTTGGGGGTAGGAGATGCCCTGTGGAAATGAATTCACTGATATTGACCACCCGTGTGAGCTCATTAGACATCTTCTGGCTCTGCTGTCAGGTCCTCGGTGCCAGAATTCTTGCATTGATCTCCGTGGCCACCTGCTCCCATTCCCTTTGGAGGACGTTCGCTGACAGTCTCCACCCCATCCCACAGAAAGCCCTCTCTCTGTCCTAGATTCCATTGACCATGTCTCCGATTGAGCATTCGCAGCCAGAAACAGCAGCCTCCTGTGATTCAGTGCAACTTCCCGTTAAGAGGGACAGACTGCCTTGAAGAGCTGAAGCCTGGCTGAAACACGAGCCAGCCTCACACAGTTAGGCCCCTGTTCAGCTTGCAGACAGTCAGCAGCGCTGGTCGCTTTGGAATGTACGGATAATGCATGGAAATGTGGAGGCAGCAAGAAGTTTGCGTGTCACCTGTCTCAACAGGAACGTGGATGGGCAGATCATGACCCCTCTGCCCAAAATGTGATGCAAACACGATTTTTTCACACTTCCTATTGACCTTTCCCTCTTTCACTCACTTCACTCTCTGTCTCTTCCTCATAGAATCAGAGATTGGCGCCGCACAGATGGAGGCTATTCGACCCATTGTGTCAGTGATGTCTCTTTGAAAGAGCTATCCAAGTAGTTCCTCTCCCCTCCTCGTTCCCTGGACTCCTGATTATTTTTCTAATTCAAGCATTTGTTACATTCCCTTTTGAAAGATATTATTGGATCTGCTTCCACCATGTTTTCAGGCAGTGAATTCCAGATCCCAACAACTCGCTGCGTCAGAAAATTCTCCTCATTTCACCTCTGGTTCATTGTCAATTGCCTTCAATCTGTGTCTTCTTAATACTGAACTTTCTGACACTGGAAACAGTTTCACATTAATTACCCTATCAAAGCCCTTCATGATTTTGAATGTTATATTAAATATCCTCTTACCCTTCACTGCTCTAAAGAGAACAATCCCAGCTTTTCCAATCTCTCCACGTAACTGCAATCCCAGATCCCTCGTACCATTCTAGTAAATTGCCTTTGTATCTTCACTAAGTCCTTGACATCCTTACCAAAGTGTGGTGATAAGAATTGGACACAATTCTCCAGCTGGGAACTAACCAATGATGTATAGAATTAGCATTTCCTCCTGAGTTTTATTACTCTGTGCCTCTCTCTCTCAAACACAAAGTACACTGCATGTTACTTTCAAAGATATGTATGTGTACACGCCAGGTCTATCTAATCCTGCACCCACTTTATAATGGTACCATTTAGTTTATATTGTTTCTCCACATACCTCCTACCAAATGCCTCACTTCACATTTTACTGTGTTAAATTACATCTGCCATGTTCCTGCCCAATTCACCAGTCAGTCTCTGTCCTCCTAAAGTCTGTTACTATCCTTCTCACTGTTTTTTAACATTTCTGAGTTTCCTGCCATCTGAACGCTTTGACATTATCCCTTCTGCACACAAGCCCATTGCAATAACCTACTGCAACAGTGATCCCAACAGTGACCCTGGGGAACCCCATTGTGTACTTCCCTCCAGACTGAACAAAAACTATTCTCCATGATTCCCTGCTTTCTGTCACTTGGCCAATGTTTTGCATGCTGGCATGGAAAAAAAAGAGACTTCCATGTATGTCGCGCCTTTCATGCCCACTGCGTGTTCCAAAGCGATTTACCAATGAGCACTTTTTAAAGCCTGGTCCCCCTTGTAATGCAGGAAACACAGCAGCCAATTTCCACGCAGCAAGCTCCCACAAGTAGCAATGTGATAATGATCAAATCTGTTTTGTGATGTTGATTGAGGGATAGATGTTGATTGAGGGATAAATGTTGACCAGGACACTGGGGAGTAATTCCCCTGCTCTGCGCCCAAGTAATCCCCTGAGATCTTCAACATCCACCTTTTCATTTGTAAGACAGCACCTCCGACAGTGCAACACTTCCTCAGTACTGCACCGCAATTTCAGCCTTTCGATTTAGATTTATGAAGAGGCAGGGATTAATCAGGGATTTGTCAGAGGGAGAATCCCCGACCACCTATCTATACTAGCGGCAATTTATAATGGCCAATTTAACTATCAACCTGCAAGTCTTTTGGATGTGGGAGGAAACCAGAGCACCTGGAGGAAACCCACGCAGACACAGACAGAACTTGCAAACTCCACACAGGCAGTACCCAGTATTGAACCCGGGTCGCTGGAGCTGTGAGGCTGCGGTGCTAACCACTGCGCAACTGTGCCGCCCCTTGATTCTTGTGATCAAGTCCCGCAATGACACTTGATCCGAGAAGCTTGTGACTGAAAGGTAGAGAGCTACAAACTGAGCCACAGCTGACATTGGTCCTTTAATCTCATGTGTTTCTGACTTGGTAACATGGCTGTTCTGTGCTACTTTATCAAATGTCTTTTGAATGGATAGGAATGTTGTGTAAGTACAGGCAGGAGCAATCATATAAACATAGAATAGAATTGCATTAAAGGAGGCCATTTGGTCCATCAGGTAGGTGCTGGCCCTATTGAAGAGCTTCCAATTAGTCCCAAATCCTGGCTGTTTCCCAGATCTATCCATTTTTTCTCCTTAAGAGATCTATCCAAGTCCCTTTCGGAATCTACTATTCAATCTGTTTCCTTCAGCCTATCAGACAATACATTGGAAATCCGAAACACCCTTTGCATAAAAAAAATCCTCGTGTCACTTCTGCTTCTTTTTCCTCGCGTTAGCGGTCCCTCAAACATTGGAAACAGTTTTAATTTATTTAATTTATCTTAAATACTCTCACGTCTCTTAGGTAGTCCACTTGTGCAATTACAATTTCATTTTTAAAGCCAGAGCATAAGCAGTGTAATGTTAATGTTAGCACAATTTAAACATCATTGTTACAGAATTGATCATTTGTGTGAACATAATGCAGTCGCAATTTAATTTTTGGAATACATTTGTGATTCATTATTTAATTTTGAGTATCTACCAATAGTATGTACAATTACCCTCGTGTTACTTAATTAATTGTTTATCTTTTCAGAGAGCAAGTTCGAATACTGATTGCCTTTAAGATAGCTGTCCAACCTGTGTTCATACATCCTCTCATTCTTTAATCAATTTCTTAAGTTTCAAATTAAGTATGTCACATATATCACCATGGTGCCCGAAACAACTATCAGGACATGGGAGATCATTCTAAACCAGGGGTGTATCTGCACGTTTGACCCCCAGTTCCATAAGTCCTCCCACCAGGTAGAATCGTTTATCACGTCAATCTCATCTTGTATCATCTTCCACTGTTGTTCCAGATTGTAGTACACTATAGCAATGGCTTCTATTTGCTGCCTCTCTTTACCCAAGCGTATGGCAATGGCTGAATAGCTTATTCATATTCCCGGAGGTAATTTGTCAAGTTCTCCTTACTACTTTCTATTGCAGTTATCCTCCCTGTCTTTCTTTTATGTATGTCTACCAACTTCATCTTCCCTACTCCGGATGGCATTTGTGAATTGAAACAAAACGTACTATTGCTCACCGAACAAGTCCAGTTATGTCCAAACTGGTTTTCGTTCGCCATGGTTGTTTAACAATATCTCCCCTTTCCCATATAGGCCACATGGGTCAGCCCTGACAATGCTTTCCTAGTCTCCATGGTGAAATTTACAGTGGCATTGAATCCACATTTTGACTCTGTTGCTTTATATATATATATATTTAGGGCGAGGACATACAACCACCTGGTTTATCAGACTACACATTTAGACAATGTTGTCCCAACTATCTCCTTTCCAATTTTCCCAACATAGGGCAATATATCATAGTATTTTATATATGTCTTTCCCCTTTCTTCGCTGCATCTACCATCCTCTGCAGTAATAGGGCTGATGGAAAAAGTTTGCCATCTGCCGACACAAAACCTCTCGCTTCCCACAGACGTAGGTAATCGGTCAGACTGTTACATACTGTCAGAATGTATTTCAACTAGTGGGGGAAACATGTATGGTTGTGTCACCACAAAGCGACTGCATCTAGTTCTGCACCCTGCGCACTTAAAAACGCCAGTTACTGTCAGGCTTTATCGTTTTCCATTATGATCCTGTGCATGTAATCCACACTCTGCCTGCCTTATCTCCCGTCCTCTTCTGTAGAGAAGCGTCAACACAAATTTTGAGTGCTGGTTTGATTGCTGATTCCTTCCTTTGTTCAACCACCCCCCCCCCCACCCCACCGCACCCCCAATGACTTTGACACAAAAGGTCCCTTGAGGGCCTTTACTGTCAAAACCTGACACTCATGGGGGTTCAGCCTGATAGCTTAAATTGTCTGCGAGGCACGTAGAAGTCTTTTCCTTTTTTACTGAAATGTCTCCATCTTGCAAGAGCAATGTCTACTGAGTAATACGATTCTGACTAACATTACCGTCTTTCAGTCGTCCATCCAGTAACAACTGAAAGGGCGTGCGTTCAGTTAGGAGGGTAACGGGTCTGAGGCTGACAATATCAGTAAAATTTTGAATCAACCAGAACACGGTCAACAAATGTTTTTTCACACACTGTGAAGTCCCTTTCTACTGACGTTCACAAGTGAGATGTGGACGCCATTAGGCAGAATCGGCCATGTTTGTCCTGAAGCAATACCGCTGATTAGGTGGTACCTGTGGTCGCGACCTCGAGGGCAAAGGGCAGGGGTGGGTCCGGCACCTGTAGCACCGGAGCTATGGCCAGCACCTGCTTTAATTCTGTAACCGCTAAATTACGCTGACACCAGGAATCAATATGGTTCCTGCAATACCCAACGCAGCTCAAAATTGATCTCAGACCCTTAATATCATGCGGTAGGTGGAGTTTAAGGATTGTCTGCACTCGCATTTGCTCTATCTCATGCTTTCTCTGTGTTATCACTATTCCCAAATAGGAAATCTTTCTTTCATTATCTGTGCCTTTTTAGGGTTAACTTTCACTCCGACCTTCCAGAGGAGATGAAGGAACTCCTCCAGTAGCTCTAGCTGCTCCTCCTTACTCTCCGCTTGGAGCAGTAGCTCATCCACATATTGTATCAAACATTCTGATCGGGAGAAATGACTGTGCTTGTCCCTTGTGCCAACCACAGGTGGAATGTTGACGGACTATAATGAAATCTCTGGGAGAGACACACCCAGGTGTACAGTTGTCCGGGAATGTAAACACAAATTTAGCTTGACACTCATGTTCCAGCGGTATGGACCAGAACCCATTGTTAATGTCCAACACACTAAACCACTGAGACTGCTACTTTTTTTTTTGTTATCTAAAACTTTGATTGTCCTCTGAAATGTCAGATAAATTTCCCTTTGAATGCTTTAAATAAACGCTCATATCAATTAAATTGAGTTTATCGATTCCAATTTCCTATGCCCAGGCTTGGTGATATTGCTTTTTTTTTACATTAAAGATAGAAGTGTTTGCAACTGTCTCTCCTTCTCAAGCACTTTGATCATTGATAAATATGCTGTGACGTTTATTGTCTGCAATTAAATTATTAAATTCTTAAAGCTGCTGGATCTCCTGTTGCAGTATCAGTTCTCATATGGCCTTGGAACCAACAGTCATCTGCTTAAAAAAACAGAAAAAATCCATTGTGGCTCTGCCCAGGAGCCCAATGGGTGAATGTGTCCAAATTTATCTGCTAATTTAGTAATTTAAAATTGAATAATGTCCAAAATATATACATTTTACTCTCAATAATGCAACAATGGTGTGGCAGATTAAATGGAATAAACATCAGCTGCAGCAAGGTTATTTTTTTTTACTCGTCTCCAAGGGGGCGGGCAAAACTTTCTCTGCTGCGTCACTTTACATAACCTTTTTTCTGATCGAAAAGAACTACACTCCATTTAAACTGTTTTTATCGATTCTTTTCATTCCTTAGTGTTTGGAAACAACAGAATCGTTCGTAACATTATCAACTTCAAAGGAAAGCTTCCCCATCAGGAAAGGCAGCATTTTAGATTAAACTCCAATTGTTTCCAAGTTTTTAGCATCTTTTGTAAGAGGTTTCTAATCCAAGGATTTTTGTATTATATAACAAATATGATTGCAAACTCCAAATCACGGCAATAAACTTTTAAAAATCAAAACTGTCAATGTTGTATGAGCGAGTCCTCTGTCCGGAAATAAAGTCTCCCTCAAAACTTGACACAATAAACTTGAAAGTTCACTGTGGCCACAAATGATATTCCAACTTGACAGGTCAGTTAACCTTAAAAGTACAAACTTAATTCAGACTTATTAACTCATAATGCTCACTAACTACACACAGAGCAGAATAGCGTGTGTTTTTTTTAAGATAGGTAAATTACAACATCGTTGTAACCGGGTGCTCTGGTTTCCTCCCACATGCCAAAGACTTGCAGGTTGATAGGTGAATTGGCCATTAGCAATTGGCCCTAGTATAGGTAGGTGGCAGGGAAATATAGGGACAGGTGGGGATGTTGTAGGAATATGGGATTAGTGTAGCATTCGTAGAAATGGGTGGTTGATGGTCGGCACAGACTCAGTGGGTCGAAGGGTCTGTTTCCGTGCTGTATCTCTAAACTAAATTAAAAACTAAACTTGTTCTTGCTCTTTCTTCCCTCGCCTTTTCAAGTTACTGTAATAAAACCAAAAGTGGAAGAAACTGTTATTTAACATTCTTACAACAAAAGCTTTAACACCAGCTCCTGACACAAACTTTAAACGGACAGAACCTTTCCCAAAACTCCTTTTTTTACCCTTTTCTCCATTAAACCAACATCCAATTCCTGACATTTGATACTTAAACAGTCTTGAAAACATGTTTTTAATTTAAACTGTAAAAAAAAAACAAGAGCAGATTTTAAACTGGAACTCCAGTTAAAGCAATGTTTTACACTTCATATTGGATTCCTGCCAGGCATCTTCAGACCTTCAAGGCTGAAACTTATCTCTTAGAAAATTGTTCATTGCCTTTTCACAGTTGCAAAATCAATTTTTAAAATAAAAATAAAACTTTAACTTAAAGTATAATTTAGTTTTATACCCCACTCCTGTGTGCACAATCTTAAATTGAAATGATTACACCCAACGATCACTTTTCACACCGATTCAATTCCAAACATAGAAATTGATTCCTGTAATGGGTTATCATTTCAAAGTAACACAATCTGTGTCAACTTCACTGTCTCGATGCCAATGAACACACACAGGTTCAACTGGTTCACAACCAAAACATGACTCAAGTTCCCACAAAATATACACGTGTAAAAATAGAACAATTACCAGACTCAGGCTTTCAACATTAAGTCCAAACAGCAAAGAGTTGATTACGGTCCGTTCGGCAGAACGCAGGCTTCACATTCCAAGGACATTCATTTCAAAGAACAAAGAACAAAGAACAATACAGCACAGGAACAAGGCCATTCGGTCCTCCAAGTCTGTGCCGATCTTGATGCCTGTCTAAACTAAAACCTTCTGCAGTTCTGGGGACCGTCTTCCTCTATTCCCATCCTATTCATGTATTTGTCAAGATGCCTCTTAAGCGACGCTATCGTACCTGCTTCCACCAACTCCCCCAGCAAAATGTCCCCGGCACTCACCATCATCTGTGTAAAGAACGTGCCTCGCACATCCCCTGTACATTGTCCCTCGCACATTAAACCTATGCCCCGAGTAACTAACTCTTCCACCCTGGGAAAAAGCATCTGACGATCCACCCTGTCCATGCCACTCATAACTTTGTCAACCTCCATCATGTCGCCCTCCACCTCCGTCGTTCCAGTGAAAACAATCCGAGTTTATCTAGCCTCACCTCATAGCTAATGCCCTCCATACCAGGCAACATCCTGGTTATCTCTTCTGTACCCTCTCCAAAGCCTCCGCGTCCTTCTGGTAGTGTGATGACCAGAATTGCATGCAATATTCGAAGTGTGGCCTAACTAAGGTCCTGTACAGCTGCAGCATTACTTGCCAATTTTTATATTCTATGCCCCGACCGATGAAGGCAAGCATGCCGTATGCCTTCCAAACTACCTTATCCCCCTGCATTGCCACTTTCAGTGACCTGTGAACCTGTACGCCCAGATCCCGCTGCCTGTCAATGCTCCAAATGGTGATGCCATTTATTGTATACTTCCCACCTACATTAGACCTTCCAAAATGCATTACCTCACATCGCATTTGTCCGGATAAAACTCCATCTACCATTTCTCCACCCAAGTCTCCACCCGATCTATATCCTGCTGTATCATCTGACAATCCTTGTCTCCATCAGCAACTCCAGCAACCATTGTGCTGTCCGCAAACTTACTAATGAGACCAGCTACATTTTCCTCCAAATCATTTATGTATACTACAAACTGCAAAGGTCCCACCACTGACCCGTGTGGAACACCACTAGTCGCATCCCTCCATTCAGAAAAGCACCCTTCCACTGCTACCCTCTGCCTTCTGTGACCGAGCCAGTTCTGTATCCATCTTGCCAGCTCACCTCTGATCCCGTGTGGCTTCACCTTTTGTATCTGTCTGCCATGAGGGACCTTGTCAAAGGCTTTACGGAAGTCCATATAGATAACAACCAGTGCCCTTCCTTCATCAATCATCTTCGTCACTTCCTCAAAAAACCCAATCAAGTTACTGAGACACGACTTCCCTTTCACAAAACCATGCTTCCTCTCGCTAATAAGTTAATTTGTTTCCAAATGGGGGAAAATCCTGTCTCGAAGAATCCTCTCTAATAATTTCCCCACCACTGACGTAAGGCTCACCGGTCCATAATTTTCTGGATTATCCTTGCTACCCTTTTTAAACAAAGGAAGAACAGTTGCTATTCTCCAGTCCTCTGGGACCTCACCTATAGCCAATGAGGATGCAAAGATTTCTGTCAAGGCCTCAGCAAATTCTTCCCTTGCCTGCCTCAGTATTCTGCATTAGATCCCATCAGGCCCTGGAGACGTATCTACCTTAATGCTTTGCAAGACGCCCGACACATCCTCCATTTTGATAATGACATGACCGAGACTATCTTCACTCCCTTCTCCAGACTCGTCTTCCACCAAGTCCTTCTCTTTGGTGAATACTGATGCAAAGTACTCATTTACTACTCCAGTAACCCGGGTTCAATTCTGGGTACTGCCTGTGTGGAGTTTGCAATTTCTCCCTGTGTTTGCGTGGGTTTCCTCTGGGTGCTCCGGTTTCCTCCCACATGCCAAAGACTTGCTGGTTGATAGGTAAATTGGCCATTAGCAATTGCCCCTAGTGCAGGTAGGTGGTAGGGAAATATAGGGACAGGTGGGGATGTGGTAGGAATATGGGATTAGTGTAGCATTGGTATAAATGGGTGGTTGATGGTTGGCACAGACTCAGTGGTCCGATGGGCCTGTTTCTGTGCTGTATCTCTAAACTAAACTAAACTAAACCTCACCCATTTCCTCTGACTACATATATAGATTCCCTGCAAGTCCTTGAGTGGCCCAACCCTTGCCCTAGTTATCCACTTGCTCTTTATATACGTATAAATAGCCTTGGGATTCTCCTTAATCCTGTTTGCCAATGACTTTGCATGACCCCTTTTCGCCCTCCTGCATCTTTGCTTAAGTTCCTTCCTACTTTCTTTATATTCCTCAAGGGCTTCGGCCTTCCCAGTCTTATAGCCCTTACGAATGCTTCCTTTTTCTTTTGTGACTAGGCTCACACTATCCTTCATTATCCAAAGTTCCCTAAACTTGCCAAATGTGTCCTTCTTCCTCACAGGAATATGCCGGTCCTGGATTCTAATCAACTGACGTTTGAAAGACTCCCACATGTTAGATGTTGATTAACCCTCGAACAGCCACCTCCAATCTAAATTCTTCAGTTCCTGCCTAATAATGTTATAATATTTCATTCGTGGAAGCTTCCAACATTCACGCATTTGAATGAAAAGCCACAGTAACTTGATTTTACTCATTTGAAATTTCACTAAATCATTGTATTTTTATGTCACTCTGTGATAAACTTAGTCATGGAGCCCTCTGACAACGCCACCCCCCCCCCCCCTCCCCTCCCCCAGTTAATAATGGCTCATACAGAAGGCCAGGGTGGGTGTCTGAGGCTCGATTGGGGGTTCGGGGGATGTCCATACCAAGGACTGCAGCCATCATCATGGTACTTAGTGGCCTTATCTGGCAAGTGAGCCTGATTGAAATCGTCATTGTCATCATCCTCCCAAGCTGCAAACGGGCATATTATATCTCGTTGTGCTGAGAGTTGAGACTGTTATTTACTTATCTCCTGCTGACATTTGGTATGATCCGCTGACTGGTACACCCGCTCCTTCTGTGAACAGAGCAGAACCGTCAATGTGGTCTGAAAGTCAGAGCATTTCTGTTCCACTCGTTTGAGCTGTTCCTTCACTCTCTCCACTTCCCTCTCAGTCTGACCGAGACTATATTCAACCTTGTCAGCTGGAGTCTGGAATTGGCTTAAGACAGACCTCTGGGCCCGTGCACTGTTTAACTGCAAACCCTATCCACGAGGGCCACTTGCCCTTCAATTATTTTCGGAATCCCAACTCCCAATCTGGCTTGACCATAATTACTCAACCGTTCAACAATCCATTGAATTCTTAAATTAGTTCGAACTTGGCGAGACTATTTAAAAGAGCCATAAATAGCATTGCAACCTAGTCCCATCTCGGATCGCCAATCATGTTGTGCCTAATCTGCACTGACTCTTAAAGAATTCACAAAAGCGGACTGGCAAATGCATATAAATGTTTTAGTCACACAGTAGGTCATCAAAGTACAAGCTCTCCCGACTTGCATGTTATATTACCCATCAAGACACAAGGTGACCAGTCTCAGACTTGCGGTTGCCCTTCTGTTCCCTGAGTCCGACACTCAGGGTGTCTTCTCGAGTGTTCTTTCCCGGGGTTCTAGTGTCGTACCCAGTTTCAGTCAGGGGTTAAATCTTGTTTCCAAGGCCCTCCCCCCTTAATTACTCATATGGGTCTGGTATGATGATGTAATGACAATTCCATATTGGGTTCTGTCAGAGCCTGGTCAGCACTTTCATTTCTCACACTCTCCCATCGTCTACTGTAAGTCCAATCATATCTCGTGTCCAAAGCAATTCCTTTATCTGATATGTGCAATACACTGTCTGGAAGCATCTCATTCTGTTTCAGTCTGTTTTTCTGGACTGTTTGAAATTTTCTGTGCCATTTGTGTGCTCTTTCTCCTTTCACCAAGCCCCCTAAGTTTGAAAACACTGTGTATTGTTGCCTGACTAGACATGTGTCTCAACTATGTTCTTATGTGCTTTTACTGGGTATACACTGTCGTCGTCAATACGTCACTAAAGGCAAACAAGCAGGTTCAGCAAGCAATAAGAAGGCTAATGGTATGTCCGCCTTTATTGCAAGAATATTTGAGTGCAGGAGTAATGAAGGCTTACTTCAATTGTACAGAACCTTGGTTAGACCGAACCTGGTGTACTGTGTGCAGTTTTGGTTCCTTTACCATAGGAAGGATATTATTGCCATAGAGGGAATGCAAGGAATTTTCACCAGACATGTTCCTGGGATGGAAGAACTGCCCTGTGAAGAGAGATTGGGCAAACTGGTCTTGTAGTCTCTGGAGTTTCGAAGAATGAGAGGGGATCTCTTTGAAACCTACAAAATATTAAAAGGGATAGACAGGGTAGATGCAGCTAATATGTTTCCCAAGGCTGGGGAGACTAGAATCAGCAGTCAAACATTCAAAATAAGAGGGAAGCCACTTAGGACTGAGCTGAGGAGACATTTCTTTACTCAGAGAATTGTGAACTTTCGGAATTCTCTGCTCCAGAGAGTTGTGAAAGCTCAGTGATTGAGTCTGCTCAAAGTAAAGATTGACAGATTTATAAGTACCACTGACAGAAAGGGATATGGGGATAATGAGTGAAAAAGGCATTGAAGTGGATGATCAGCCACTATCATATTGAATGGAAGAGCAGGCTTGATGGGCTGAATGGCCTACATCTGCTCCTATGTTCCTAAGCTGCTTAACTCATTGAGACTCGAGGCAGTTTAGTAATGCTGCTTTCAGAGGGTTTGGGATTTTTGTTGGTACACCTCCAGTACTATCTCATATGCACCCAGGATAGAATTTTTAGTTATCTCATAATCTGATGAATTTTCATTGGGCAACAGTGAATAAACCTCATGGGCTTTTCCTGTTACTTTGCTTTGTAAAAACAGTAGCCAGTTCTCTGCTGGCCATTTCAGCTGCTTTGCAAGCTTTTCAAAAGTGATGAAAAATTCTGCCAAATCCTCTTCATTGAACTTGAGAATGAACTGGGTGAACTTTAAGAGTTCAGCGCATGGTCCTGAGCTAGGAGTAGATCCCTCACTAGCTGTACCTCCACTGGGTGTACTGGGTCTTTCTCTGGTTGTTTGAGTCGCCTTAACTCCCTTTCCTCCCTCTCCTTCTGGAACACTCTTATTTTTTCCCTTTCTTGACACTCACTCTGCTCTTTCTGGCGCTCTCTGGAATTCTAATTCTTGTCTCTTCTGTTCTAGTTTTACCTTAGCTAACATTACTCAATCTGTTAGTGATTCTAACCCTGTTTGAGACTTAAGCTTCAAGTGAAAAATGGTCGGCCACTAGTCTTAGGATTTCGGGTTTCCTAGCTTTTGGACAGAGAGTAATCCCTAACTGTCCAGCTACATTACTCAACTTTTCAACAGAGAGGGGTTTTAACCTGTCCCGAGTTACTTCACTCTGTATGTAACTCCTTTATTGCCAATGTAACTCAAAGAACAAAGATAATTACAGCACAGGAACAGGCCCTTCGGCCCTCCAAGCCTGCGCCGATCCAGATCCTCTCTCTAAACATGTCGCCTACTTTCTAAGGTTCTGTATCTCTTTTCTTCCTGCCCATTCATGTATCTGTCCAGATACATCTTAAAAGACGCCATCGTGCCCGCATCTACCACCTCCACTGGCAACGCGTTCCAGGTGCCCACCACCCTCTGTGTAAAGAACTTTCCACGCATATCCCCCCTAAACTTTTCCCCTTTCACTTTGAACTCGTGTCCTCTAGTAATTGAATCCCCCACTCTGGGAAAAAGCCTCTTGCTATCCACACTGTCTATACCTCTCATGATTTTGTACACCTCAATCAGGTCCCCCCGCAACCTCCGTCTTTCTAATCAAAATAATCCTAATCTACTCAACCTATCTTCATAGCTAGCGCCCTCCATACCAGGCAACATCCTGGTGAACCTCCTCTGTACCCTCTCCAAAGCATCCACATCCTTTTGGTAATGTGGCGACCAGAACTGTACGCAATATTCCAAATGTGGCCGAACCAAAGTCCTATACAACTGTAACATGACCTGCCAACTCTTGTACTCAATACCCCGTCCGATGAAGGAAAGCATGCCGTATGCCTTCTTGACCACTCTATTTACCTGCGTTGCCACCTTCAGGGAACACTGGACCTGAACACCCAAATCTCTCTGGACATCAATTTTCCCCAGGACTTTTCCATTTCCTGTATAGTTCACTCTTGAATTGGATCTTCCAAAATGCATCACCTCGCATTTGCCCTGATTGAACTCCATCTGCCATTTCTCTGCCCAACTCTCCAATCTATCTATATTCTGCTGTATTCTCTGACAGTCCCCTTCACTATCTGCTACTCCACCAATCTTAGTGTCGTCTGCAAACTTGCTAATCAGTCCACCTATACTTTCCTCCAAATCATTAATGTACATCACAAACAACAGTGGTCACAGCACGGATCCCTGTGGAACACCACTGGTCACACGTCTCCATTTTGAGAAACTCCCTTCTACTGCTACTCTCTGTCTCCTGTTGCCCTGCCAGTTCTTTATCCATCTAGCTAGTACACCTTGGACCCCATGCGCCTTCACTTTCTCCATCAGCCTGCCATGGGGAACCTTATCAAACGCGTTTCTTCAAAAAGGGAGGGGGACAGAAACTACAGGCCAGTTAGCTTCACTTCTCTCTTGCGGAAAATGTGAGACATTATTATTAAAGACGTAATAGCAGACGTTTAGAAAAAAAGCAAAGTAATCAGGCAGAGTCAGCATGGTCTTCTGAAAGGGAAATCATGTTTAATCAATTTGTTGGAGTCCTTTGAAGAAGTAACATGTGCTGTGGAGAAAGGGGAACTGGTGTATGTGCTGTACTTAGATTTCCAGAAAGCATTTGATAAGGTGCCAGATCAAAGATTATTGTGGAAAATAAAAGCTTGTAGTGTCGGGGGTAACATACTGGCATAGATAGAGGATTGGATAGCTAACAGGAGAGAAAGTAGGCAGAAATGGGTCATTTTGTGGTTGGCAAGATGTAGCAAATGGTGTGCCACAGGGATCTCTGCTGGGGCCGAAACTTTTTACAATTTATATAAATGACTTGGATGAAGGGAGCAAAGGTATGGTTGCTTCATTTGCTGATGACACAAAGATAGATAGGGAAGTAAGTTCTGAAGAGGACAGAAGGAGGCTACAAAGGAATATAGATAGGTTAAGTGGGTGGGCAAAGACCTGGCAAATGGAGTATAATGTGGGAAAGTGTCAAATTGTCCATTTTGGCAGGAAGAGTAAAAAAAGAATCATATTATCTAAATGGTGAGAGATTGTAGAGCTCTGAGATGCAGAGGGATCTGGATGTCCTAGTGCACGGATCGCGCAAGGCTAGTATGCAGGTACAGCAATTCCTTCGGAAAGCTAATGGAATGTTGTTGATTGTGAGGGGAACTGAATACAAAAGTAGGGAGATTATGCTTCAGCTATACAGGGGATTGGTGAGATCACGTTTGGAGGACTGTGTACCATATTGGTCATCTTATGTAAGGAAGGATGCAAATGCATTTGAATCAGTTCACGAAAGGTTTACTAGACTAATACCTGAAATGGGTGGATTGTCTGATAAAGAAAGAATGGGCAGGCTAGGCTAAAATCCGCTGGAGTATAGAAGACTATGAGGCGACTTGATTGAAACATATATGATCCTGAGGGATCTTGACAGGGTGGATGTGGAAAGGATGTTACCTCTTGTGAGAGAATCTAGAATTCAGGGTCACTATTTAATAATAAGGGGTCGCCCTTTTAAAGCAGGAAAGAGGATAATTGCTTTCTCTCAGAGGGTCGTGGGTCTTTGGAACTCTCTTCCTCAAAAGGAAGTGGAAGCAGGGTCTTTCAATATTTTTTAATGCAGTGGTAGATAGATTCTTGATAAGAAAGGGGGTGAAAGGATATCGGGTGTAGGTGGGAATGTGGAGTCGAGTTTGCAGTCAGATCAGCCCTGATCTCATTGAATGACAGAGTGGGCTCGAGGGGCCGAATGGCCTTCTCCTGCTCTTAATTCGTATGTTCAGATGTTCGATTGCTCTGGCTTCAGAAGGTTTTGGCTTCGAATGTGGACATTTTAGAGTTCGAGCAGTGAAAAACACAATACAATCTGCAATGAAATGATTTCTTTTTCTCAGAGTCAATTGTCAATTCTCTGGCCACAGGAGAGGTGCCAGAGGACTGGCGAATAGTGAATGTGTTACCATTATTCAAGAAGCAGGACTAAATCATGTAATTACAGGCCAGTGAGTCTAATATCATTGGCAGGGAATCCATTGGAGAAAAAACCTGACAGACAGGATTAATCGACACATGAAAAGGCAGGGATTAATCAGGAATAGTCAGGCTTTGTCAGAGGGAGATCATATCTCAAAATTTGACTGAATCTTTCAAGGAGGTGACTGGATGTGTAGATGAGGATTTCTGATAAGGTCCCGCATGGGAGATGGGTTAAGAAGTGCTTAAGAAGTCCCAGAGTACTTAAGGAAGTGGCCCTAGAAATATTGGAGGCATTGGTGGTAATCTTTCAAGATTCTATAGACTCTGAAGCAGTTCCTACAGATTGGAGGATAGATAATGCAACACCACTATTTTAAAAAGGGAGGTAGAGAGAAAATATGGAATTATATACCAGGCAGCCTGACGTTGGTAGTGGGGAATATTCTACAGTCCATTCTCAAAGATTTTATAGTAGAGCACTTTGAGAACAGTGGTAGAATCGGACAGAGGCAGCACAGATTTACGAAAGGGAAATCATGCTTGACATGTTTACTAGAATTCTTCGAGGATGGAACCAGTAGAGTTGATGAGAGGGAGCCAGTGGATGTGGCTTATGTGGACGTTCAGAAAGCTTCCGACAAAGTCCCACATCAGAATGTAGCGTGTAAAATTAAAGCATATGGGATTGGAGGTAGTGTATTGCGATGGAAAGACAATTGGTTGTCAGACAGGAAACAAAGAGTAGGAATAAATGGGTATTTTTCTGAATGACAGGCAGTGACTAGTTGGGTACCGCGGGAATTGGTGCTGGGTCTCCAGCTATTCACAATATATATTGATGGATTAGATGAGGGAACTAAATGTAATATGTACAAATATGTAGATGACACACAACTGAGTGGGAGGGTGAGTTGAGATGAGGATGCAGCGTGGCTTCAGGGTGATTTGGAAAAGTTGAGCGAGTGGGCAAATGCATGGTGATGCAGTATAATATGGATACATGTGAGGTTATCCACTTCGGTAACAAAAATAGGAAGGCAGATTATAATCTGAACGGCTATAAACAGAGAGAGTGGAATATGGAACGGCTGTAAACTGAGAGAGGGGAATATGGAACGAGACCTGGGTGTTCTCGTACATCAGTCGCTGAAGATCAGCATGCAGGTGCAACAGGCGGTAAAAAAGGCAAATGGTATGTTGGTCTTCATAGCGAGAGGATTCGAGTACAGAAGCAGGGATGTCTTGCTGCAATTGTCCAAGGCCTCGGTGAGGCCACACCTGGAATATTGTGTGAAATTTTGTTCTCCTTGTCTGAGGAAGGATTTTCTTGCTATAGACAGAGTGCAGCGGAGGTTTACCAGACTGATCCCTGGGATGGTGGGATTGACGGATGAGAAGAGATTGAGTCGGTTAGGATTTAACAAGAGTTCAGAAGAGTGAGGTGGAATCTCATAGAAACATATAAAATTCCAGAAGGACTTGACAGGGTAGATGCAGGACGGATGCTCCCGATGGTGAGGGAGTCCAGAACCAGGGGTCATAGAATAAGGATAAGGGGTAAACCTTTCAGGATTGAGATGAGGAGAAATTTCATCACCCAAAGAGTGATGAGCCGGTGGAATTCGCTACCACAGAAAGCGGTTGAGGCCAAGACATTGTATGTTTTCAAGAAGGAGTCAGATATAGCTTTTGGGTTGAAAAGGATCAAAGGATATCGAGGGGGGGGGGTGGGAAGCGGGAACAGGTTACTGAGTTGGATGATCAGCCATGGTCATAATGAATGGCGGAACAGGCTTGAAGTGCCGAATCGCCTGTTCCTGCTCCTTTTTTCTATGTTTCTAAGGTAGAAGCCCATGGGATCCAGCCCAATTTGGCAAATTGGATCCAAAATTGGCTGACTAGCATGAGGCAGAGGGTGATGGTCGAGGGTTGTTTTTCTGATTGGAAGCCTGTGACCAGTGGCGTACCACAGGGATCGGTGCTGGGACCATTGCTCTTTGTAGTGTACATCTATAATTTAGACGTGAATGTAGAAGGTATGATCACTAAGTTCACAGATGACACAAAAATTGGTGGTGTCATAAACAGTGAGGAGGAAAGACTTGGATTACAGGACCATACAGATGGGCTGGTAAGATGTGCAGAGCAGCTGCAAATGGAATTTAATCCTGAGAAATGTGACGTGATACATTTCAGGAGGACTACCAAGGCAAGGGAATATACAATGGATGGTCGCACGCTGGGAAGTACAGAAGGTCAGAGGGATAATGGTGGACTTGTCCATAGATCACCGAAGGCAGCAGCACAGGCGGTTTGGAAGGCACATGAGATGCTTGCCTTTATTAGCTGAGGCATAGAATATAAGAGTGTGGAGGTTATGATGGAGCTATATAAAACGCTAGTTAGGCCACAGCTGCAGTACTGTGTACAGTTCTGGTCACCACACTATACGAAGGATGTGATTGCACTGGAGAGGGTGCATAGGAGATTCACCAGAAGGTTGCATGGACTGGAGCATTTCAGCTATGAAGAGAGACTAGATAGGCTAGGGTTGTTTTCCTTCAAGCAGAGAAGGCTGAGGGGGGACATGATTGATGTATACAAAATTATGAGGGGCATTGATAGGGTAGATAGGAAGAAAGGTTTTTCCCATAGCGGCGGTGTCAGTAACCCGGAGAGTTGATTTAAGGTAAGGGGAACGACGTTTAGAGGGGATTTCAGGAAAAGGAAAACACCCAGAGGGTGTTTGGAATCTGGAATAGACTGTCGGAAGCGGTGGTAGATGCAGGAACACTCACAACGTTGAAGAAGTATTTAGATGAGCACTTGAAACGCTATAGTGTACAAGGTTATGGGCTAAGTGCTGGAAAATGGCATTGGAATGGACAGGCTTGATAGCCGACACAGACACAGTGGGTCAAAGGGACTGTTACTGTGCTGTTTAACTCGGTGACCCTGACAGTTCCAATTTCTCGTTTGTCGTTGGGTTACGATCTCTAGAACCTCCACATTTCTGTTACAGCCATTTGAGACTTATGTCCACAGAAATTTACAAGAGTCAGAGGCGAATTGAGGGAAACATATATGATCCTGAGGGGTCTTGACAGGGTGGATGTGGAAAGGATGTTTCCCGTTCTGGGAGTATCTAGAAATAAGGGTCAAATATTTAAAAATAAGGTGTCGCCCATTGAAAACACAGATGAGGAGAATATTTTTTCTCTGAGGGTCGTGAGTCTTTGGAATTCTCTTCCTCAAAAGGCGGTGAAAGCAAAGTCTTTAAATATTTGTCAGGCAGAGGTAGATATACAAGGGGTTGAATGGTTATCGGGGGTAGGTGGGAATGTGGAGTCGAGGTTACAATCAGATTAGTCATGATCTTATTGAATGGCTGAGTGTCCTACTCCTGCTCCTAATTCATATGTTCATATATTCGTATACTCTGGCTTCGGAAGGTACTGTCTTCGAATGAGGACATTTTTGTGTTCTAGCAGTGAAAACCACAATAAAATCTGCATTTAATTTTTAAATTTTTATTCTCAGGATCAATTGTTTTCCCAACTACTAATTTCTCGTTTGTCATTGCGTGACAATCCGTCGAGCCTCCACATTTCTGATAAGCCAGGTGAGGAGGGGTCCCAGGCTCTCTTCATGTCCTATATTTTATTTGATCACAATAGGGTTAATTCATTTTTAGTAGTGGACGTGCTGGCCATTTCAGCGCATATATTACCTGTTACATTTATTGTGATCGTGAAATAACCAATCAGACAGGTTTTCTTTAGTTCAAACAGAGGTGAGTTTATTATAATTAACAATCTAAACTGAAACTCAATAAAATAATAAAAAAATATATGCTACACATTCATGCATGCACTCACACAGGAATCACACACACATTAATTACAGAGTCACAAATAAATTTGTGTTAGATTAGAGACTAGAACCAATAAAAAACAATAAAAGTTCTGTGAGGTTGGATAATTCTGAGGTTTGCATTTTTGCTGCACTTCGTTATGAGTTTCATGTCATTTGCAAGAGTTGAAATCATTTTTTTTTTACATTAAGGTCTCTGTCATTTATATATCTATCTATATGTCAGGAAGAGCACTCGTTCTAATATCGAACTCTGAGAAACAGCAAAGTATAGTACCCCTCCCCCGTTATGAACAATGTCCGTTCACCACTTCCCTCTAATTACTGTCCCTGAGTCAGTGTCATATCCACACTATCACTGTCACATTAATCCATGTGTTCCATTTTGCATAACAAGTCGATGAAATGTCATTTGATCACACGTCTTTTGAATGTCTGCATACATAACTCGAAACACACTAGCCTCATCAATATTCACAGTTATGTCATCAACGAACTTGATCAAGATTTTTACACACGATTTTCCATTAACCTATCTGTGCTGTTTGTCATTTATAATCCCATGTTATCCAAGAAAGATGTATTTTTGTACTGGGTTACGGCCTCCTGAAATTTCCAACCATCAACTTGAGATGGACTGGTCAGAAGTTACTGGGTTGATGTAATGTCTCCTTTTGCAAACAGGGTGTAACATTGACAACCCTCCAGTCCTCTGATAACACTCTCATATCCAAGGAGGATTGGAAGCTTCTGGCCAGTACCTCTGCTAGTTCCACCACTCCTTCCTTCAACAAATCTCATATATCCCATGTAGACCGGGTCCAATTTATTGTGATACAAAAAAGTGAAGGATTGGAAGGGGTTAACTGAGCCTGTTTGTTCAGTGACTGTAATTAATGTCAGTCACCATGGGCCCAAATTGTGTCACTGGAGGGTTTCCCTCTTCTATTAATAAGGGACTCCTTTCAATGTGCTATCACATAGTGTCGGTGGGAGCATCAACCCCGGCACTAACAGGGGTCCGTGGCTGCAGAGAGATGGAGTGGATAGATCAGAATCTGAGAACAATAGATTGGAATGTAACAACAATGGGTCAGAATCTGAGAACAATAGATGGGAATGTAACAACAATGGGCAGGACTTTCTCCTCTTGGTTTGGCCTTGTTACTGCAGATTATTATTGGATAACATTAAATGATCGGATCTATTATGCAATGAAGTTGATTCAAACGATTTACTATCCCATCCTTGCGATTGTTGGTGTTCCTGGTAAGTCTCTGTATCAAACTATTATACCTATTAACCATATTTCACAGATATTGTGTTCTTGTCATGTAAATCTTGGGATTAACTTCAGTCATTGTCCTCAGTCTCTGTCAGAAGCAAAATTCCATTTTCACTGTCTGCAATTCCCTCCCTGCCCAATGTCTGAGGCTGAAAAAGACTATATGCAACCTCTGTGTTCTACTTAAACAAGAGCTGTGTTCATCTCCATATTCTCTCCATCATCAACCCTGCCTACTACCACCTTTGTAATATCATCCGTCTTCACCTCAGCCTCAGCACATTTGCCACATAAACCCTCATCTGTGCCTTTGTTAAATCCACACTTGACTATTCCAATACTATCCTGGTCATCCTCCCATTTATAAACCTCCATAAACCGCAGGCCATCCAGACCTCTGCTACCTGCATCCTATCTCGCACCAAGTCCCGATCGCCCATCACCCCTGTGCTGACTGATCTACATTGGTTCCCGGTCTGGCTGCACCTTAATTTTAATATTCTCATTCTTGTGTCTGAATCTCTACATGACCTCACCCTTCCAATTAGTCCCATTCACGTATTTTTCCCAAATCCATTTTTAAAGTGTGTTGCTTTCACTCGACATCTTCCGTGGCTGTGATTTTCGGCTCTCTGCTGCCACTGGTACAAACACTATGCAACCTGAATCCATAAAATGATGTGAACTGCACAACTGGTCATAGTTGTGGCATGCACAGTGCTCCAGGCTGTACAGGGAACGAGCCTGTGTGCACTGAACATGTGCTATGCGTGTGAGCAGGAGTCTGAATTGACATCAATCAGCCATTCCAGCAGCTTTGATGTTCGTCTTTGCAACTTGGTCTGAACATGTCCACTGACCACCTGTGTTCATCACTGTCAGCTGAACATACATTCAGCAGCACGAAGAACCCCCTCGAGTGTTATTTAAATGGGCCAGGCATTTGACTTACTTCTGCTGTTGTACAGTTAGTGGAGGTGCTGTGGATGGTTTTCTGGAGGTTGTGTTGTGAGCTGCTGCAGACATTCTGCGAGACAGAGAACTTGGTGACGCAACTCTGGACGAGGTATGGGGACTGTAGTTGCAGTGTCTCTGTGTCTGTCACATGTCCAACAAATGGCGCAGAGCTGCAGAGAGGAGAAGCTCTGGAAAGAGGGAGGAGGTAAGGCCTCTGCCCTACCCAGCCCGGGTTTTCCAATAGCATTTTTCCTACCTACACCTAAACCAGGAGCAGTGTGTGACGTGACTCTGATTCAATAAGGAGGTGGTCACAGAGCTGCTTCACCTCCTGCAACACGATCTGGAGCCACACACCAGGGTGAGGACGAAGCTGTCAGTGACCGTTAATGTCACAGTTTCATTGAACTTCTATGTATCTCGATCTTTCCAAGCAGGAACAGGCGCTGTATCCACATAGAGTCATCGAGAGTAATAGAGTCATTTTTGGCACAGAAGGTGGCCATTCATCCCATCATGTCCATGCTGGCGCTCCATGGAGCAATCCAGTCAGTCCCATTCCCTCGCTCAATCCCTGTGGCAGATCCATATCCTTCAAGTGCCCACCAGTTTTCATTTGACGTCATTGGTTGTCTCTGCTTCTAGTGAGTTCCAGGTCATTATCACCCGCTGTGCAAAAACGTTGTTCTTCATATTAACTCTGCATTTCTTGCACCAAAACCTTCAATCTGTGTTCGCTAGTCCTTGTTCCTTCAGTGTATGGGAACAGTTTTTCATTGTCGAAATTATCTAACCCTATCATAATCTTGTAACCTAACCATGTAACTAACATCTTCCATCCCTGGAACCATTCTGTTAAATCTCCTGTGCACCATTTCAAGGACTTTCACAATCTTTCTGAAATGTGATGACCAGAATTGGACACAATACGTCAGATGAGACCGAAGCAGAGATTTTTAGACGTTCATCATAACGTCTCTGCTTTTGCACTCAATACTTCGATTTATGAAATGTAAGATTATATGTCATTTACTAACCGCTCTCTCAGTATGTCCTGGCACCTTTAAAGATGGATGCACATGCACCCACAGGTCGCGTTGTTCCTGCACACTGTTTACAACTGTGCGATTAAGTCTATATTACCTTCTTTACCTTTCTGTCAAAATGCCTCACCGCACACTTGTCTCACACTTCCAACTGTCACTTGCTACTTGTCTGCCCATTCTACTCACTATCTATGTCCTGTCGCAACTTCATTTTCCTACCATGGATCCCCCATTCTCCACCATTACACCCATCTGAGACGCCCCATCCAAGTGTCCCCTTGGAGACAATCCTGCAATAAAAAGCACCAGCAAAATAATTTTCATTAACATCTTTATCAAACAACACATCCAATTATACAAACAAAACTGGACTATTCACCCTTGTGTATTCCCTTGATACCTGTCTTGTGTATTCGCTCAACTTGCCTCGTGCTCCTACACAGTGTTTCCCCAGTGACTGCAGCATGGCTGGTGGACGGCTGCTGACCTTCACTGAGGGAGACTGCAGATGGCCTTGCAGGATGCCATCGAGCAGCTCCAGGCTTTATGGTATCGGATTCAGACTGCACCACCTCGACATGGACAGCAACAGCCTGGGCTGGCTGATGGATAACAGAAAGGAGACTGGTGGGGTGGCAATGAAGGGAGAACAAATACTGTCATCCTGAGAGAGGACAGCAGGTTCATGATCCATGGAGACACTGTCACACCCACGGGGTGACACCTCATCAATCCTAGTCATCTACTGTATCACAGATTGCTGGACTGCTGTGAGAGCCTGCAAACCACTTTGAACACTGATGTCCACAGTCGTGATGGCAGCATCTGATCCTGCATGGCAGCAAGCATGGATCTCATAACCTCAGACTGAGCTTCCACTGCAGCACTGAGACGTTGGGTGTCTGCCGTCTGTGCTGCAGTGGAAGCTGAAACAATGGTCACCAGACACTGTATCACGGCTGGGTCCGCTAGTGCTGTCATGGAGTTAGTGAGCACTTCCACAGGGGAAAGAATGGTCTTCAAGCTCTGTGCAATGTCCTGTGCCATGCTGGAGCTCCCAGACTCCTCCACATTCCTTGACAGTGACAACAGACTGTCTGATAGGCCTGTCAGTGGACAAAGTATCTCATTGTACATGTCCATCAGCATTCTCCTTATGCTGTTCCAGCAATGTTCGTATCTGAGTCCTCTGTATTATAACTCGTTTGTGACCTTGCCTTCCGGTGAGCTGACACATGAACTATCCTTTCCTCCTGGCCTGTCTGCAGCTCACTTGTGCTCGTTGACTCACCACGTGCAGATTCCGACTCTATACCAGCTTCTAAGGTACACGCAGTGTAAGTATTTGATCTGGTGACTATGAGTTTCAGACCAAATGTTGGGGCTTCACTTTCAATGCTGTGATGCTGCTCTCTCTCTCTCATTCTCCTGCAGCTGCTGTGATTGGGAAGCTGTCAGTTTCGGGTTATCATTGGAAAATATAAAATCGGAATGGGAGAGTTGGGGTCAGGGATTGGGGATGGGATGGAAAGCATGAGGTCCATGGTCCCACCATCTGCAGCTTGTACATCATCCCAGACAGCAGGATGAGGGCGAGATGGGAGTTAAGAAGGGACATAAGGCAGAAATATAGCAACATCCTGAATGCTCTCGGTGATGCCGGATGCGACGGGCTCTGTTACAGTCAGTTCCATGATGTGAAGACCTATCTCCTCCCTCAGGCTCAGGGGATGAAGGTATGTCTGGTCCCCGCCGGTTCACTGCTGCTCCCTGTGTTATGGGCCACATTGTCCTGCAAGTGAGAGGGCAGAATGTCACTGATTGTGTTGCACTGTGTTTGGGTGATGTGCCTGCCATAGCTGAATAGCTGGAGGTATGTGGAGGCAGTGAGAGGTGGGTATGAGGCTGGTATCATTGGAAGCTGTGTGAGGGTGAGGTGGAGTATGTGAAAATTAGGTGTGAGTCCTGAGTGTGAGGGACTGCTGATGGGTGAGTGATGGGAGTGTGGTACATTGAGCAGTGTGAGAGGTGGTGTTGGATGTAGGAGATACCACGTGCCGATGAATTTTCTGACATTGACCACCCGTGGGAGCTTATTAACTTCTTCTGGCTCTGCTGCCAGGTCCTCGGGGCCAGACATCTTGCATTCACCTCCCTGGCCACCTGCTCCCATTCCCTTCAGAGGGCGTTCCTTGAAGGTCTCCACCCCACCCCACACTAACTTGGCGCATCTTCCCCTTCAACCTCATGACTAAGACTTCCAGCACAATATCCATGAACCGCAGAGCCCTCTCTCTGCCTAATATTCCATTTGCGCTGTATCCATTTGCAGCAGCAGCCTCCGATGCTTCAGTGAAGCCTCCTTTTAAGTGACAGACTGCCTTTAAGAGCTGAATCCTGGCTGAAACGCATGCCAGCCTCACACACAGTTAGGTCCCTGTTAAGCGGGCAGACAGACAGCAGCACGGATCACCCCGAGCGGCACGTAGAATTCATGGAAATGATGAGGGAGCAGGAAATTTGTGTGTCACCTGCCTCAACAGGAAAGGAAAGGGGCAGATCATGATCCCTCTGCCAAAAAAACTGTTAAAAGCCGATCTTCTCGCTCTTTCCATTTCCCTATCTTTCATTCACACAATCTCTCTCGACTCTCTAAATCTATTGCTCACAGTATCAGAGATTGATGCAGCACAGAAAGATGATTGATGAAGGAAGAGCAGTTGATGTTTATTTATTTTATTTAGGGATACAGACTCTTCAGCCCATCGAGTCAGTGTCGACTAACAACCGCCCATTTATACTAACCGTACAACAATCCCATATTCCCCACCACCTACCTACACGAGGGGCAATTTATAATGGCCAATTAACTGATCAACCTGCAAGTCTCCGGCTGTGGGAGGAAACTGGAGTACCCGACGCAAACCCACGCAGTCAAGGGAGAACTTGCAAACTACACACAGGCAGTACCCAGAATCGAACCTGGGTCGCTGGAGCTGTGAGGCTGCGGTGCTAAATACTGCGCCACGGTGCCGCCATGGAGATGTTATCTATATGGACTGCAGTAAAGCCTTCCAGAAGGTCCCTCATGGCAGATTGGTGCAAAAGATGAAGTCACACGGGTACAGAGATGAGCTGGCAAGATGGATACAGAAGTGGCTCAGCCACAGAAGACAGAGGGTATCAGTGGATGGGTGTTTTTCTGAATGGAGGGATGTGACTAGTGGTGTTCCACAGGGATCAGTGCTGGGACCTTTGCTGTTTGTAGTATATATAAATGATTTGGAGGAAAATGTAGCTGGTCTGAGTAGTAAGTTTGTGGATGGCGCAAAGGTTGGAGGAGTTGCGGATCGTGATGAGGATTGTCAGAGGATACAACAGTTGGAGACTTGGGTGGAGAAATGGCAGAAGGAGTTTAATCCAGACAAATGTGAGGTAATGCATTTTGGAAGGTCTCATGCAAGTGGGAGGTATACCGTAAATGGCAGAACGCTTAGGAGTATTGACAGGCGGAGAGATCTGGGTGTACAGGTCCACAGGTCACTGAAAATCGCAACGCAGTTGGATAAGGTAGTCAAGAAGGCATACGGCATGCTTGCCTTCATCAGTCGGGGCATGGATTATAAAAATTGGCAAGTCATGCTGCAGCTTTACAGAACTTTAGTTGGGCCACACGTAGAATAATGCGTGCAATTCTGGTCGCCACACTTCCAGAAGTACGTGGAGGCTTTGTAGAGGGCACAGAACAGGTTTACCAGGATTTTGCCTGGTATGGAGGGCATTAGCTATGAGGAGATGTTGGATAAACTCGGATAGTTTTCACTGGAACGACGGTGGTGAAAAGGCGTCATGATAGAGGTTTACAAAGTTATGAGCGGCATGGACAGAGTAGATGGTCAGAAACTTTTTCCCAGGCTGTAAGAGTCAGTTACTAGGGGACATAGGTTTAAGGTGAAAGGGACAAAGTTTACAGGGGATGTGCGAGGCAGGTTCTTTACACAGTGGGTGGTGAATGCCTGGAAATTTGTGCCGGGGGAGGTGGTGAAAGCAGATACGATAGCGACGTTTAAGAGGCATCTTGACAAATACATGAATAGGAAGGGAATAGATCGATACCATCCCCAGAAGTGCAGAAGGTTTTAGTTTAGGCAGGCATCAAAATCGGCGCAGGCTTGGAGGGCCGAATGGCCTGTTCCTGTGCTGTACTGTTCTTTGTTCTTTGTTCAGAATGGGCAGCCAGGAGGCAGATGGAATTTAATACAGACAAATATGACGAGACGAATTTTATCAGAAGTAACAGGAAGAGCCAATATACACTTAATGGTACCGTTCTAAACAGTGTGCATGGACAGAGGGACATGGGGTTCATGTACAACGATAATTGAAGTTGAAAGGACATATTGAGAGAGTCCTTAGTAAAGCATATGGGAACTTGGGCTTCATAAATAGAGGCACTGAGTACTGAAGAAGGAAAGTTATGCTGAACCTTTATAAAGCTCTGGTTAGGCCCCAACTGGAGTACTGCATCCAGTTCTGTTCACCATACATTACGAAGGATGTGAGGGCCCTTGACAGGGCGTACAGGAGATTTACCAGAATGGTTCCAGGGATGGAGGATTGTAGTTACAATGTTAGTCTGGAAAAGCTGGGATTGCTTTCCTTGGAGTCAAGGAGATTGAGTGGTGAATTGATAGAGGTATACAAAATGATAAACAGTGTGTATGCGGTAGACAAGGAAAAGATATTCCCATTAGTTAATGGTACAATGAATAGAGTTAAGGTTGTGGGCAACAGATAAAGGGGGATGTGAGCAACAAATTCTTTACACAGCGAGTGGGAATGGCCTGGAAATCACTGCATACGAGAGTAGTGCAAGCAGAGATGGTGAATGATTTCAAAAATATATTGGATGCACACTTGAGGGAAATAAACTTGCAGGAATATGGAGAGACAGCTGGAGTAAGAGGGCTGATCTACAAAGAATTGGCATGGACTCGTTGGGCCGAATGTTCTCATTCTTTGCTGAACTGACTATGACTCTACGACTCTCTGACAGGGAATACTATTATTACTGCTATCCTGCACTGGGGAAGTTTAGGATGTACTGGACAGTATCACCCTGTTGATCCCCGTGATGTAAGTGAAATGTTTGATGCCCCAGAACGTGGTTAACAAACGTCCTTCACAAACAGAGTAAATCAGTTCATACCCACTCACAATTCTGGAGTCATTCACAATGTGGAGTAGTTTCTCCTGGTTTTCTCTACATCGGACAACAGTCAGGCTTCTCACTGTGTCCTCCACCTCCATGTGGAAAGCCTTATCAGGGTTAGGTGAGATAAGAAACGTTACCCAGGCGACAGCTTTCTTCAATTGTGTTTCTGCTTCCGTGCTCTCTTCAATCCAACTGAGTTAAACCTGGTCATCATCACCATTAGGTAGTTCATTAAGAGGAATCACAGTCTCTGCAAATCGTGGGATGAGGGTCCACTGATACCCCACCAACCTGGGGATAGGATACAGGACAGTCTTTGAGGTGGACAGGGGTAGATACTGGATGAGGGTCCGCTGATACCCCACAAGCCTGAGGATAGGACGCGGAGCAGTCTTTGAGGTGGACAGGGGTTGGCACTGGATGGTTTCGACCTGATGTTGCTCTGGGCTGATGCTGGATGATCCAGTCTGGACACCTAGAAAGGTGACACGTTCTTACACCAGCTGGGCCTTCCGTGGATGGTCTTTTAGTCCAGCTCCCAAAGTAACTGCTGTATTCCTGCAAAAGGGTTAAATGTGAGGACATGGTCTGTGGTGATGAGGAGGAGATCATCGACATATTGCAGCAAGCAGGAAAGTGTGTGAAAAGCTAATAAAGGCCCTGGCCATACGTTTGTGGAAAATAGTGGGGTTACTGTGGATCCCCTTGTGACAGACAAGTCCAGGGGCATCTCTGGTCCTCATAACTGAATGTGAATTTAAATTGCTTCTCTAGTTTTACTGGGATACTCCAATAACCATTAGAGATATCCAGGGTGGTGAAGACAGCCCTGCTGCTGGGAATCCTGGAGAGTAGGGTGGGAGTCTCTCAGACAATCGGGTTCACACAGGGGTGACTAATTTGAGTTTGTGGGGGTCAATAGTCAGTCAACAGCTGCCATCCGGTTTTCTAACCGGTCAAATTGAGGAGCATACATTGGTCAATTAATTTTTTCGGATCTGCTCAAGTTTCCACAGTCATCTTTATGGGTTGTGAATACACTCAGCACTGACTCGAGAATCGCCTGAACCTCAGGGTCATCAGAGGTGTCTGGTTCACACTCTTCTGATATTTTAATCATGAATATTGAGGTTACACTGGACACTAGAGTAGGGGTATGTTTTAAGATCTACAATATACAAATACAGCGATAATGAATTACGGCTGATAATCTTTGAGCATATTACTGCCCAGTAGTGCCTGTCCATTATGCAGGATCATATCAAAGGGAGGCAGCATTTTGACATGAACTCTGTTCCCTCTCCTACACCACTGTGAGATCTGATCTCGGGTCACAGATTAACTAAAAGGAGGTCGAAGGGTAACCAGCAGTTTATTGAGGAGTGACAGTTCAAATACAGCACCAAATCAGAATAGACATAATAGACATCCGACCTGTGAAAGGTGAAAAAGGCTTTCTGGCTATGGATCAGATTTTAGAAGCTATTATTCAAGACATTATAGCAGGGCACACAGAAAAAATCAACGTGATCACGCAGAGTCAACATGGTTTTGTGAAACGGAAATCATGTTTAACCAATTTGCTGGAGTTCTCTAAAGAAGTAACACGTGCTGTGGATAAAGGAGAACCGGTGCATGTATTGTACTTAGGTATCCAGAAGCCCATTGATAAGGTGCCACAACAAACGATATTGCAGAAAATAAAAGCTGATGCTGTACAACGTAGCATTTTGGCATGGATAGAAGATTGGCTACCTAACAGGCAGGAGAGAGGAGGCTTAAATGGGGCATTTTCTGTTTGGCAAGCTGTGACAAGTATGTGCCACAGTGATCAGTGGTGGGGCCTCAACTTTTTACAATTTATACAAATGACTTGGATGAAGGGACCGAAGGTGCATTTGCTGAATTTGCTGATGACACAAAGATGTCAGAAAGTGAGTTGCGAAGAGGACAGAAGTGGGTCATAAAGGGATAGATAGATTGAGTGAGTGGGAAAAAATCTGGAAAATGGAGTATAACGTGGGAAAAGGTGCAATTGTCCATTTTGGCAGGAAGAATAAAAATGAAGTGCATTATCTGAATGGTGAGAAGTTGCAGAGTTGAGACGCAGGGGGAACTGGGTGTCTTCGTGCAGGAATTACATAAGGCAAATATGCAGGTGCAACAAGTCATTAGGAAAACTAATCGAATGGTATCATTTATTGCAGGAGGAATTGACTCAAAAAGCAGAGAGGTTATGTTTCAGTTGTTCATGGCATTGATGCGATGACATCTGGAGTAATGTGCACAATCCTGGTCACATAATTTATGGAAGGATTTAAATGCGTTGGAAGCAGTTCAGAGAAGGTTTACTCAACTAATAACTGGAATGGGTGCGTTGCATTATGAGCAAAGGTTGGACAGGCTAGTCTTATATCAGCTGGAGATTAGACGAGTAAGAGGAGACTTGATTGAGGCATACCGGATTCTGAGTGTAGGACACAGAAAGTGAGGGAAACGAGAGAGAAAGAGAGAGAGAGAGAGAGGGAAGGAGGGGTCAGATCAGCTCATCTGCTGCTGAAACCCTCATCCATGCCTTTGTTAACTCGAGACTTGACTATTCTAGCATACTCCTGGCTGGTCTCCCACATTCCACTCTCTGTAACCTTGTGGTAATCCAAAACTCTGCTGCCATCTTCTAATTAACACCAAATTCTATTCACCCAACATCCCTGTGCTCACTGACCTACATTGGCTCTTGGTCCAGTAACACCTCAATTTTAATATTTTCAGTCATGTGATCAAATCCCTCCATGTCCTCACCCCTCTGATTATCCCAATCCCCTGTCAATTTCCAATATTCCTGAAAGTGGATTATCTTAAAGTCTTTTTCTAATTGAGTTTATTTCCCTCTTTCTCTCTCCCTGACCACACGTTTCATCTCTCCAGCTCCACTGGTGATGTGGAAGTTTGGATCCATAAAATGGTGTGAGCTGCACTGCTGGTCACATCCAGCACATTGTACAGGACACCCAGGCTGGCCGGGGTGATAACGTGGGGGTAACGTGTGTGTGTCTGTCGTGTGAGGAGGGGTCTGAATATGGTGTCAATCAGCCATTCCAGCAGCTTTGATGTACGTCTTTGAAACTTGGTCTATGCATGTCCACTGACCGCTTGTATTAGTCACGCTCAGCTGGACATACATTCAGCAGCACCAGGAACCCTCTATAGTGTTATTTAAAAGGACCAGGCATCCAACTTACAGGTGAGGGGCTTTTGACTTACTTCTGCTATTGTAAAGTCAGTGGAGGTGCTGTGGATAGTTTTCCACCTCCAGAACATCGTCCGAACTCACCCCTGTCTCAGCCCATCCGCTGCTGAAACCTCTTTCATGCCTTCTTCACCTCTAGATGTGATTATTCCAACTCATTCCTGGATGATCTCCCACATTCCACTCTCTGTTAACTTGACCCTCCAGAACTCTGTTACCCGTGTCCTAATTCCCTGTTCACCTATCACTGACTTACATTGACTGCTGATTAAGAAATGTCTTTATTTTAAATTTCTCCACCTTTTTTTCCCTCCGTGACATCTCCCCCACCCTATATATGTAATATCCTCCAGGCCTCAACCCTTAAAGATATATGCCCTCTGCTCGTTCAGGCACCTTTTGTGTCTCTGATTTTAATTAGTCCACCATTGGAAGATGCACCTTCAGTTGTCTCAGTCCCAAGCACTGAAATACTCTCCAAACAGAGCTCTACCTCTCCACCTCTGCAACTCTCCATTCACTTTCCTTCTTTAAGACACTCCTTAAAACTTACCTCTTTCACCAAGCTGTTGGTCATCTGACCCAATATTGCCATGTGACGGTGCAAAGATGAGTGGCCGGTCAGAAGATTAGACAGAATATAAACAGCAGCAAAGAACAACTAAAAGATTAATAAGGTGGGAAAAATTAGAATACGAGAGAAAGCTGGCAAGAAATAAAAAACACAGAAAATAAGAGTTTCTAAATATTTAAAGAAGAATTGACAAAGTGAGCATTGGCCCTATATTGATCCCATTTTTCCCTCTCACATACCCACAATTCTCCTACCTATACTGGGTGACACAGTGGCGCAGTGGTTAGCACTGCAGCCTCACAGCTCCAGCGACCTGGGTTCAATTATGGGTACTGTCTGCGTGGGTTTCCTCCATGTGCTCCGGTTTCCTCCCACAGCCAAACGACTTGCAGGTTGACAGGTAAATTGGCCATTATAAATTGCCACTAGTATAGGTAGGTGGTAGGGGAAGATAGGGACAGGTGAGGATGTGACAGGAATATTGGATTTGTGCAGCATTGTTATAAAATGGGTGGTTAATGGACGGCACAGACTGGGTGGGTCGAAGGGCCTGTTTCAGTGCTGTATCTCGAAATCTGAAAAAAATCTAGAAAGTGAGTCTGGAGAATTAATAAAGAATAATCAGGAGATGACAGATGAATTGAACAAGAATTTTGCATCGGCCTTAGAAGATACAAGTGACATCCCAGTATTAGCAGTAAGCCAGGAAATGGAAGGGAGGAACTTAAGAAAATTACAATCACCAGGAAAATTACAATCACCAGATATTCAGCTCTCTTAAGTGAGCATTGGCACAACTGAGCCCAAGTAGGCAGACTTGAATTGGTAACAATGGTGTAGGAATCTCAAAGTTCGGCTGCACAGTGGTGCAGTGGTTAGCACAGCAACCGCACAGCTCCAGCGACCCGGGTTTAGTTCTGGGTACTGCCTGTGTGGACTTTGCAAGTTTTCTGTGTGACCGTTCCGGTTTTTGCCGGGTGCTCTGGTTTCCTCCAGCCAAAGACTTACAGGTTGATAAGTAAATTGGTCATTGTAAATTGCCCGGGTATAGGTAGGTGGGAGGAGATTTGTGGGTATGTGAGAGGGAAAAATGGGATCAATATAGGATTAGTATAAATGGGTCGTTGTTGGCTGCCACAGACTCAGTGGGGTGAAGGGCCTGTTTCAGTGCTGTATAAATAAATAATAAGATAGAAAGCGGTACTGAACAAATAATGGAGCTGCGGGCTAACTAGTCCCCAGGTCCTGATGGACTTCACCCTCGGGTGTTGAAAGAAGTGGCTAATGAGATAGTTGATGCATTCGTTTTAATTTTCCAAAATTCCCCAGATTCGGGGAAGGTTCTGTTACATTGGAAAATAGCGAATGTAACTCCTTTATTCAAGAAAGGAAGGGGTACAGAAAGCAAGAAACTACATGCCAGTTTGCTTAACATCTGCCATAGGTAAAATGTTTGAAGCTATTACTAAAGATAATGTAGCAGGGCATTTGGAAAAACATCTAGTGAATCAGGCAGTGTCAAAATGGTTTTGTGAAAGGGAAATCATGTTCAAACAATTTATTGCAGTTCGTTGAAGAAGTAACATGTGCTGTGGATAAAGGGGAACTGACGAATATACTGTGCTTAGATTTTCAGAAGGCCATTAATCAGGTGCCACGTCAAAAGGTATTGCTCAAAATAAAACCTCATGCTGAAGGGGTAAAGTATTGGCATGGATAGAGGGTTGGCTAGCTAACAGGAAACCGAGAGTAGGCATAAATGGGCCATTTTCAGCTTGGCAAGATGTGACGAGTGGGTTGCCACAGAAATCTGTCCTGGGGTGTCAACTTTTTACAATTGATGTAAATGACTTGGATGAAGGGACTGAAGGCATGGTTGCTAAATTTGCTGATGACACATCGATAGTTAGGAAAATAACTTGTGAAGAGGACATAAGGAGGCTGCAGAGGGATATAGATATGTTAAGTAAGTGGAAAAAGATCTGACAAATGGAGTACAATGTGAGAAAATGCGAAATTGTCAATTTTGGCAGGTAGAATAGAAAAGAAGCATATTTCTATGGTGAGAGATTGCAGAGCTCTAAGATGCAGACCGATCTGGGTGTCCTTGTGCATGAATAACAAAAGGTTAATATGCAGGTTCAGCAAATAATTAGGAAAGCTAATAGAATGATATCGTTTATTGGAATGGGAATTGAATACAAAAGTAGAGAGGTTATGCTACAGTTACACAGGAAATTGGTGAGACCATATCTGGAGTACTGTGTACAGCACTGGTCTCCTTATTTAAGGAAGGATGTACATGTATTGGAAGCATTCAGAGAAGGTTGCCCAGACCAGTACCTTGAATGGGCCGGTTCTCTTATGAGAAAAGGTCGGAAAGCATAGACATGTATCCACTGGAGTTTAGAAGAGCAAGAGGCGATTTGTTCGAAACATATATGACACTGAGGGTTCTTGACAGGGTGGATGTGGAAAGGATGTTTCCCCTTGTGGGAGAATCTAGAATTCGGGGTCACTGTTGAAAAATAAGGTGTCGCCCATTTAAGACAGAGATGAGGAGAATGTTTTCTCTGAGGGTCGTGAGTCTTTGAAACTCGTTTCCTCAAATGACAGTGGAAGCAGAGTCTTTGAATACTTTTAAAGCAGAGGTAGATAGATTTTTAATAAGCAAGTGGGTGAGAGGTTATTGGGGCTAGGCGAGAATGTGGATTGAGGTTACAATCAGATCACTATGATTTAATTGAATGGCGGAGCAGGCTCGAAGGGCCAAGTGGCCTACTTCTACTCCTAATTCGTATGTTTGTATGTTCGTATGTCAAGTCCCCAGGATTAGAGGCCTGCATCCTAGAGCCTTAAAGTCTGTGGCTGCAGAGATAGTGGAGGCATTGATTAAAAACTTACAAAATTCCTTCGATTCTGGAAAGGTCCCAGCGGATTGGACAATAGAAAATGTAACACATTTATTCAAGAAAGGAGGGAGACGGAAAACAGGAAACTATAGGCCAGTTAGCCTGAAATCTGACATAGAGAAATTGCTATGATCCATTAATAAGGAGCAGCATACCTAGAAAATCATCATGGGACCAAATAGAATCAACATTTTTTTGTGAAAGGAAAATCATATGTAACTAATTTATTAGAGCTCTTTGAGGAAGTGATAAGCAAGGTGGATAAAGGGGCACCTGTAGATGTGGTGTACTTGTATTTCCAAATGCATGACGTAGAGGTAACATATTGGCATGGATAAAGGATCGGTTAGTGAACAGGAAGCAGATGCTAGGGATAAATGGGTCTTTCGCGTTGGAAAACAGTAACTACAGGGATCAGTGCTGGGGCTTCAACTATTTACAATCCATATCAATGACTTGGATGAAGGGACAGGATGTGTGGTAGTTAAATGTCCCGATGACAGCAAGATGGAAATGAAAATCAGTCGGCAAGAGGAGGGAAAGAGTTAACAAAGGCAAATAAATAGGTTCAGTGAGATTGGCACAAATTTGGCAGATGGAGTATAATGTGAAAAATTTGACATTGTCTGCTTTGGCAGGAAGAATAGAAAAGTAATATACTCTTTAAATGTCGAGAGAATGAAGACCTCGGCGGTACAGAGGGGTAAAGAACAAAAAACAAAGAATTGTACAGCAGAGGAACAGGCTATTCAGCCCTGCACCCATCTTAATGCCTATCTAATCTAAACCCTTCTGCACTTCTGGGGACCGTATCCCTCTACTCCCATCCTATTCATGTATTTGTCAAGATGCCTCTTAAACGTCGCTATCGGACCTGCTTCCACCCCCTCCCCTGGCAGCAAGTTCCAGCAATCACAACCCTCTGGGAAAAGGACTGGCCTCGCACACGCCCTCTAAATTTTGCCTCACTCACCTTAAACCTATTTCCCCTAGTAACTGACATTTCTACCTTGGGAAAAAGCTTCTGACGATGAACACTTGTCCATGCCACTCATAACTTTGTAAACCTCTATCACGTCGCCACTCCACCTCCGTCGTTCCAGTGAAAACAATCCGAGTTTTTCCAACCTCTCCTCATAGCTAATGCCCTCCAGACCAGGCAACATCCGGGTAAACCTCTTCTGTACCCTCTCTAAAGCCTCCACGTCCTTCTGGTAGTGTGGCGACCAGAATCTCATGCAATATTCTCAGTGTGGCCTAACTGAAGTTATGTACAGCTGCAGCATGACTTGCCAATTTTTATGCTCTGAGTATAAATCTGAGTAAAGATCTGAGTGTCGTGGTACAGGAATCATAAGAGTTAGTCTACCTGGACAGCAAGTGATTAGGAAGGCAAATGGAATGTCAGCGTTTATTGCAAAGGGATTCGTGTACAAAAGTGGGGAGGTTTTACTGCAGCTGTGCAGGGCTTTGATGAGAACTCATCAGGTGTACTGTGTACAGTTTTGGTCTTCTTATTTGAAAAAAAACTGATATAATTGCATTAGAAGCAGGTAAGACTAAGTTCACTTGATTCATTCAGCGAATGGAGGGCTTATTTTATGAAAAAAAATTGAAAAGGTTGTGTTATACCCATTGGATTATAAAAGAATAAGAGGTGATCTGACTGAGACATGTAAGATCCTGAGTGGATTTGATAGAGCCAATACCGGGAAGATATTTCCTCTTGTGTAGGAGATTGGAAGTATGGAATGCAGTATAAAAATAAGAGTTCAGCCACGTTAAGCCATGATTTTATCGAATGGTGGAGCAGGCTCAATTGGCTGAATGGCCTACTCGTGCTCCTGATTCCCATGTTCCTATTCCAGCAACACCTCAATTTTAATTTTATCACTCGTGTGTTCAAATCCCTCCTAGGCCTCACCGCTTTGATTATCTCAATCCCCTGTCCATTTCCAATATTCCCTGAAACTTGTTCATCTTAAAGTTTCTTTCTAATTCTCTTTCTAAAGGGAATTTCTTTCCCTCTGTTTCTCTCCCTGATCACACATTTCCACTCTCCAGCTCCACTGGTGCTGAGTAAGTTCGGATCCACAAAATGGAGTGAGCTGCACTGTCAGTCACATCCAACACATTGCACAGGACACCCAGGCTGGCCGGGGTGCGGGAGTGGGTGTAACGTGTGCGTGTCTGTGGTGTGAGGAGGGGTCTGAATATGGTGTCAATCAGCCATTGCAGCTTTGATGTACGCATTTGAAACTTGGTCTGTGCATGTCCACTGACCGCCTGTGTTAGTCACTCTCAACTGAACAGACATTCAGCAACACGAGGAACCCCCTCCAGGGTTATGTAAAAGGACCAGGTATCCAACTTTAAAGATGGATGCACATGCACCCACAGGTCTCTCTGTTCCTGCACACTGTTTTGAACGGTACTATTAAGTCTATATTGGCTTCCTTTTTCTTCTGTCAAAATGCATCACCTCAAACTTGTCTCACACTTCCATCTGCCACATGTCTGCCCATTCTGCTCACCTATCTCAGTCCTGTCGCGCTGTCATTGGAGACAATGGCTACCCGCTCGTGACATGTCTCGTAATTCTCCACCACTGAAAACAACCCCCAGCAGTTACATTAATGGGACAGAGTGGCAAGGGCAGTACATTAACGGGACAGAGTATCAAGGCTGTTACCTTAACGAGACTGACAGACAAGGTTGTCAACTTAACGAGAGAGACTGGCAAGGCCGTTACTTAAACGGAGGGACTGAGAAGGGTGTTACACTAACGGGCGAGACTGGCAAGGGGGTTAGCTTAATGGGAAAGACTGGCAAGGGGGTTAACTTAACCGGACAGTCTGGCAAGGGCCTTACCTTAATGGACAGACTAACAAGGGTGTAACACGAACGGGCGAGACTGGCAAGGGCATTACCGAAACGGGACAGACTGGCAAGGGCGTTAGCTTAACAAACAGACTGACAAGGGCATTACCTTAATGGGAAAGACTGACAAGGGTGTTACCTTAAAAGATAAACTGGCAAGGACATTACCTTAACGGGGTAGACTGGCAAGGGTGTTACCTTAACGGACAGACTGACAAGGGCATTTCCTCAACGGGACAGACGGGCAAGGACCTTACCTTAACCGGACAGACTGCCAAGGGCATTACCTTAATGGACAGACTGGCACGCACGTTACATTCACGGGAGAGACTGGCAACGGCGTTACCTTAACGGGACAGACTGCAAGGGTGTTACCTTAACGGGACAGACTGACAAGGGCGTTACCTTAACGGGACAGACTGACAAGGGTATTAACTGAACGGGACAGACTGCCAAGGGTGTTACCTTAACGGGACAGCCTGACAAGGACGTTACCTTAATGTACGGACTGACAAGTGTCATCTGCTCCTGGGCCTGGCCAAGGTGGCAATTCACAAGTCCAGGTTGCGGGCCGTCGTGGGGCCCGTCCTCCCCGATTGCCTGCTCCTCTTCCGCGGTTACGTTCGCGCCCGGGTGTCCCTGGAGAAGGAACATGCGGGGTCCGCCAGTACGCTTGAGGCTTTCCGCGACCGGTGGGCATGGCAGGGACTGGTGTGATTCGTTGACGCCGAGAATGGCATTTTAATTTAAGTTTTTTGTTTATTTATCTGGCTTTAATAAATTTATTTAAAAGAAAAGAAAAAAAGCCCGTTACCTTAATGGACAGACTGACAAGGGCGTTACATTAACGGGACCGACTGGCAAGGGAGTTGCCTTAACGGGTCAGGCTGGCAAGGGCGTAACCTGAACAAGCAGACTGACAAGGGTGTAACCTTAACGGGTCAGACTTGCAAGGGCGTTTCCTTAATAAACAGACTGACAAGGGTGTTCCGTTAACATGACAGAGTGGCAAGGGAGTCACCTTAACAAACAGAAAGGCAGGAGCGCCAACTTAAATTGACAGACTGAGAAGGGCGTTACCTTAGCGTGACCGACCGGCAAGGACATTACTGTAACTGGATAGACTGACAAAGAAGTCAACTTAACGGGAGTGACTGGCAAGGGAGTCACCGTAATGGGTCAGACTGGCCAGGGCTTTTCCTTAACAAACAGACTGACAAGGGCGTTACCATAACGGGACAGACTGGCAAGGGAGTCACCTTAACGGGCCAGACTGGCAAGGGAGTCAGCTTAACGGGTGAGACTGGCAAGGGAATCACGTTAACGGGGCAGTGCCTTCAGTCATTTCTTGATATCACTTGGAGGAATCGAATTGGCTGAAGACTGGCATCTGTGATGCTGGGGACCACAGGAGGAGGCTGAGATGGATCATCAACTCGGGACTTCTGGCTGATGATTTTAGCAAATGCTTCAGCCTTATCATTTGGACGAAAGCTCTGGGCTCTACCATTATTGGAGATGGGGATACTTGTGGAACCTCCTCCTCCAGTTAGTTGTTTGTTTATTTGTCCACCACCATGCATGATTGGATGTCGCAGGACTGCAGAGCTTAGTTCTGATCCCTTAGTTGTGGGATCGCTTAGTCTTGTTTATTTCATGCTGCTTCCGCTATTTTACATGCAAGTAGTCCTGCGTTGTCGCTTCACCATGTTGACACCTCATTTTGAGGTATGGCTGGTGCTGCTCCTTGCATGCCCTCTTGCACTCTTCATTGAACCAGGGTTGGTCTCCTGGCTTGATGGTAATGGAAGAGTAGGGGATATGCCGGGTCATGAGATTACAGATTGTGTTTAAGTACAATTATGCTGCCGCTGATGGCCGACAGCGTCTCATAGATGCCCTGTTTTGAGTTGCTGGATAAGTTTGATATCTATCCCATTTAGCATGGTGGTAGAGCCACAGAACACAATGGTGGGCCCCTCAGTGTGAAGGCGGGACTTTGTCTCCACAAGGATGTGTGATGGTCACTCCTACCAATACTGTCGTGGACAAATGCATCTGTGATCATTAAATTTGTGAGGACGAGGTCCAATAGATTTTTCCCTCATGTTAGTTCCCTCACCACCTGCCGCAGTCCCAGTTAGCAGCTGTATCCTTTTGGACTCTGCCAGCTCAGTCAGTAATGGTGCTACCGAGACATTCTTGCTGATGGACATTGAAGTCGCCCACCCAGAGATCATTCTGTATCGCTGCTACCCTCAGTGCTTCTTCCAATTGGTGTTCAACATGGAGGAGTACTGACTCATCAGCTGAGGGAGGGTGGAAGGTGGTAATCAGCAGGAGGTATCCTTGCCCATGTTTTACCTGCTGCCATGAAGCTTCATGGGGTCTGGAGATGAGGGTCTGTCCTGATGATGGAACAGGACATACCCGGCAATTTTGATGGCAGTGTCTGGGACACTCTCTGTAAGGTATGATTCTATGAATATGAATATGTCAGGCTGTTGCTTGACTAGTCTGTGGAACAGCTCTCCCAACTTTGGCACAAGCCCCCAGATGTTAAGTAAGGATGACTTTAAAGGGTCGACAGGGCTAGTTTTTTTTTATTCATTCATGGGATGATGCTGGCTAGGCCAGCATTTATTGCCCATCCCCAATTGCCTTTGAGAAGGTGGTGGTGAGCTGCCTTCGTGAACAGCTGCTGTCTATTTGGGGTAGCTATACCCACAATGTTTTTGTCATTTCCGGTGCCTAGGTCTATGCCAGGTGGTCCGTCTGGTTTCATTTCTTTTCTTAGACTTTCTAGCTGTTTCGTACAAATGAGCAGCTTGCTAGGATATTTCAGAATCAACTACATTGCTGTGAGTCTGGAGTCACATGGAGGCCAGACCAGGTTAGGATGTCAGATTTCCTTCCCTCAAGGACATTAGTGAACCAGATGGGTTTTTACAATAATTGACAATGATCAAAATTAGAATAGACATTTTAATTCTAGAGTTCCATTCAAGAAGATTAATGATGTCAGAGTATGTCTTGTTTTGAAATGCAAATAAACTAGAAATTCTCTAAGCAACAGTTTGTAAGATGTCAGGAATGTAAGGGATTTGGATTGTTTAATTTGTCCTGTGGTTTAAAATATCTATGTTGACGAGGAAGGAAATCTGCTCTTGTTTGTTCTGATAACAATCCTAAAGCATCTGTAACATCCACAAGGGGTGATGAAATTGCTGACGGACATGTAAGCACATGCTCACCAACAAGGCAGTCTCTCATATCACAGCCTGAACAAAGAATTAGACATCTCATTGGACAATTGAAGTTTTTAGTGGATTTTGATGGGACAGTATGATCATGTCAATTAAACAACCTGCCCAACTTGATCTGAAAGGTCTAAAAATCATTGCAAACAGTGATTCAGTGACAAGCTCGAGGAGCTTGGTCAGTTACTGAACGATTAACAGGGAGGTAAATGCTCAATGGGTTATCATGTATGCATGACTCCTTGTAACATGTTTGTGACTAATGGATGTATTTCTAACAGGTACATTGTGAATAGGCATTTTGTATAATTGTTAACTAATAGTATTCCTACTGAATCTAGTAGAGTCATTGATGTTTAATTTTAGCTTTTGAGTGCTGTCTCATTGTTTCTTGTAATTTTCATTTTTGAACCACACAGTAACCAATCAATAAGATGACAGTTTATAAACGACAATTGTTTCGATATGTGGAGATGAGGCTTCATATTATCATTGCCAGGAATGTCCGCACAAAGACCTGTGTCCAGAGTAATGCCCGAGACTAGTTAACGACCCTTATGAAAAACTCTGGAATGCCATTCCTGCATCTTTGTTGTCCATCCATAATTATTCTTGACACTGCTTGGTTTGCTAGATTATTTCAAAGGACAGTTAAAAGTGAACCACATCGAGTTACAAGGAGACCAGAACGGATAAGGATGGTCGATCTCCTTCCCTAAAGGACATTAATGAACCAGATCGATTGTTATAAAAATTGATAATAGTTTCATGGCAACATTATTAAGTCCAGCTTTCAATTCCAGATTTTGATTTATCAGTTGAATGTATTAAATCATTGAATTTCAAATTCCACCAGCTACTATGGTGGAGGCTCAGGCTAATGCCCTGGGGACATGGGTTCAAATCCCACCATAGCAGCTGGTGAAATTTGAACCCATGTCCCCAGGGCATTAGTCTGAGCCTCTGAATTACTAGTTCAGTGACATTGCCACTATCCCACTGTCACTGCCACGCTGCATCACATTCCTTCCTGAAGACACTACATAAAACTTTCCTCTTTGACCAAGCTGTTGGTCATCTGACCTCATATCTCCTGCTGTGACTCAGTGTCGTACTTTGCTTCATAATGATCCTGTGAAGCACCTTGGGATGTTTTATTACATTAAAGGCACTATATAAATGTAAGTTGTTGTCGTTGACAGTTACTAGACATGACTTGTCTTACCATATCCTTGCTGATTGCCATTTGTTGTCCATTGTTTTATTTTCTCAAGCAGCGAATACTTTTGCCCTGGGTTGTGAACTCTAGAAATTTCCCCATCAGTGACGTTACATTGACTGGTCAGTAAACACAGAGTTTGCTCCATCTCTCCTTTTTTAATCAGGGTGCAACATTGACAATCCACCAATCCTCTGCCACGATTCCCATATCCAAGGAGAATTGGAATATTCTGGCCAGTGCGTCTGCTATTTCCACCTTTCCCTCCCTCAGCAACCATCATACATCCCATCCAGACTCGGTAATTGTTATTGTTTATTGTGGTACAAAAAGTGTTGGATTGAAAAGGGTTAACTGAATCTCTTTGTTCAGTGACTGTAATTAATGTCAGTCTCCATGGACCCGAATTGTGTCACAGGAAGGTTTCCCTTTGCTATTAATAAGGGACTCCGTTCAAAGTCTGATCACATAGTGTCAGAGGGAGCAACAACCCCGGCACTAATAGGGATCAACAGCTCCAGAGAGAGGGAAAGGATAGATCAGAATATGCGAACAATAGATTGGAATGTTACAACAATGGACAGGAGTTTATCCTCGGATTTTTACTATCTTTCCACAAATTATGATTGGTACTCATTAGACGATCGGATCCTGTATGCACTTGCGATAACTCAATATATTTATTATCCTCCCTGGCTATTGTTGGTGTCCCTGGTAAGTCTCTCGACACAGCTATTAATTCTATAAAGCATGTTTAATTGCATTACTGCTCCTGTAATTTACGCTGCCCCTCTTGCTGTTGCTTTTCCTAGTAAATCTCTACCTCCAGCTATTATCTGTCAAGCCATTGTGGAATGTCATGTCAAACTGCTATTCCAGCAGCTTTGATGAACGTCTTTGAAACTTGATCTGTGCATGTCTACTGACTGCCTGTGTTAGTCACTCTCAGCTGAACATAAATTCAGCAGCACCAGGAACTCGCTCTAGTATTTTAAAAAGTCCCAGGCATCCAACTTACAGGTGAGGGGCTTTTGACTTACTTCTGCTATTGTAAAGTTAGTGGAGTGGATGGTTTTCTGGAAGTTTTGTTGTGAGCTGCTGCAGACATTCAGGGAGGACAGAGGATGTGTTGAACCAACTCTGGACGAGGTATGGGGTCTGTAGTTACAGTGTCTCTGGCTCTGTAACATGACCAACAAATGGATCAGAGGCTGCATAGAGGGGAAGCTCTGTAAAGAAGGAGGAGGAGGGGCTTCTGCCCTACCCACCCCGGGTTTCCTATGAGGACTTTTCTTAACTACACCTAACCCAGGAGCAGTGTGTGAGGTGACACTGATTCAATAAGGAGGTGGTCACAGAGCTATGTCTCCTCCTGCAACACGAGCTGCAGCCTCAGACCAGGGTGAGGACGGAGATATCAGCGGCTGTTAACATCACAATTTCATTGAAATTTTATGGATCTGGATCGTTCCAGGCAGGAGCAGGAGACATATCCCACATTCAGTCATAGACAGTGATAGAGTCAAAGTCACTAACCACACAGAAGGAGTCCATTCAGCCCATCGAGACCGTAATGGTTCTCTGTGGAGCAATTCAGTCAGTCTTACTCCCCCATTCAATCCCCGTAGCCCTGCAAGTTCACTTCCTTCAAGCACCCATCCAATTTCCTTTTGAAATTGGAAGGAAGGATCAAATTGGGAGGAAGTGAAACTGGTAGCAGGAGGTAGAAAAGTAGAAGCTGACATGCGAAGGTAGGCGAAACAAAGGTGAGCATCAACTGCAATGCAGAATGTCAAGAAGACACGGTTATTGACTCGATGACTCTCCGACTCTCTGAAAGGTGAATACTATTACTACTGCTTTCCTATACTGGGAAAGTTGATAATGGACTGGGCAGTATCACCCTGTTGAACCCCGTGATGGAAGTGAAATTATTGATACCCCAGATTGATGCTTATTGCAGCAGTCACTGGAACAATGGCCGAGACTGGAGGATAGCGGGAATCACTGTTATTGTCAGTCTCACCAATGTGCCTATTGCAGCAGTCACTGGAGCAGTGGCCGAGACTGAAGGATAACGGGAATCACTGTTATTGTCAGTCTCACCAATGTCCCTATTGCAGCAGTCACTGGAGCAGTGGCCGAGACTGGAGGATAAGGGGAATCACTGTGATTGTCAGTCTCACCAATGTGCCTATTGCAGCAGTCACTGGAGCAGTGGCCGAGACTGGAGGATAAGGGGAATCACTGTTATTGTCAGTCTCACCAATGTCCCTATTGCAGCAGTCACTGGAGCAGTGGCCGAGACTGCAGGATAACGGGAATCACTGTTATTGTCAGTCTCACCAATGTCCCTATTGCAGCAGTCACTGGAACAATGGCCGAGACTGGAGGATAACGGGAATCACTGTTATTGTCAGTCTCACCAATGTGCCTATTGCAGCAGTCACTGGAGCAGTGGCCGAGACTGGAGGATAACGGGAATCACTGTTATTGTCAGTCTCACCAATGTCCCTATTGCAGCAGTCACTGGAACAGTGGCCGAGATTGGAGGATAACGGGAATCCCTGTTATTGTCAGTCTCACCAATGTCCCTATTGCAGCAGTCGTGAGCATAGTGCCCCAGGCACTGACAATTAAAACAGCACATGGGGTCACACTTTTCCTGCTTAGGAGATGCAGATGACCTGATCTCTGACTGTCTTCTGGCCTGTGGAGATCTACTACCTTAACGTTAGTGAGTGCTCGGGGAATATTGGTTCAAGTCTGCTCCGAAGACTTCAGGAATGGGTGTGAATTTGGTCACGGGATCTGCTTTCACTACTGCAAATGCCAGAGATATCCGGACTAATGATTGGCGGCCATTCAGAAACAGCGTTTAAAACCTAGGGAATTAACATGGTTTAACCCTTCCTCACTCACGTGCTTCAAGATTTCATGGAAGGCACTCGGACTCTCGGTAAGGTCCTGCTTGGCATTGGCCAGGACATGGTGGCCACTCTCAGATTACCTGTAATTACTGCGGCCTGAATAAGTCCATGTTCAATGTATACATGGAGTGTGCGAGGTTGCACCCTCTCTTTGAGTAGTTGTGGGAGCTGCTCACCAAGTTTTGGTTGGACTTCATCCCCACGCTCCTGATCTTTGGGCACCTGATATGGAGGGGCGTGGACCAGGAGAGAAACCTCCTCATCGGTCTGCTCCGGCGCCTGGCCAAGGTGGCAATTATCAGGTCTAGGATGCGGGCCATTGGGGTGTCCGTCGGACTTGATTGCCTGACACTCTTCCGAGGTTACATTCGCACCTGGCTGTCCCTGGAGAAAGAGCATGTGGCGTCTGCAGGTTTGCTTGAGGCGTTCCATGACCGGTGGGCACTACAGGGACTGGAATATGTCATTGATGCAGACAATTCAATTTTAATTTGAGTGTTTGTCTTATTTATTCGATTTTAATAAGATCATTTTATAAAATGTATTTCAGGGTGCCCTGAGAAATAAAGGCTTCCACGACATATTATATATAAAAGGGACCTGGTGTGTAAAGACAAGAAAAATCTAGTTAAATACAGAGTAAAACACCTTCTGCACTGTTCAATTCGGCACTCCCAGGGCAGGTACAACATGGGCAATATACAGACTTCAGCGTTCTGACGTTCATTGTACATGGAACTCAGAGCCACGCTGGAGGAGATTAACAGGCCGGGAATAGAAATGCATCTCGACTTATCTGTGTCTGGTGGTCAGTAGCACACCAGGTATGGTTAGCACAGGCCAGGGATAGAATTGGGTCGTGACTACTCGATGTGTTGTGGTCAATACCACACGGGGTGTCATTAACACAGGCCAGTGGTAGAATTGGATCTTTCCTGCTCGCTGTGTGGGTCAGTACTACACCAGTTGGGATTAACACAAGCCAGGGATAGAATTGAGCCTTTCCTGATCTCTATGTGGGTCACGACCACACGGGATGGGATTAAAACAGGCTGCGCATAGAACTGGGCCTTTCACGCTCTTGTGTGGGTCAGTACCACACCGGGTGGGATTAACAGAGGCCGGGGTTAGAATTTGGCCTTTCCAGCTCACTGTGTGGGTCAGTACCACACCGGGTGGGATTATGGCAGGCCGGGTATACTAGAATGGTACCAGGGATTTGGGAATTCAGTTACGTGAAGAGATTGGAAAAGCTGGGATTGTTCTCCTTCGAGCAGTGAAGGATAAGGGGATATTTAATATAGAATTCAAAGTCATGAAGGGTTTTGTTGGGATAATTAATGTGAAACTGTTTCCAGTGTCAGAAAGTTCAGTGGTAAGAAGACACAGATTGAAGGTAATTGGCAAAGAGCCAGAGGTGAAATGAGGAATATATATATAAATAATATATATTTTTTTACTCAGCGAATTGTTGGGATCTGGAATTCACTGCCTGAAAACATGATGGAAGTATATTCAATCATAATTTACAAAAGGGAGCATTACAAATACTTGGAAAAACAAAACAAATGCAGGAGTCTGGTAAAATGGGGGGCGGGGGAGTGGAACGTCTTACATACCGCATTCATAGCGGTAAAACTTACACAATGGGCAGAATAGCCTCCTTCTCTGCTGCTGAAATCTCTGATCGATTAGCTATAAACAGAGCGTGAAGAGTGAGAAAGAGAGAGAGAGTGATGCATAGGGAGTGAGAAAGCGTGGATGAGAGAAAGGAAAAGAGAAAGGAGAGAAAATCAGTTTTGCATCGCTTTTTGGGCAGAGGGGTGATGATCTGCCCGCTTCCGTTGCTGTTGAGGGAGGTGACACACAAACGTCATGCTGACTCCTCACTTCCATGAATTCTACGTGCAGCCCTTGATGACCCACTCTGCTGTCTGTCTGCACGCTTAACAGGGGCCGAACTGTGTGTGAGGCTGGCACGACCTTCAGCCAGAATTCAGCTCTTAAAGACAGTCTGTTCCTCTTAAAGGGAAGCTGCACTGAGTCACAGGAGGCTTCCACCAACCTCTCACACAGTTCAATGTACCACACGCCCATCACTCACCCATCAGCAGTCACTAACACTCAGGACTCACACCTAACATTCACATACTCCACCTCATCCTCACACACCTTCCACTGGTACCATCCTCATACGCACCTCTCACTGCCTCCAGATACGTCCAGCTATTCAGCTATGGCAGGCACATCATCCAAACACAGTGCAACGCAATCACTGACATTCTGCCCTCTCTCTTACAGGACAAAGTACCCCATAATCACAGGGAGCAGCAGTGAACCGGCGGGGGCCAGGCAGACCTTCATCCCCTGAGCCTGAGGAAGCAGATGGTTCACCAGATTATGGGACCGGCTGTGACAGAGACCGTAGCATTTGGCATCACCGAGAGCATTCAGGATGATGCTATGTTCCTGCCTTATGTATCTTCTTAAGTCCCACCTCCCCCTCATCCTGCTGTCTGGGATGATGTACAAGCTGCAGATGGTGGGGCCGTGGACCTCCTGCTTTCCATCCCACCCCCTATCCCTCACCACGATCCTCCCTTTCTGATTTTATGCTTGCCACTGATAACCCAAAGCTAACAGCTTCCCAGTCACAGCAGCTCCAGGAGACAGAGAGAAGTGCAGCACAGCACTGATGGTGAAGCCCCATCACTTGGTCCGATACTCACAGTCACGAGATCAAATACTTACACTGCGTGGCCCTTGGAAGCTGGTATCGAGGCGGAATCTGCACGTCGTGAGCAGCCGAGCACTAATGAGCTGCAGACGTAAGAACATAAGAAATAGGAGCAGGAGTAGGCCATTCAACCCCTCAAGCCAGCCCCGCCATTCAGTAAGATCATGGCTGATCTGTCCCAGAACGCAACTCCTCTTTCGGGCCTCCTATGCCGAACCCTCGACTCCCCGAGATTTCAAAAATCTATGTATCTCCTCCTGAAATACGTTTAGTGATGTAGCCTCCACAACTCTCTGAGGCAGAGTATTCCAGAGATTGACCATCCTCAGAGATAAGAAATTCCTTCACATCTCAGTTTTAAATGTGTGCCCGCTTATTCTGTAACTATGTTCCCTAGTTCGAGAATCCTCCACTCGTGGAAACATCTTCTCAACATTTACCCTGTCAAGCCCCCTTAAAATCTTATATATTTCTGTAAGATCACCTCTCATTCCGCAAAGCTCCAATGAATAAATACCTAACCTGTTTAGCCACTCTTGATAAGAAATACCCTTCATCCCAGGAATCAGCCCAGTGAACCTTTTCTGAATTGACTCCAATGCTAGTATATCCTTCCTTAAATATAGGGACCAAAATTGTGCGCAGTACTCCAGGTGTGGCCTTACCAAAACCCTGTACAGTTGGAACAGGACTTCCCTATATTAAAACTTTAACCGCTAACAATAAACAACAAATTCCATTTGCCTTCCTAATACTTGCTGCACCTGGATGTTAACCTTTTGTGTTTCATGCACAAGAACACCCAGATCCCTCTGCACTGCAGTATTTTGTGGTCTCTCTCCATCTAAATAATAATCTGCCTTTTTATTCTTCCTACCAAAGTGGATGACCTCACACTTTGCCACATTGAACACCATCTGTCAATTTTTTGCCCACTCACTTAACCTGTCTATATCACTTTGCAGATTCTTTGTGTCCTCATCACCACATGCCTTCCCCACAATTTTAGTATTGTCAGAAAATTTGGATACACTTCACCCTGTCCCTTCCTCCTCGTCAATAATATCGATAGTAAATAGCTGAAGCCCTCGGACCGATCCTTGTGGCACCCCACTAGTTACAGCTTTCCAACCTGAAAAAGACCCATTGATGCCGACTCTCTGCCTTCTGTGTGTTAGCCAATTCTCAATCCATGCTAACACATTACCCCCCAATACCCTAAGCTCCTATTTTGTGCAATAATCTTTTATGTGGCACCTTATCAAACGCCTTCTGGAAATCCAAATACACTACATCTCCCAGTTCCACTTCATCCACTCTGCTTGTTATCTTCTCAAAGAACTCTAACAAATTTGTCAAACATGATTTCACTTTCATAAAACCATGTTGACTCTGTTTGATTGCATTATGCTCTTCTAAATGTCCTGCTACTTCTTCCTTAAAAATGGACTGTCGCATTTTCCCAATGACTGATGTTAAGCTAAGTGGTCTATAGTTTTCTGCTTTCTGTCTCCCTCCTTTCTTGAATAGGGGTGTCACATCAGCGGTTTTCCAATCCACTGGTACCCAATCGGAATCTAATGAGTTTTGATATATTATGACCAATGCCTCCACTATCTCTGCAGCCACTTCTTTTAAAACCCTTGGGTCCAGGCTGTCAGGTCCTGGTGACGTGTCTGCCTTTAGTCCCATCAGTTTGTCCAGCACTGTTTCCCTCGTGATAGAGATTGTTACAAGTTCCTCGCTCCCATTTACACCTTGCTCATCTATTATTGTTGGATTGTTTATAGTGTCCTCTACCGTGAAGACTGATGCAAAATATTGGATTAAGTTATCTGCCATTTCCCTGTTCCCTGTTATTAACTCCCCATCCTCCTCTTCTAAGGATCGTTTAACATGGTATTGTGAAGGAGAGGTCGTGTCCTACGAATTTGATTGAGTTTTATGAGGAAGTGACGAAGATGATTGATGAAGGAAGGGGAGTGGATGTTATCTATATGGACTTTAGTAAAGCCTTTGACAAGCTCCCGCATGGCAGACTGGGCGTACAAGTCCACAGGTGACTGCAAGTGGCAACGCAGGTAGATAAGGTAGTCAAGAAGGCATACGGCATGCTTGCCTTCATCGGTCGGGGCATAGAGTATACAAATTGGCAAGTCATGTTGCAGCTGTGCAGAACCTTAGTTAGGCCACACTTAGAATATTGCGTGTAATTCTGGTCGCCACACTACCAGAAGGACGTGGAGGCTTTGGAGAGGGTACAGAGGAGGTTTACGACGATGTTGCCTGGTCTGGAGAGCGTTAGCTATGAGGAGAGGTTGGAAAAACTCGGATTGTTTTCACTGGAACGACGGAGGTGGAGGGGCGACATGATAGAGGTTTGCAAAGTTATGAGCGGCATGGACAGAGTGGATAGTCAGAAGCTTTTACCCAGGGTGGAAGAGTCAGTTACTCGGGGACATAGGGTTAAGGTGCGAGGGGCTAAATCTGGAGGCAATGAGCGAGGCAAGTTTTTTACACAGAGGGTGGTGAGTGCCTGGAACGTGCTGCCAGGGGAGGTGGTGGAAGCAGATACGATAGCGACGTTTAAGAGACATCTTGACAAATACATGAATAGGAAGGGAATCGAGGGATATGGGCCCCGGAAGTGCAGAAGGTGTTAGTTTAGGCAGGCATCAAGATAGGTGCAGGCTTGGAGGGCCGAATGGCCTGTTCCTGTGCTGTACTGTTCTTTGTTCTTTGTTCTTTGTCCCATACTTACTTTAGCTACTCTCTTCCTTTTAATATACCCGTAGGAGTTGTTACTCTTTGTTTTTATATTTCTTGCCAATTTACTCTCACAATCAATGTTCTCCCTCTTTATTAATTTTTTAGTCATCCTTTGCTGTTTTGAAAATCGTCCCAATCCTCTCGCCTACAACTTGTTTTCGTCACATTGTACGCCTTTGCTTTTGATTTGATACTCTCCCTAACTTCCTGTTATCATAGTTCATCGTTCTCTTTGAGTCCTTCCTTCTGACTGTAATACATGTTTGTTGAGTGTTATGAAATATCTGCCTAAAAATCTGCCACTGCTCATCGACTGACTTTCCCTGTAGTCTACCTTCCCAGCCCGCTTTAGACAACTCTTTCATCATACCTCTGTAATTGCCCTTGTTTAAGTTGAAGACACTGATTTGAGACCCGAGTTGGTCACTCTCAAACTGAATTTGAAATTCGACCATGTTATGGTTGTTTCCCCAAAAAGGATCCTTGCCTGCGAGATCTCCTATTAATCCTACCTCATTACACAATAGTAAATCTAAAATAACCTGTTCCCTGGTAGGTTCTGCAACATATTATTCTAAGTAACAATCCGTAAGGCACTCTACAGATTCGTCTCACATGCTACCCTTGCCAATTTACTTTGCACAGTCTCGATGCAGATTAAAATCACCCATGATAATTGCAGTGCCCTTCTTACACGCCTCCGTTTTGTCCTAATTAATATCTTGTTCTACAGAGAGGCAACTCTTTGGGGGCCTTTAGACCACGACCACATCTTTCTCTTGCAATGCCTTATTTCTAACCAAACTGATTCTGCATCACGATCTATTACACCTATATCATTACTCACAACTGCACTGATCCCTTCCTTTAATAGCAAAACTCCCCCACTTTCTTTTCCTTTCTGCCTATTCTTCCGGAACATTGAATATCCCTGAACATTGAGATTCCAGTCCTGGTCATCCTGCAACACGTCTCAGTGATAGCTATCAAATCATATTAATTTAATTCCATCTGTGCCGTCAGCTCATCTATCTTGTTACAAATACTACGTGCATTCAGATAAGGGCCTTACGCTTTGACGTTTTACCATTTTTACCGACTCTGGTTTTAATTTCTGCTGTACTCTTCTGCTTTTATTCTCTGTCCCTTCCTGTCACTCTCTGATTAATGTATGTTCATTCACTATCCTGCATCTCTGCTCTCTCGTTACTCTTCGACTTTTTAAACTTCCCTTCAGTTGAACCCCACCCCCCCCCCCCACCCCCACACCCACCACAATACTTACCTTATTGCATTATCTACAACCTTAGTTATACGATTCACCAGGACACTGATCCCAGCATGGTCCAAGTGAAGCCCATCCCAACGGAACAGCTCTCTCATTCCCCAGTACTGGTGCCTGTATCCCATGAGTCGGAAGCCATTTCTCCCACACCAATCTTTGAGCCACACATTTTCCTCTCTAATCTTATTTACCCTTTGCCAATTATCATGTTGCTCAGGTAGTAATCTGGAGATTATTACCTTTGTGGTTCTGCTTTTCAATTTGGCCCCGAGCTGCTCATAGTCCCTCAGCAGAAACTCTTTCCAGTCCTACCTCTGTCGTTGATACCTACGTGGACAGCAACAACTGGATCTTTTCCCTCCCACTCCAAGTTCGTCTCCAGCCCTGAAGAGATGGCCTTAACCTTGGCACCAGGTGTACAACACAGCCTTCGGGACTCTCTATTTTGCTGCAGAGAACAGTATCTATTCCCCGAACTATGCTAGCCCCGACTACAACTATATTTCTCTTTTCTCCCCCCACTTGAATGGCGCTCTGACCCACGGTGCTGTGGTCAGTTTACTCATCCTCCCTGCAGCCTGTGCCCTCATCCTCACTGGGAGCAAGAACTGCCCACCTATTAGATATGGGCACAGGCTGAGTCTCCTCCAAAGCTTAATTCTGGATCCCCATATCTGCCTCACTCGCAGTCATACCCTCCTGTAGCTGACCAAGGTCCAGATTGAACGTAATTAATCTAAGGGGCGTGATTGCCTCCAGAAACACCATGTCCAGATAATTCTCCCCCTCCCTGATGTGTCACAGTTTATGCAGCCCAGACTGCAGCTCATCAATTCTGAGCTGAAATTCCTCGAACAGCCAACACCTGCTGCAGATGTGGTCACCGTGGATCGCACCAGGGTCCACCAGCTCCCATTTACTACAGCCAAAACACATCGTCTGCCCAGCCATCTCTGTGCTATTTAATTAAATAGTTTGGATCACAGTATTTAAGAAAAAGAAACTATTTGAGTGTATTCTTAACCTGAAATGACATTGCCTGATTTATCACTTGGCCAAAACCAAAACAAAATACAAGAAATAAACAACACAAGGCACGGAAGAAATACCGACCAGTCACATGCCAGCCCTCCTCTGACGTCACACATCGATTTTCTTTTTCTTTTTGCTGGTCAAGCACTTCCACTGAACAGAACAAAGCGCTCTCACCACCGCCGCCGCTTCTTCTGGTGTCGGGCCTCGCGGTCTGCTCCTTTTATACCCCAGCTATCCTCACTGCCGCCGTTGCTGCTTCTGCTGAGAGGACAGCAGGGGGAAAGGATAGTTCAGATGAAATCTCAGACTGAGTTCATGAGATCCATACTTGCTGCCATGCAGGATCAGACTGCTGCCATCATGGCTGTGAATCTCAGTGATCAAAGGGGTTTGCAGGCTTTCACAGCAGTCCAGCAATCTGTGATCGAGTATATTACTCGGATTACTGAGGCGTCGCTTTGTGGGACAGGCAGCGTCCCCGTAGAGCATGAACCTTCTGTTCTCTCTCAGGATGACAGTGTTTGTTCTCCCTTCACTGTCACTCCACCAGTATTCTTGCTGTTACCCATCAGCCAGCCCAGGCTGCTGCTGCTTATGTGGAGGTGGTGCAGTCCAAATCCGAGCCCTGTAGGCCCAGAGTTGCTCGAGGTCTTGCTGCAAGGCCATCTTCATTCTCCCCCAGTGAAAGTCAGCAGCCTTCCACCAGCCATGCTGCAGTCAGTGGGGAAACACTGTGTTGGAGCAATGAGCACGTTGAGGGAACCCACAAGACAGGCAAGGGTGAAAGGTTTGTATAATTAGATGTATTTTTGGATAAGATGTTAATGACATGGTTTTTATTGGTGTTTTTTATTGCATGATGATGACCAAGGGGACGCTGTGATGGGGAGTCTCAGATGGGTGTAATGGTAGAGAATGTGGGATCCATGGTGGGAAAGGGAAGTTGTCCTATGGGAACTGGAATCTTAGCAGGGACTCTCCGACAGCCTGTCTGGGTCGAATGCATCCAGGAAATATCCTCCCTGCCTCCTCCTCCAGATTCCTGGTGCCAATGCTTGTGTCCTCATGATGGTGATGAAAGGAAGGGTGCAGCAGAACACCATGAACTTGGACACCTGCTCCAGTATGTACTGGAGGGCTCCCCCCGAGCGGTTCAGACATCAGAAGCATTGCCTCATCACACCGATGGTCTGTTCCACTATGTTCATAGTGACTCCCTTTCTCACGTTATACACCTGTTAACTGTGTGATGTTGGTTGGCGGTGAGAGGTGGTTTGAGGGTGTAGAAGCATGAGCTGTGTCTAGCGGTGATTTGTAATTGTCTCCGAGCCGCCATATTCTGCTTCTGCATGGAGGCTAAAACAATGGGAACGCTGTCTGTTTCTGAATGAAGGTCTCATTCACCAACATGTTGTAGTGGGCATGGTCACCTACCAACTGTACACCAAAGGGTTAAGGGTTGCTTCATTTCCTGTACCTCTCCCCAATAACATAGTGGCCTGGCAGAGCCAGCTACACTATCTGGAAGCCGGCTTACCTGAAAAGGCCATGAGGCCTCCAATCCTGCTTCCCTTGGTCCGAAAACCTCATCACGCTTATCTTGAACGTTGGGCTTCAGCAATGCATGTGGTTCCAGGCCTGTTGTAGTACTGGCAGTGGGCCACAATCTCTGAATGGCCCACATGAATTTCTTACACTTATCTGGAGTCTGGTGTTCCAGTAATGGTCCAGGTCTCATGATTGCAGTAGGTCCGGCAGTGGTACCCGGCCCATGACCGGCCCCAGTAACCTCAAACAACTTACCTGATGTCCAGACTCTCAAGCAGTGGGCGTGTATCCAGACCTGGTGTAGTGCCAGCAGTGCATCCGCTACCTACCTCGTCGTGGCGAATCTGTCACACTTATCTGAGGTCTCGGGCACCTGCGTTGAGCCTGGTCCCAGATTTGGTGCAGTACCAGCAGTTTCGCACACTCCCTGACTGGTGCCATATAGTCCCCACAGTTATTTGTTTTTAGTTTTTAGTTTTAGAGATACAGCACTGAAACAGGCCCTTCGGCCCACCGAGTCTGTGCCGACCAACAACCACCCATTTATACTAATCCTACACTAATCCCATATTCCTACCACATCCCCACGTGTCCCTTTCTATTTCCCTACCACCTACCTATACTGGGGGCAATTTGTAATGGCCAATTAACCTATCAACCTGCAAGTCTTTGGGGTGTGGGAGGAAACCGGAGAACCCGGAGGAAACCCACGCAGACACAGGGAGAACTTGCAAACTCCACACAGGCAGTACCCAGAATCGAACCCGGGTCCCTGGAGCTGTGAGGCTGCGGTGCTAACCACTGCGCCACTGTGTCCAGGACTCCAGCGCTCTTCCATGTCCCAGAACTGCAGTCGATCCAGCAGTCGCATCCACTCCCTGAGTGGATCTCGATACCTCAAAACAATTACCTGGAGATTGGGGCTCCAGCAATTGCCCTGGGCACAGCGCTGTGTATCACTGGCAGTGGCCCCGACTCTGTTCAACTGTTCCCGGAGTTCTCAGCGCACTTACTGGGGCCCAGTGCTCGAGTGATGATCCCTGTCTCCGGCTTCGTGTAGGACTGCCACTGCCACCCATTCTCTAACTTTACATGGCAACCCCGCCACGCCTAATTTGTGTTGGGGACGTCAGTGATGGTCCTGATCCCAGGCCTGATGTATTACTGGCGGTGAACACCACTAGCTAACTGGCACAGTGTCTTCGATACACTTAACTTGTGTCCCGGGCTCCAGCGAAGGTCTTCCTTGCAGGTATGGTGTATTAGCTTCAATGACACCCACTGGCGTATTGGCCCCAACAACCACGTAACAGCTACCTGAGGTCCAGGGTCTCCAGCAATGGTCCTGCTGCATTACTAACAGTGTGGCAACTCTACCACTGGCCCCAACAGCCTCGTTCACACGCCTGAGGTCCAGGCTCTCCAGGAATTGTCCTGGTCCCAGGTCTGGTATAGTACTGACAGTGGTCCTACTCCTAATTGCCTCGTTGTCCTCGGTACACTTAGCAGGGGTCCAGGTCTCTTGTCATGGTCCTGGTCTCAAGCCTATTGTATGAACCGCAGTGGCCCCTACTAGCTGACTGGCCCTGGGTGTCCTTGCCAAACTCACATTGCTTTTACAGCTCCAGCGATGGTGCTGCATCCGACAGAATCATTTTAGTGAGCAGCAGAGGACACAGGAGACTCCGGGCTAAAAGCACTGGGGAGACTCGCCGACACGCGCAGATGGAGAGCCGAAGGAAATCCATTATTTTACTGCTAGTTATCTCGGCCAATTTCATTCTGTTGTGGACAGCGTTAATGGTGCTTTCCATATGGACACGGATGTGGAATTTGACGTCGGTGTCTGTGTCTGCACGTCCACCTCGTTTTCTGCAGGAATTGGGCTTCATGCTGCAGCTCCTGAGTTGCTGCACAAACACTGCGATTCATGCCATGGCCCAGACTCAGTTCAGAGAGCAGTTGAAGATTGCGCTGAAATATCCGTTGACCCAGTTGTTGAATTAATTCATTGATGAACATTAGAACATTAGAACATTACAGCGCAGTACAGGCCCTTCGGCCCTCGATGTTGCGCCGACCTGTGAAACCATCTGACCTACACTATTCCATTTTCATCCATATGTCTATCCAATGACCACTTAAATGCCCTTAAAGTTGGCGAGTTTACTACTGTTGCAGGCAGGGCGTTCCACGCCCCTACTATTCTCTGAGTAAAGAAACTACCTCTAACATCTGTCCTATATCTATCACCCCTCAACTTAAAGCTATGTCCCCTCGTGTTTGCCATCAGCATCCGAGGAAAAAGACTCTCACTATCCACCCTATCTAACCCTCTGATTATCTTTTATGTCTCTATTAAGTCACCTCTCCTCCTTCTTCTCTCCAACAAAAACAACCTCAAGTCCCTCAGCCTTTCCTCGTAAGACCTTCCTTCCATACCAGGCAACATCCTAGTAAATCTCCTCTGCACCCTTTCCAAAGCTTCCACATCCTTCCTATAATGCGGTGACAAGAACTGCACACCATACTCCAGGTGCAGTCTCACCAGAGTTTTGTACAGCTGTAGCATGACCTCGTGGCTCCGAAACTCGATCCCCCTACTAATAAAAGCAAACACACCATATGCCTTCTTCACAGCCGTATTAACCTGGGTAGCAACTTTCAGGGATTTATGTACCTGGACACCAAGATCTCTCTGTTCATCTACACTACCAAGAATCTTCCCATTAGCCCAGTACTCTGCATTCCTGTTACTCCTTCCAAAGTGAATCACCTCACACTTTTCCGCATTAAACTCCATTTGCCATCTCTCAGCCCAGCTCTGCAGCCTATCTATGTCCCTCTGTACCCTACAACATCCTTCGGCACTATCCACAACTCCACCGACCTTCGTGTCATCCGCAAATTTACTAACCCACCCATCTACACCCTCTTCGAGGTCATTTATAAAAATGACAAACAGCAGTGGCCCCAAAACAGATCCTTGCGGTACACCACTAGTAACTAAACTCCAGGATGAATATTTGCCATCAACCACCACCCTCTGTCTTCTTTCAGCTAGCCAATTTCTGATCCAAAGCTCTAAATCACCTTCAACCCCATACTTCCGTATTTTCTGCAATAGCCTACCGTGGGGAACCTTATCAAACGCCTTACTAAAATCCATATACACCACATCCATTGCTTTACCCTCATCCACCTGTTTGGTCACCTTCTCGAAAAACTCATGAGAGCAACTAAATCACCAAATAACTATTTCCTGCAGCCAGGAGAGGTGTCTTGTCGTTATGGTGACAGTACCGGGAGCAGGGCCTGTCACTGTGGTGACAGTACAATGGGGCGGCCTGTTGCTATGGTGGCAGACAACGGGCGAGGCCTGTCGCTTTGGTGACAGAGCAGGGCGGTATTTATTGCCCATCCCTAATTGCCCTTGACAAGGTGGTGTTGAGCTTTCAACATGATGGCTGCAGGCCTTGTGGTGTAGCTAATATAACAGTGCTGTTAGAAGCTGCATTCCAATTGGGGGCAGGTCCAGACACAGTATTCTTATGAATGGCGTTCCAGGGTTTTGACGCAACGACAGTGAAGGAACAGCGATATAGTTCCAGGTGAGGATGCTTAGTGGCTTCGAGGGGAACTTGCTGGTTGTGGTGTGTCCATGTATCTTGTGTCTTTGCCTTTCCAGGTGGTTGTGCTTGCGCGTTTGGGAGGTGCTGTCTAAGGAGCCTTGGTGAATTACTGCAGTGCATCTTGTAGATGGTACACCCTGCTGCCACTGTGCGTCGGTGGTGGCGGGAGTGATGTTTGTAGATGGGGTGCCAATCAAGCGGGCTGCTTTGTCCTGGATTGTGTTGAGCTTCTTGAGTGTTGTTGGAGATGCACCCATCCAGGCAAGTGGAGAGTATTCCATCACACTCCTGACTTGTGCCTTGTAGATGGTGGACAGACATTGGGGTGACAGGAGGTAAGTGACTCGCCACAGAATTATCAGCCTCTGACCTGTGTTATAATAAAGGCGGGAGGACTGAACTGTTTATTCTAGTTCCACTTCTCCACAGGTCACAGCATATATTTTAAATGTTCCCAGTTTGTCAATCTTATACTCTATTTTCCTCAGAATAGAACACTCTGGTCAGTTTTCTTTAACTTTCAACAACATGATCAGTTTATTAAATAATAAGTCTTAACTAGTAATGAAGTAAAGCATAATCACAAAGATTGACATTTTAAAGCCTCTTTTTAACCTTAGCCCCTCACACTCATTCAGACACACACATCCATAAACTGGCTAACTGCAAAAATAAAAAAAACATTTTTTTTTGCGATTCATATCTCTGTTACAGACAAAAACATTTGGATTGAATATTTGCTCATTTCTTATGAAAGCAGTAGATGCGTTATCTGTATTGTGTTCGAATACTGGCATACAGACTAACTTCTGAGTAAACATAGATGAGTCACTGGGATCGTTTAGAACTTTTCATCTCAGGTGGCATTGAGAAGTAGGTCGGCAGGCTTTTTTCAAAGATCGGAGACGACATGAATTGCCACAGTGGACGTCTCCGTGTTTTTTAGATAGTTGCTAGAAAACAAGCAGGATTGTCATCTTCTCTCCTTCATTGACACTTCCTCAGCAACAGGCTAAATTTTTCTCATTCCAGAAGGTAAACCGCACTGACTCTACAACGAAATGTTGTGAGTTTTTCTGTCCTTTCGGGCGCCCGCTGCTGCTCCAGGCGTGTCCTATCAAGAGGCACCTGTCGCTTATCTGCCCACAACATCCCGTGTTGCAAGGGCTTCTGCTCTATTTTTAACCAATTTGGGAGTCATGTAACAACCAGTAAACATTGCTGCCAAAACAGTTATTTCAGTTCCCTTTTGAATAAAAAAAAACTGGTCCAAAGTTTCTTCAGTTTAACGATGAAGCCTTTGAAAATAAACCACTTATCTAACACTTGAAAGATCACTCAAAATTGTTTCACTGCATATCACTTAAAATGGCCGCAGTACATATCACTCAGAAGGATTGCACTCCATATCGTTTAAGATTGTCCACACTGAAAATCGCATCACATATTTGTACAGCATACCACTATAAATGATCACAGTACTTATTACTTAAAATGGTTGCATTGCATGTTAATTAACATGGTCACACTGCATATTGCTTAATATTGCCGTACTGCATATCACATAAAATGGACACAGTGCCTTTCACTTTAAGTGGCCGCGCAGTAGATCACTTAAATGGTCACACTGCATATCATTTAAAATGGCCGCACAGCATATCACCTAAAATGGTCAATCTGCCTGTCAATTAAAATGGTCGCACTGCAAATCACTTTAAATGGACGCAATGCATATCACTTAAAATGTTTGACATATATATCACTTAAAATGTCCGCAGTGCATATCACTAAAAATGGTCGCATTGTACAATTACTTAACATGGTCGCACTCCGTGCATATCACTTAAGCATTGACTTCATTCAATTGCCCGGAAACAGAAGAATTATTCAAATATTATAAGAAACATTCACATGGGTTCTCATTGATGACTTCGATCTCGTCTCTGTCGGGGTGAACACTCACTATCCTGCATCGTGGATTAATATGCTTGTGGCATATTGAAAGGCCAGGTTTAAATTAACCGAAGCTTTAAACCCCTTTCAAACTCAAGGACCGAAATCCAACAGGAGCACATGTAACCGAGGCGATGAACCCCAGGGTCTGGGAGAGAAAATTCACCAATGGTATAATTAACAGACACAAACAAACAGAGCCCCATCGATTGCTGCCTCAGGGTGTAGGTCTTTGACCAAAGCAGAGGATGATCCTGTCCAGTAAAAATGTCATCCCAAATCTCTTTCATTCCCTTTAAGCATCTTATCATTACAGTTATCAAAGTAAAAGAAATGTCACCAGGAAGAGAGGGAAGAGAAGAATTTAGATAAATCAAAGCAAGATATTCATAAGAAAAGGTACACGGAGATCCAAGACCTTCCTCTCTCAGTTATTCTGATATTCTCTCAGAAACAACCCATCACAAACAAATCCCGCTTCGAAAGTGAAAGAATTTAATTGATAAAGGTGGAGACAAAGAGACACTGAGAGCACACAACCCACACACACCAGGCGGAGAGATATCCCTTCCCCTGGAGAGTGGGAGGGAGGAGGGTTTGTAATTGGGACTGAGTCCCCTCCCACCCAGAAACACCCCAGATCAGCAGTTTGCTTCACCCACTGAGTCTGTAACACTTTGAGATGTCTCTCAATCTGCTCCCTTTGTTCCCTGTCCATTGACAGGTTAATCCAGGATAGAACTGCTTTGACGAGGTGACCTGTTTTACTGATTAGAAATCTTTAACTCCAAGTCCTTGTCGGCAACATTACTGCAGTTTGCAAATATCTGATCCCGCTCATAGGCTCCACCTGGGACTGGGAAATGAACCAGTCACACAGGTCAATTCTGCACACAGCTCAAACCCTCACATTGAACTAATGCAGCTCCAGATCTCTCTTTGTATGTCTGATTGTTCGGGTCTCAGTCCCTCTCATTCTCTCTCTCCTCCTGCCTGTTCCACTCTCAATCGTTGTCTATCTCTTTCATTCACTGCCTGTTTCTCTTTCCTTCCCTCTCTCCTCTTTGCTCATTCCATCACTTTCTCATGCTCTGTCGGACTGTCATTCCCTTCTCCCTTCTGCTCATTCCATCTCTCCATCTCACACATTCCCTCTGTCAATCATGCTCTCATTCACACCACCTTTATTCCCTGTCACACAGTCTCTCTCTTGCTTGCTCTGTCTTTCGAGCTGAAACATTCCTAGGGCAGACGAGCAGATTTCCTTTTCGAAAGGGCATTAGTGAACCAGATGGAATTTTATAACAATCAATGAGAGATTCATTGCTGAGGCGATCTTCCAATTCCAGGTTAATATTAATGAATGAATTGAATTTAAATATCATTATTTGCCATTGTGGGTATTGATTTCATGCCCCAGAGTATTATTCCGGGTCTCTATGTCGCTCTCTCATCCCTGTTTGTCGGGTTGGCTGTTTTTCATTCACTGTCTGTCTCTCTCTTTCGTGCGCTGCCTGCATCACTCATTCCCCCTCTCGTTTTCCCTCTCTCAGTTTTCCTATCTGTCTGTATCGTTCTCTCTCTCTCTCTCTCTCTCTCTCTCTCTCTCTCTCTCTCTCTCTCTCTCTCTCTCTCTCTGTCTCTGTCTCTCTCTCCCTCTCTCTCTCTGTCTCTCTCTCCCTCTCTCTCTCTCTCTCTCTGTCTCTCTCTCCCTCTCTCTGTCTGTCTCTGTCTCTCTCTCTCTCTCTTGGTCTGACACACACACATGCTCGGTCAGTATGACGCTCACTCTCTCTCTCAGTCTCTTCCCCCTGCGGCCCTATCTATCTGTCTGTCTCTCTTTCATGCTCTGTCTGTTGCATTGCAGTTCTGCCTCTTTTGCTCTCCCTTTCCTCTCTTTCTCTCTGTCTCTCATCCCCTCTCGCTTTCCCACTCGCTCTCATTCCCTGTCTGTCTCTCTCTCTGTCTGTCTCGCTCTTCCTCTCTCTCTCTCTCTCACTCTGCCTCTCGTTGTCTTGTGCTCTGCCAGTCTAACTTTCGGTACGCACTCTCTCACATTCCAATTGTCTCTCTCTCTCTTCCTCTCACATTCCCATCATTCTCTCTCTTTCTCATGCTTTGTCTATCGGACTCTCAGTCCATCTCACTTTTCCACTTTGTCTCATTCCTTCAGTCTCTCTCTGTCCCACAAACTCTCGCTCTCTCATGCTCTGTCAGTATGACATTCATTACACTCGCTCTCATTTTGACTCTCTCTCTTTCTCTCTCATTCCCATCGCCTGCTCTCTCTTCCTATTTTTGATTCTCTCTCTCATGCCCCTTCTCTCTCTCTCTTTCAATCACTCATGCTCTGTCTGTTCTACTGTCACGCCACCCTCTATTCCTCTATTAACTTATTCGTTCACTGTACATCGCTTGCTCTCCAAGTCTGTCTGTCTCAATCAGGCAGTTTCCCTCTTTCGCTTGGGTGAAGGAGTCAGGAGTTCGGTGGAAGAGGGAAAGTAGTTCGGGAGAGGGGGACAGGAGCTCAACGGGACAATGGGGAGGGGACAGGCGTTCGGGGGAAGGGGAATGTGAGCTCAGGCAGACAGGGGCTCGAGGGGAGGGCACAGCAGCTGCGAGGGAAGGGGACAGGAGCTTGGGGGGAAAGGGGCTCGGGTGGAAGGGGACATGAGCTGGGGGGAAGGGGACAGCAGTTCTGGGGAGGGGGCAAGAGCTCAGGGGAGAGGGACAGGAGCTCAGGGGGAAGGGACAGAAGCTCGGTGGAGGGGGACAGGATTTCAGGGCAGGGGGATAGGAGATCAGGGGTAGGGGGCAGGAGCTCAGGTGTGGGGGACAAGAGTTCACGGGGAGGGGGACAAGAGCTCAGGGAGAGGGGGACAAGAGCTCAGGGGAGGGGGGACAGGAGCTCAGGGGGAAGAGTTCAGCGGAGGGGACAAGCGCACGGGGGGAGGAGTACAAGAGCTTAGGGGGTTTCGGGAGCTAGGTGGGGTGGGACAGGAGCTCGGGGGAGAGATACAGGAGTTCGACGGGACGGGGACAGGAGTTCAATGCAGGTGGAGAGGAGCTCGGGGGGAGGGGGACAAAGCTCTGGGCAAAGGGTGCAGGAGCTCAGGCGGAGAGGGATAGGAGCTCAGTGTGGAGAGGGATAGGAGCTCAGTGTGAGGGGTACAGGAGGCGGGGTGAGGGGTCAGGAGCTCAGGAGGGGGAGGGCAGAAGCTTACGGGGAAGGGGCAGGAGCTCAGGGGTACGGGGACAGGAGCTAAGGGGGAGGCGGGACAGGAGCTCAGACGGGAGGGGGAACAGGAGCCCAGGAGGACGGGGACAGGAGTTCAGAGGGAGGCGGGACAGGAGCTCAGATGGAGAGGGGACAGAAGCTCAAGTGGAGGGGACAGGAGATCAGGTTGAGGGGGCAGGAGCTCAGGGTGAGGGGGCCAGGAGGTCAGGGGGACGGGGCAGGAACACGGGGAGAGGGGTCAAGTGTTCAGTGGGGACAGGAGCTCAGGAGAGATGGACAGAATCTCGGGGGGAGCGGGACAAAAGCTCAGGCGAGAGGCGACAGGAGCTCAGGGGAGAAGGGACCGGAGCTCAAGGATGGGGAACATGAGCTCTGGGGAGAGGGACAGTAGCTCGGGGGAGGGGTACAACAGCTCAGGGGCAGGGGGCCATATCTCAGGGGAGGGAGATAGGAGCTAAGGCGAGGGGGACAGGAGCATGGGGTGGAGAGGGACAAGAGCTCAGGGGGTCATGAGCTCAGGGGAGGGGTATAGGAACTCAGGGGAGGGGGCAGGAGCTCTGGTGGAGGAGGACAGGAGCTCAGTGTGAGGGGGACAGGAGGCAGGGTGAGGGGGTCAGGAGCTCAGTAGGAGGGGGCAGGAGCTCAGGTTGAGGGGGCAGGTGTTCAGGGGGATAGGGAGAGGAGCTCAGGGGGAGGAGGCAGGAGCTCAGGTGGAGGGGGACAGGAGCTCATGTGAGGGGGACAGGAGGCAGGATGAGGGGGTCAGTAGCTCAGACAGAGGGGAGACAGGAGCTCAGGAGGAGGTGGACAGGAGCTCAGGTAAAGGGGACAGGAGCTCAGGGGAGGGGGAGGAGGAGATCGGGGGGAAGAGCTCAGGGGAGGGGACAGAAATACGGGGAGAGGGGTCAAGTGCTAACAGGGGGTCAGGAGCTCAGGCGAGGGGGACAGGTTCTCGGGGGGAGGGGGACAACAGCTCAAAGGAGAGGCGATAGGAGCTCAGGGGAAAGGGGACAGGAGCTAAGGAGTGGGCCACAGGAGCTCAGGGGAGGGGGACAGTAACTTGGGGGAGGGGGCAACAGCTCAGGGACAGCGGATCAGGTTGAGGGAGACTGTGGCTCCGGGTGACAGGGCTCAGGAAGAGGGGACAGGGGCTCAGGGGAGGGGGACAGGAGCTTAGGCAGACGGGCACAGGAGCTCAGGGGGAGAGGAAAAAGAGCTCTGTGCAAGGGTGGCAGGAGCACAGGAGAGTCGGCAGGAGCTCAGTGGAGGGAGACAGGAGCTCAGCGGGAAGGGGAGAGGCGCTCAGGGCAGGGGGTCAGGAGCTCAGTGGGGCAGGAGCTCAGGAGAGGGGGGACAAGAGATCAGGGGAGGGAGACAGGAGCTCAGCGGGAAGGGGAGAGGCGCTCATGGCAGGGGGTCGGGAGCTCAGTGTGACAGGAGTTCAGGGGAGGGGGCACAAGAGATCAGGGGAGGCAGACAGGAGCTCAGGGGAAGGGGATAGGTGCTCAGGGAGGGGGACAGGAGCTCCGGGTGTTGGGGGAGAGTAACTCAGCGGATGGGGCACAAGAGCTCAGGGGAGGTGGACAGGAGCTCAGGGGAGGGGGATAGGATCTCAGCGGGATGGGGGCAGGAGCTCATGAGGATGGGATAGGAGCTCAGGGGGAGGGAGACAGTAGCTCAGGAGGAGGGGGACAGGAGCTCAGGGGAGGGGGATAGGAGCTCAGGAATGGGGAGACAGGAGCTCAGGGGAGGACAGGAGCTCGGGAGGATGGCGACAAGAGATCACGGGAGGGGTAAAGGCGCTCTGGTTGCGGGAGACGGGAGCTCGGGGCGACAGGGCTCAGGGGGAGGGGACAGGGGCTCAGGTGAGGGGGACAGGAGCTCAGTGGGACAGGAGCTCAGGAGAGGGAGGACAAGAGATCAGGAGAAGGGGACAGGAGCTCGGGGGGGGGGGGCAGGAGCTCAGGGGAGGGCTGACAAGTGCTCAGGGGAGGGTGCAGGAGCTCACGGGGAAGGGGATAGGAGATTAGGGTGGAGCAGGAGATCCGGGTGTTCAGGAACAGGAGCTCAGCGGAGGGGGCACTGGATCTCAGGGGAGGTGGACAGGCGCTCAATGAGAGGGGCACAGGAGCTTAGGAAAGGTGCAACCGAGCTCGGGGGGATGGGAACAAGTGCTCAGGGAGAGGGGCCAAGCGCTAATGCGGAGGGGAAAGGAGCTGAGTTGTGGGAGAGAGGAGCGCAGGGGAGGGGGACAGGAGTTCAGGGGAGGCAGGTAGGAGCTCATGGGAGGGGGACAAGAGCTAAGGGGAGGGGGACAGTAGCTCAGGGGATGGGGACAGGTGCTCAGGAGTTCAGGGGGACGGGGACAGGAGTTCAGAGGGAGGCGGGACAGGAGCTCAGACGGGACAGGAGCTCAGGGTGAGGGGGACAGGAGCTCAGGAGTTCAGGGGGACGGGGACAGGAGGTCAGGGGGAGCCGGGACAGGAGTGCAGATGGAAGGGGGATAAGAGCTCAGGAGGAGGCGGGACAGGAGCTCTGATGGAGGGGGGACAAAAGCTCAGGAGGAGGGAGACAGGAGCTCAGGAGTTCAAGGGGCCGGGGACAGGCGGTCAGGGGGAGGCGGGACAGGCGCTCAGACGGAGGGGGGACAAGAGATCAGGAGGAGGGGGACAGGAGCTCAGGAGGAGGTGGCAGGAGTTCAGGGGGACGGGGACAGGAGGTGTGGGGAGGCGGAACATGATCTCAGATGGAGGGGGGACAGGAGCTTAGGGGGATGGGGACAGGAGCTCAGGGGAGGGGGAAGAAGAGATCAGGAGGGAAGAGCACAGCGGAGGAACAAGGGGAGAGGGGCCATGTGCTCAGGGGGACTGGAGTTCGGGCGAGGGGGCAGAATCTCGGGGGGAGGGGTATAAGAGCTCAGGGGAGAGGCGACAGGAGCTCGTGGAAGAGGGGGCAGGAGCTCAGGGGTGGGGGACAGGAGCTCAGGTGGAGGGGGACAGGAGCTCAGTGTGAGGGGGACAGGAGGTGGGGTGAGGGGGTCAGGAGCTCAGGTGGAGGCGGGACAGGAGCTCAGACAGATGGGGGACATGAGCTCAGGAGGAGGGGGACAGGAGCTCAGGGGGAGGTGGCAGGAGTTCAGGGGGACCGGGACAGGAGGTCAGGGGGAGGGAGTACAGGAGCTCTGATGGAGGGGGAGCAGGAGCTCAGGAGGAGGGGGACAGGAGCTCAGGGGAGGGGGGAAGAGAAGATCGCAGGGCAGGAGATCAGGGGAGTGGACAGGATCTCGCCGGGAGGGGGACAATAGCTCAGAGAAGAGGCAATAGGAGCTCAGGGGAGAGGGGACAGCAGCTCAAGGATGGGAGACATGAGCTCAGGGGAGGGGGGACAGTAGCTCGGGCGAGGGAGACTGGATCTCAGGGGGAGGGGGACAACAGCTCAGGGTGGAGGCGACAGGAGCTCACGGGTGAGGGGACAGGAGCTCAGGAGTGGGGGACAGGAGCTCAGGGGAGGGGGCACAAGAGCTCAGGAGGAGGGAACAGGAGCTCAGGGGGATTTGGCAGGAGTTCAGGGGGACGGGGACAGGAGGTTAGGGGGAGGCGGGACAGAAGCTCAGATGGAGGGGTGACAGGAACTCAGGGGGAGGGGGACAGGAGCTCACGGGAGATGCGAAAGAAGCTCCGGAGAAAGGGGGCAGGAGTTCTGGGGTGGGGGACAGGAGATCAGGGGGAGCGGCAGGAGCTCAGGGTAAGGGGGCGGAAGCTCAGGGGGACGGGGACAGGAGCTCAGGTGGAGGTGGGACAGGAGCTCAGACGGAGGAGGGACATGAGCTCAGGAGGAAGGGTCAGGAGCTCAGGGTCAGGTGGCAGGAGTTCAGGGGGACGGGGACAGGAAGTCAGGGGGAGGTGGCACAGGAGCTCAGATGGAGGGGGGACAGGAGCTCAGGAGGAGGGGGACAGGAGCTCAGGGGAGGGGGAAGAGGAGATCGGAGGGCAAGAGATCGGGGAGGGGACAGGAGCACGGGGAGAGGGGCAAGTGCTCAGGGGGGACAGGAGTTCAGGGGAGGGTGACATGATCTCGGGGGAGGAGGACAAGAGCTCAGGGGAGAGGTGACAGGACCTCAGGGGAGAGGGGACAGGCGCTCTGGGAAGGGGGACAGGAGCTCAGGGGTGGGGGGACAGTAGCTCGGGCGCAGGGGACAGGATCTCGGGAGGAGGGGGTCAAGAGCTCAGGGGAGAGGCGACAGGACCTCAGGGGGGAGGGGACAGGAGCTCAGGGTTAGGTGACAGGAGCTCAGGGGAGGGGGACAGGAGCATTCGGGGAGGGCGACAAGTGCTTAGGGGGGACCGGAACTGAGGTGAGTGGTACAGGATTCTAGGGGGAGACGGCCAGGAGCTCAGGGGAGGAAGACAGAAGCTCAGGGGAGGGGGTTCAGGAGCTCGGGTGGAGGGGTACAAGAGCTCCGGGGGAGGAGAACAGGAGCTCAGGGGAAGGGGACAGGAGCTCAGGGCAGGGAGAGGTGCTCAGGGTGGGGGAGACAGGATCTCGGGTGAAGGGGGACAAGAGTTCAGCAGGAAGCACAGGAGCTCAGGGAAGGGGGACAGGAGTTCAGGGGGAGGGGGACAGGAGCTCAGGAGGACAGGTGCAGGCGCACATGCTGAGGGAGACAGGTGCTCGGGGCGACAGGGCTCAGGGGGAGGGGGATAGGAGCTCAGGGGGAGGATGACAGGAGCTCAGATGAGGTAGACAGAGGCTCAGGGAGAGGGGTACAGTAGCTCAGGCGAGGGGGCAGGAGCTCGGGAGGGGGGAAACAGGAGCTCAGGGGAATTCAGGAGCTCGGGGGGATGGGGACAGGAGCTCAGGGGAAGCGTACTGGTGCTCAAGTTGAGGGAGACAGGTGCTCGGGGCTACAGGGCTCAGGGGGAGGGGAAAGGGGCTCAGGGGAGGGCCACAAGCGCTCAGGTTCAGCGAGACAGGAGCTCGAGGGGAAAGGGCTCACGGGAGGGGACAGCGGCTCAGGGGAGGGTGAAAGGAGCTCAGGGGCACGGAGACAGGAGCACAGGGGAGTGGTAAAAGTGCTCAGGAGGAGGGGGCAGGAACTCAAGGTTGAGGGGGACAGGAGTTCACGTGGAGGGGGCAGGAGCTCAGCGGGAGGTGAACAGGAGCTCAGGGGAGGAGGACAGGAGCTTAGGGAGGGGTACAAGTGCTCAGGTTGAGGGAGACAGTAGCTCGGGGCGACAGGGCTCAGGATGAGGGGACAGAATCTCAGGGGAGGAGGACAGGAGCTCAGGCGGACGGGGACAGGAGCTCAGGGGAGGGGCAAAAGAGCTCAGGGTGAAGGAGACAGGAGCTCGGGGGGAGGGGAATAACGGTTCTGGGAAAGGGTGGCACGAGCTCAGGGGAGGGGCTGAGAGCTCAGTGGAGGGGTACAGGAGCTCAGGGGAGAGGTACAGGAGCTCGATGGAGGGGTGCAGGAGCTCAGGACAGAGGTACAGGAGCCTAGTGGAGGGAGACAGGAGCTCAGCGGGAAGGGGAGAGGCGCTCAGGCGAGGGGGACAGGAGCTCAGCGGGACAGGAGCTCAGGAGAAGGGGGACAAGTGCTCAGGGGAGGCGGGCAGGAGCTCGGGCAGAAGGGGATAGGAGCTCAGGGAGAGGGACAGGAACTCCGGAGGTTGGGGGACAGGAGCTCAGTGGATGGAGCACAGGAGCTCACGGGCTGTGGACAGGCGCTCAGCGGGAGGGAAAGAAGAGCTCAGGGCAGGGCGGACAGGATGTCGGGGGGAGGGGGACAAGAGTTCAGCGGGAAGGACAGGAGCTCAGTGGAAAGTGCGAGGAGGTTAGTGGAGGGGGCAGGAGCTCTGGGGAGGGGGGAAAGAAGAGCAGGTGGAGGGGGTCAGGAGCTCAGGGGAGGGTGATAGGAGCTCAGGGGGAGGGTACAGGCGCTCAAGTTGAGAGAGACAGGTGATCGGGGCGACAGGGCTCAGGGGGAGGGGACAGGGGCTCAGGGGAGGGCGACAAGCGTTCAGGTTCAGCGTGACAGGAGTTCGAGGAGACAGGGCTCACGGAGAGGGGTCAGGGGCTCAGGGGAGTGTAACTGGAGCTCAGGTGCACAGGGTCAGGAGTGCAGGGGAGTGGTAAAAGCGCTCAGGGTGAGGGAAACAGGAGATCATATGGAGGGGGCAGGAGCTCAGCGGGAGGTGAACAGGAGCTCAGGGGAGGAGGACAGGAGCTTCGCGAGGGGTACAAGCGCTCAGGTTGAGCGAGACAGTGGCTCGGGGCGACATGGCTCAGGAGGAGGGGACAGAGGCTCAGGGGAGGGGGACAGGAGCTCAGGGGAGGAGGACAGGAGCTCAGGGTGGGGTGCAAGTGCTCAGGTCGAGGGAGACAGTGGCTCGAAACGACAGGGCTCAGGAGCAGGGGACAGGGACTCAGCGGAGGTGGACAGGAGCTCAGGCGGACGGGACAGGAGCTCAGGGGAGGGGCAAAAGAGCTCAGGGTGAGGAAGACAGGAGCTCGGGGGGAGGGGAGTAAGAGCTATGGCAAGGGTGGAACGAGGTCAGGGGAGGGGGGCAGGAGCTCAGTGGAGGGGTGCAGGAGCTCAGGGGAGAGGTACAGGAGCTCAGTGGAGGGGTATAGGCGCTCAGGGGAGGTGGACAGGAGCTCGGGGGGAAGGGGGCAGGAACTCAGCGGATGGGGCACAGGAACTCAGTGGAGGTGGACAGGGGCTCAGGGGGATAGGCACAGGAGCTCAGGGGAGGGAGAGAAGAGCTCAGGGCAGGGGGTACAGGATCTCGGGGGGAGGGGGCAAGAGTTTGGCGGAATGGACAGTTGCTCAGGGGAGGGGGAGAGGAGGTCAGTGGAGGGGGATAGGTGCTCAGGGGAGGGGCAGAAGCTCAGGGGAAGGGGACAGGAGAGCAGTTGAAGGGGAACAGGAGCTCAGGAGGACGGGACAGCAGCTCAGGTGGAGGGAGACAGCAGCTCAGGAGGAGGGAGGACAGGAGCTCAGGGGAGGGGGATAGGACCTCAGGGGAGGAGGACAGGAGCTCAGGGGGAGGGGTACAGGAGCTCAGGCGAGGGGGTAGGAAATCGGGGGGTGGGGAGACAGCAGCTAAGGAGAGGACAGGAACTCGGGGGATGGGGAAAGTAGCTCAGAGGAAGGGTACAGGCGCTCTGGTTGAGGGGGACAGGAGCTCTGGGCGACAGGGCTCAGGGGGAGGGGACAGGGGCTCACGGGAGGGGTACAAGCGCTCAGGTTGAGGGAAACAGGAGCTTCGGGGTCAGGGCTCAGGGGTAGAGGACAGGGGCTCAGGTGAGTGGGGCAGGAGCTCAGGTGTATGGGGACAGAAGCTCAGGGGAGGGCTTAAAGCACTCAGGAGGAGGGGGACAGGAGCTCAGGGGGAGGGGGCAGGAGGTCAGGTGGTCGTGAACAGGAGGACATGATCTCAGAGGAGGGGGGACAGAAGCTCAGGAGGAGGGGTGGCAGGAGCTCAAGGGATTGTGATAGGAGATCAGGGGGAGGAGGACAGGAGCTCAGGGGGAGGGGGCCAGGAGCTCGGGTGTGGGGGCAGTAGCTCGTGGGGCCGGGGACAGGAGCTCAGGGGAGGGGTACAAGCGTTCAGGGTAGGGTGGCAGATGCTCGGGGAGGGGGGGTGGGCAGGAGCTCGGGGTTAGGGCCAGTTGCTTGTGGGTCCGGGGACAGGAGCTCAGGCGAGGGGTACAAGCGTTCAGGTTGAGGGAAACAGGAGCTCGAAGAGACAGGGCTCAGGGGGAGGGGTCAGTGGCTCAGGGGAGGGGGACAGGAGCTCAGGCGAATGGGTACAGCTGCTCTGGGCAACGGTGGCACGAGCTCAGGGGAGGTAGACAGGAGCTCAATGGTGGTGTCTAGGAGCTCAGGGGACAGGTACAGGAGCTCAGTGTAGGGAGACAGGAGCTCAGCGGGAAGGAGAGTGGCGCTGAGGGGAGGGGGTCAGGAACTCAGTGGGACAGGAGCTCAGGAGAGGGGGCAAGAGATCAGGGGAGGTGGACAGGAACTCAGTCGGACAGGCGCTCAGAAGAGGGGGGACAAGAGATCAGGGGAGGGGCACAGGTGCTCAGTGGGAAGGGGAGAGGTACTCGGGGAGGGGGACAGGAGCTCAGTGGGGCAGGAGCTCAGGGGAGGGGGGCAAGTGCTCATGGTAGGGGGACAGGAACTCAGGGGGAAGGGGACAGAAGCACAGCGGAGGGGCACAGGAGATCAGGGGAGGAGGACAGGTGCTCAGAGAGAGGGGCACAGGAGTACAGGGGGGTTGCAAAGGAGCTCGGGGGGACGGGGACAAGTGCTCAGGAAGGGGGTCCAAGCACGAAGGCGGAGGACACAGGAGCTGCGTTGTGGGAGAGAGGAGCTCAGGGGAGGAGGACAGGAATTCAGGGGAGGCGGACAGGAGCTCGGGTGGAGGGGACGAGATCTCGGGTGGAGGAGGGCAAGAGCTCAGGGGAGGGTGACAGGAACTCAGGGGAGGGGGCAGAAGCTCGAGTTGAGGGATAGGAGCTCGGCGGAAGGGAGACAGGAGCTCCGTGGAAGGGGATAAGAGCTCAGGGCAAGGGGGCACGAGCTCAGGGGAGGGGGGAAGGAGCTCAGGGGAGGATTGCAGGATCTCAGTGGAGGGCGACAGGAGCTCTGTGGGAAGGGGAGAGGCGCTCCAGGGAGGGGGACAGGAGCTCAGTCGGACAGGAGCTCAGGAGACGGGGACAAGAGATCACGGGAGGGGGGACAGGAGCTCAGGCTAGGTGGACAGGTGCTCAGGGGAGGGTGACAGGCGCTCCGGGGGAGGGGCATAGGAGCTCAGGGGAGGGGCAAAGGAGCTCGGAGGGACTGGGACAAGTGCTCAGGGAGAGGGGCCAAGCGCTGAGTTAGAGCGGGACAGGAGCTCTGTGTTGGGAGAGAGGAGCTCAGGGGAGGGGGGGGGCAGGAGCTCGAGGGGAGGAGACAGGAACTCTGGAGAGGGGGACAAGAACTCAGGGCAAGGGGGACAGGAACTTGGGTGGAGGGGGACAATAGATCACGTGGAGCGGGACAGGATCTCAGGGGAGGGGGACAGGAGCTCAGATGGAGGGGGCAGGAGGTCAGGGGAGAGGGGACAGGAGCTCAGGGGAGGGGGCTGGAGCTCGGGTGGAGGGGGACAGGAGCTCAGGGGAGGGGGACAGGAGCTCGGGTGGAGGGGGGCATGAGCTCAGGGGAGGGGGATAGGAGATCATGGGGAGGAGGACAGGAGCTCAGGGGAGCGGTGTAAAATTAAATGGGATGCACTGGGAGGCCGAGCCACCCTGGTTCTGCCTACGGCCAACTTTACGACGTCGGGCGTGGTTGGTGGCCCACCCGCCCGAGGCCATTCAAGGCCCTTTAGATTCCACTTAACGGCCACTTAAGAGCTCTCTCCCGCCTCCACGGGTATTTTACCGGTGACAAGTGGGCGTGCTGGGGACGTGAAAGTCCCCCCAGAGTTAGCTGCCGGCCTTTCAGCGTGCGGTCGGCGGCGGGGGTGCGGGGGTTGCGCGTGGTGTCTACCACGAGTGTCGGGTACAGGGTGCCCAATTGCGGGTCGCTCCCGACTCCCAACCCACCCCTGGGATCCAAGATACCCCCGAACGACTACTCCAGCCGCACTAGTGAAGGACTGATCTCCCTGGTGAGGCAAGCCCAACTTACCTTGATGCATGGCTCCATCTGGTCGGCTGGGCTGCAGTCCCAGCAGCAGCTACCGCTCCCACTGATTGGCCAGCAGCTCAAAGAGACGGGACTTCCTCCCTCAAGCGGGTGAAAGTCCTGCCTTGGGACTATTAAAGCCCGGGGACCTGTTAAATACGGGTTGGATCCCTGGACTAGGCGGAAGCGGGTCGGTGGCGAATTCCCGTCAGCTGATGGCAAAATCCAGCCAAATGAGTGGGCAAGAACATGGCAGATGGGATATGGTGTCGAAAAATATGAGGTTACCATTTTGGCAGCAGGAGAGGATGTGCAGAGTATTTCTTAAAGGGTAAGAGATTAGAAAGTGCAGATTATCAAAGGGACCTGGGTGTCCTCGTCAATGAGTCACTGAAAGTGAACATGCAGGTGCAAAAAGCAATTGGGAAGGCTAATGGTATGTTGGCCTTTCTCACAGAGGATTTGCATTCGGGAGCAGCCAAGAATTTTGTCAATTGTATCGAACTTTGGTTGGACCAAACCTGTAGTACTGTGTCAAAAACAAGAAATGCTGGAATCACTCATCAGGTCTGGCAGCATCTGTGGAAAGAGAAGCAGAGTTAACGTTTCGGGTCAGTGACCCTTCTTCGGAATTGACAAATATTAGAAAAGTCACAGATTATAAACAAGTGAGGTGGGGGTGGGGCAAGAGATAACAAAGGAGAAGGTGCAGATTGGACCAGGCCACATAGCTGACCAAAAGGTCACGGAGCAAAGGCAAACAATATGTTAGTGGTGTGTTGAAAGGCAAAGCATTAGTACAGATTAAGTGTGAATACACTCAATATTGAACAGCAGCAAGTGCAAACCTGAAGAAAAACAACCTGAAAAAAACAGTGGGTAAGCAAACTGAACAAACTAAGATGAAATGAAATAAATGCAAAAAAATGATTGTAAAAAATATAAAAAGGAATGTAAACAAAGGAAGAAAAAATAACTAAAAATGAAAGTAAAATGGGGGGCTGTCATGCTCTGAAATTATTGAACTCAATGTTCAGTCCGGCAGGCTGTAGTGTGCCTAATCGGTAGATGAGATGCTGTTCCTCGAGCTTGCGTTGATGTTCACTGGAACACTGCAGCAATCCCAGGACAGAGATGTGAGCATGAGAGCAGTGGGGAGTGCTGAAATGGCAAGCAACCGGAAGCTCAGGGTCCTGCTTGCGGACTGGGCGGAGATGTTCCGCAAAGCGGTCACCCAGTCTGCGCTTGGTCTCCCCAATGTAGAGGAGACCACACTGTGAGCAGCGAATACAGTATACTACATTGAAAGAAGTGCAAGTAAATCACTGCTTCACCTGAAAGGAGTGTTTGGGGCCTGGGATAGTGAGGAGAGAGGAGGTAAATGGGCAGGTATGACACCTCCTGCGATTGCAGGGGAAGATGCCCTGGGACGGGGACGAGGTGGTGGGGGTAATGGAGGAGTGGACCAGGGTGTCGCGGAGGGACCGATCCCTTCGGAATGCTGACAGGGGAAGGGAGAGGAAGATGCGACTTGTAGTGGCATCACGCTGGAGGTGGCGAAATGGCGGAGGATGATCCTTTGGATATGGAGGCTGGTGGGATGAAAAGTGACGACAAGGGGAACCCTGTCACGGTTCTGGGAGGGAGGGGAAGGGGTGAGGGTAGAGGTGCGGGGAATGGGTTGGACACGGTTGAGGGCCCTGTCAACCACAGTGGGGGGAAATCCTCGGTTGAGGAAAAAGGAGGTCATATCAGAAGCACCGTCATGGAAGGTAGCATCATCAGAGCAGATGCGTCGGAGACGGAGAAACTGGGAGAATCATATCAGAAGCACCGTCATGGAAGGTAGCATCATCATATCAGAAGTACCGTCATGGAAGGCTTTTATTTTCGTGTTTAATTCACTGCCACTTCTCTTCCAGGAATGCCTACCTTGCCCCTTCCCCTCCCTCCCAGAACCGTGACAGGGTTCCCCTTGTCCTTACTTTTCATCCCACCAGCCTCCATATCCAAAAGATCATCCTCCGCCATTTTTGCCACCTCCAGCGTGATGCCACTACCAGTCGCATCTTCCCCTCCCTTCCCCTGTCAGCTTTCCAAAGGGATCATTCCCTCCGGGACACCCTGGTCGCTGCTCCATTGCCCCCACCACTTCGTCCCCGTCCCATGGCACCTTCCCCTGCAATCGCATGAGCTGTAATACCTGCCCATGTACCTCTTCTCTCCTCGCTCTTGCAGGCCCCAAACACTCCTTTCAGGTGAAGCAGCGATTTACTTGTACTTCTTTCAATTTAGTAGACTGTAGTCGCTGCTCAAAATGTGGTCTCCTCTACATTGGGGAGACCAAACGCAGACTGGGTGACAACTTTGCGGAACACCTCTGCTCAGTCCGCAAGCAGGACCCTGAGCTGCCGGTTGCTTGCCATTTCAACAGTACCCCCTGCTCTCAAGCTCACATCTCTATCCTGGGCTTGCTGCAGTGTTCCATTGAACATCAACGCAAGCTCGAGGAACAACATCTCATTTACTGATTAGGCACACTACCGCCTGCCGGACTGAACATTGAGTTCAATAATTTCAGAGCATGACGTGCCCCCCATTTTACTTTTATTTTTAGTTATTTTTTCTTTTTTTACATTTTTGCAACGTTTTATGTTTATTTCATTTCATCTTAGTTTGTTCAGTTTGCTTAACCACTTTTTTCATGTTTGTACTTGCTGCTGTTCAATCTTCAGTCCGTTAATACCCTATCTGTACTAATGCTTTGTCTTTCAACACACCATTAACATAGTGTTTGCGTTTTCTCCATGACCATGGTCAGCTATATGGCCTTGTCCAATCTGCACCTTTTCTTTTGTTATCTCATGCCCCACCCCCGCCTCACTTGCTTATAACCTTTGACATTTCTAATATTTACTGGTTCCGAAGAAGGGTCACTGACTTGAAACGTTAACTCTGATTCTCTTTCCACAGATGCTGCCAGACCTGCTGAGTGGTTCCAACATTTCTTGTTTTTATTACAAAAGTAAGGAGGTCATGCTTCAGTTATAGGGGGCATTGGTGAGACTGCATCTGGAGTACTGTGTACTGTACTGGTCTCCTTATATAAGGAAGGATGCAAATGTGTTGGAAGCAGTTCAGAGAATATTTACTGGACTAATGCATGGAATGTGTGCGATGTCTTCTGAGGAAAGGGTTGTCCAGGCTAAGCTTGTTGCATGGCGTTTAAAAGAGTAAGAGGCGACTTGATTGAAACATATAAGATCGTGAGGAATCTTGACAGGGTGGATGTGGAATGGTTATTTTATCTTGTGGGAGAATCTAGAACTAGGGGATACCGTTCAAAAATAAGGAGTTACCCATTTAAAACATGGATGAGATTTTTTTTCTGTCTGAGGGTCGTGAGTTTGTGGAACTCTCTCTCTCTCTCTCAAAAGGCAGTCGAAGTAGTGTCTTTAAATATTTTTAAGGCAGAGATAGATAGATTCCTGATAAGCAAGGCGATGAATGGTTATCAAGGGCAGGCCAGAATGTGGAGTCGAGGTTACAATCAGATTAGCCATGATCTTATTGAATGGCAAAACATGATTGAGAGCCGAGTGGCCTACTCCTGCTCCTAATCTGTATGTTCATTTGCTTGTATGCTGTGGTCGAGGAACATACTGTTTTTGAATGTTAACTTTGGAATGCACGAGCAGTGAAAACCCCAATAAACGCTGCCTTGACATTTTTAATTTTCTTTTCTCAGGATTAATTATTTTATCACTTCCAATTTCACGTTTGTCGTGGGGTTACGATGACTCGAACCCCCAAATTTATGTTGCAGCCAGGTGAGGAGGAGTCCCAGGCTCTCCTCTTGCCTCATATCTTATTTGACCACAACAGAGTTTCTTTTCCTTTTTAACATTGGACGTGCTGACCATCTCAGTGAGTATTTCACCCTTTACCATAGTGTGATCATGAAAGAACCAATTAGACAGGTGTTCTTGAATGAAACAAGAGTTGAATTTATTATACCTAACAATCTAAACTGGATCTAAGTAAAATAATAACAATATACGCTGCACATTCATGCATCCATACAAACGCGAATCACAAATATATGACAGAGTGAGAAATATTTTTGGTCTGAATTGATTATAGAATAAATAAAAACAAATACAATCTGTTAGGTTGGATAATTCTGTGGTCGTCTGGCTGAAGTTGCATTCTTGATGTCTTTGGTCGAAGTGCACTTAGCGGCTGATCCACATGGCTCAGGATTTACCTGTCGGTCACCTCTGTGCTCTCAGACCTACATTGGCTCCCGGTCTGGAGTCTTTCTGCCCCTGGAATCTCTGTATGCTGTTGATGGTTTTCTGGAGGTTGTGTTGTGAGCTGCAGCTGACATTCAGCGAAGGCAGAGGATTTGGTGACCCAATTCTGGACGAGGTAGAGGGGCTGTGGGTCGAAGTCAGTAACATGACCAACAAATGAAGAAGAAGCTGCAGAGAGGGGAAGCTCTGTAAAGAGGGAGGAGGAACGGGCTCTGCCCTACCCACCCCAGGTTTCCCAAGCACACTTTTGCTACCTACACTTAACCCAGGAGCCCGATGGCAGCTCAACATCACCTTCTCAAGGGCAATTAGGGATGTGCAATAAATGCAGGCCTAGCCAGCGACACACACATCCCATGAACGAATAATATCAATAAAATCTTCCCACACTGTTTTTTTAAATTATTCATTCATGGGCTGTGGGTGTCGCTGGCAAGGCTTGCATTTATTGCACATCCCTAATTGCCCTTGAGAAGGTGATGGTGAGCTGCCTTCTTGAATCGCTGCAGTCCACGTGGGGTAGGTACAGCCACAGTGCTGTTTGGAAGGGATTTCCAGGATTTTGACCGGGCGACAGTGAAGGAACGGCGATATAGTTCCAAGTCAGGATGATGTGTGACTTAGAGGAACTTGTAGGTGGTGGTGTTCCTATGCATTTGCTGCTCTTGTCCTTCGAGTTGGTACTGGTCGCGGGTTTGGAAGGTACTGTCCAAGGAGACCTGGTGCGTTGCTGCAGTGCATCTTGTGGATGGTACACACTGCTGCCACTGTGCGTCTGTGGTGGAGGGAGTGAATGTTTGTAGATGGGGTGCCATTCAAGCGGGCTGCTTTGTCCTGGATGGTGTCGAGCTTCTTGAGTGTTGTTGGTGCTGCATCCATACAGGCAAGTGGAGAGTATTCCATCACACTCCTCAACTGTGCCTTGTAGATGGTGAACAGGCTTTGCAGAATCAGGAGGTGAGTTATTCGCCGCAGGCTTCCGAGCCTCCGACCTGGTCCTGTCGCCACGGTAATTATATGGCTACTCCAGTTCAGTTTCTGGTCAACCGTACCCCCTAGGATGTTGATAGTGGGGGATTCAGCGAGGGAATGCCATTGAATGTCAAGGGGAGATGGTTCGATTATCTCTTGTTGGAGATGGTTATTGCCTGGCACTTGTGTGGCACGCATGTTCCTTGCCACTTCTCAGCCCAAATCTCGATTTTGTCCAAGTCTTGCTGCATTTCTCGACGGACTATTTCAGTATCTGAGGAGTCACGGATGATACTGAACATTGTGCAATCATCAGCAAACATCCCCACTTCTGACCTCATAATTGAAGGAAGGTCATTGATGAAGCAGCTAAAGATGATTGGGCCTCGGACACTGCACTGAGAAACTCCTGCAGTGATGTTCTGGAGCTCAGATGACTGACCTGCAGCAACCACAACGAGCTTCCGTTGCGCGAGGGATGACTCCAACCGTCGGAGGGTTTTCCCCCTGATTCCCATTGACCTCAGTTTTGCCAGGGCTCCTTGATGCCATACTCGGTCAAATGTATCACCTCACACATCTGCCATGACAACTAAATATTAGGCAGACTGAAGCCAGTAGTTTCAAACCCCACATCAAACGTTTCCCAGCCACAAACTCCAGCCTTCTCCTTGGCAACTGTCTGAGCATAAACAGAACTGCTCACAACCTGGTGTCATAGTTGACCCTGCGATTAACTTCCTACTAAATAATCACGCTATCAATAATACTGCCTATTTCCACCTCCGTAACATCACACAACTTTGCCCTAGTTTCAGCTCTTCTGCTGAAGAAACACTCCCCCTTGCCTGTGTTACCTTTAGACTTGACTATTCCAACACACTTCTTGCTGGTCTCCCACATTCTACCCTCCATAAACTTGACGTGATTCAAAACAGTGCTGCCCATATTCTAACACACACATCACCCCCTGTACTCACTGACCTACATTGGATCCTGGTCAGCAACACCTCAATTTTAAAACTCTCAGCCTTCTTTTCAATTCCCTCATTGCCTCATCCCTCCCTGTCTCTGTCATCTCCTCCAGCCCTACAACCCTCCGAGATATCTGCACTCAACTAATTTTGGAGACTTCAGCATCCCCGAGTTTAATTACTCTACCATTGATGGCCGTGCCTTCAGCTGCCGAGGTCCTAAGCTCTGGAAAAGAAGAGCAGAACTTCTTGAAGGTAGGCATTCCTGGAAGAGAAGTGGCTGTGAAGTAAACACTAAAATAAAAGCAAAATACTGCGGATGTTGGAACTCTGAAATGAGAACAGGAAGTGATGGAAATACTCAGCAGGTCTGGTAGCATCTGTATAGAGAGAAACAGAGTTAATGTTTCAGATCTGTGACCCTTAATCAGAACAGGTAAACGTTAGAAATTTAGCAGTCTGTCATTTAATCTCTCCCCTCTCCGTCCCATCGCACTCCTTCTTTCTTGTTCTTCTTTCCCCTTCCCCTCTTTCACTTGTTCAAACACTGTTACATTTCTAACGTTTACCAGTTCTGATCGAGGTTAGTAAGTACAGAAGTAGTAAAAGTTATGCTGAACATCTATAAAACTCTGGTTAGGCCCCAACTGGAGTACTGCAGCCACTTTTGATCACCACACATCAAAAAGGATGTGAGGGTCCTTGACCGGATGCAGATGAGATTTACCAGAATGGTTCCAGGGATGGAGGAATATCGCGACAAGGTTAGTCTGGAAAAGCTGGGATTGTTTTCCTTGGAGTCAAGGAGATTTGAGGGGATATTTCATAGAGGTATTCAAGATGATGACACGTTTGGATAAGATAGACAGGAAAAGATGTTCCCATTCGTTAATGGTACAAGGACTAGAGTTATGGTTGTTGGCAAGAGATACAGGGGAATGAGAGGAACAAGTTTTTTACAGCGAGTGGGAATGGCCTGGAAATCACTGCCTCCGAGGGTGGTAGAAGCAGATATGGTGAATACTTTCAAAAGGATATTGCATGGATACTTGAGGGAATTAAACTTGTAGGAATATGGTACAGAGCGGATGAATGAGACTGACTGGATTTACCTACAAAGAGCTGGTATGGTCTCGATGGGCCGAATGATGGACTCTCTGCTGAAATGATGATGACTCTACGGCTCTATGACAGGGGAATACTATCACTGCTGCTTTCATACACTGGGGAAGTTTATAATGGACTGGGCAGTATCACCCTGTTGAACCCCGTGATGTTAGTGAAATATTTGATGACCCAGAACATGGTTCATAATTGTCCTTCACAAACAGAGTAAATCAGTTCAACCCCACTCACAATTCTGGAGTCATTCACAATGGGGCGTAATTTCTCCTGGTTTTCTCTACATAGGACAGCAGCCAGGCTTTTCACTGTGTCCCCCACCTCCATGTGCGAAGTCTTGTCAGGGGTAGGTGAGATAAGACACGTTGCTTGGGCGAGAGCTTTCTTGAATTGTGTAACCGCTTCCGTGCTCTCTTCTAACCAACCTGGTTCAACCTGGTCATCATCACCATTAGGTGGTTCCTAAACGGAGTCACGGTCTCTGAAAATCGAGCGTTCAGGGTCTACTGATACCCCACCAGACTGAGGATAGGACACAGGGCAGTCTTTGTGGTGGACAGAGGTAGAGACTGGATGGTCTCCACCTGATGTTTGTCTGGGTTGATGGTGGATGATCCAATCTGGACACTTAGAAAGCTGACACGATCTTACTCCAGCTGGGCCTTACGTGGTTTGTCTTTTAGTCCAGCTCCCAAAGCAACTGCCGTAGATCCTGTAAAAGTGTTAAATGGGTGAACACGGTCTGTGGTAATAAGGAGGAAATCATCGACCTATGTCAGCAAGCAGGAAGACTGTGAGAAGCTCATAAGGACCCTGGCCATACGGTTGTGGAAAATAGTGTGGTTATTGCGGAACCCCTTGTGACAGACATGTCCAGGAGTATCTGTGGTCCTCAGAAGTGAACATGAATTTAAATTATTTTTCTAGTTTTGCTGGGATACACCAATAACCATTAGAGATATCCAGGGTGGAGAAGACAGTGCTGCCGCTTGGAATCTGGGAGAGTAGGTGGGTGTCTCTCCGTCAACCGGGTTCACACAGAGGTGAGGTATTAACGACACTGCTCAGTTTGGTGTCATTGTTGTTTTTGTTGAAATTTTCCCTTGTAATTCACTAATCCGAATAGTTAATATAAACAGTGGTCCCAGCACCAATCCCTGTGGAACACCACTACCCACCTCCCACCAGTCTGAGTAAGCAGATTTACCCCTTACCCTAATTAATGTTTTCTTACCAGTATGCTATCCAATCTGCTACTTGCCCCGGTTTGGAACCCTGTGGCTGTTTCAGTGACAGACCTGAAACACCAACAGGAATCTCCAAAGTTAACTAATTGTAACACTAACAGAAATCTCCAAAGTGCACTAATTGAAACACTAACAGGAATCTCCAAAGTTAACTAATTGAAACACTAACAGGGATCTCCAAAGTTAACTAATTGTAACACTAACAGAAATCTCCAAAGTGCACTAATTGAAACACTAACAGGAATCTCCAAAGTTAACTAATTGTAACACTAACAGAAATCTCCAAAGTGCACTAATTGAAACACTAACAGGGATCTCCAAAGTTCACTTATTGAAACACCAACAGGAATCTCCAAAGTTAACTATTTGAAATGCTAACAGGGATCTCCAGAGTTTACTAATTGAAATACCAACAGGAATCTCCAAAGTTAAGTAATTGAAACACTAACAGGGATCTCCAAAGTTAACTAATTGAAACAATAACAGGCATCTCCACAGATAACTAATTGAAACACTAAAAGGGATCTCCACAGATAACTAATTCATCCAATAACAGTGATCTCCAAAGATAACTAATTGTAACACTAAGAGGGATCTCCAAAGTTTATGTGGAGTTCCCTGTTAGTGTTTCAATTCGTTAACTGAACAAACGCTGCTGCAAATGTGAATTACTGCAGATGCTGCAAATCTGAAAATAAGTCAGCAAACGCTGGAAATACTCAGCAGCTCTGACAGCATCTGTGGAGAGAGAAGCAGAGATAATTTTTAATGTCTATGACTTTTCATCATATCTGGGAAAAGTTAGAGATGTAACAGGACAGAGGCAGGGAAACGGGGAGGGGGAAGAAACAAAAGGAAAGGTTTGTGATAAGGTGGAAAGCAGGAGAGATGAAATGACAGAAGAGATGACAGTGCGAAGATAAAAAGCAGAAAATTCAAATGATTCTAGTTTAATTTCTCTGCTTCACTCCCACTCATCCCTCTCTTTCCTCGGCCTCCTTACACTATTCTGCTGAAGATCAATGGAAGCTCGAGGAACAGCATCTCATCTTTCCAATCAGGAAGTGTACAGTATTTCAGACTCAACTTTGAGCTCAATAAGTGAAGATCATAACAAATACTCCCATTTATTCAGACATAAACAGGATGGCAAGGTGTAACTAGTAGAGAGCTGAAAGGATCAGTTCTTGGGCCTCAGCTATGAACAATCTATTCAAAGGCTAGGAACAGACGAAGCACTTGAGGAATATAAAGACAGTAGGAAGGAACTTAAGCAAGGAGTTAAGAGGGCGAAAAGGGGTCATGAAAAGTAATTGGCAAACAGGATTAAGGAAAATCCCAATGCTTTTTGTTCATATATAAAGAGCAAGAGGGTAACTAGGGAAAGGGTTGGCCCACACAAGGACAGAGATGGGAATTTATGTATGGAGCCAGAGGAAATGGGCGATGTGCTAAATAAGTACTTTGCATCAGTATTCACCAAGGAGAAGGACTTGGTGGATGATGAGCCTCGGGAAGGGAGTGCAGATAGTCACAGTCATCTCATTATCAAAAATGAGGAGGTGTTGGGTGTCTTGCAAAGCATTAAGTCCCCAGGGCCTGATGGGCTCTACCCGAGAATACAGAGGGAGGCAAGGGAAGAAATTGCTGGGGCCGTGACAGAAATATTTGCATCCTCATTGGCTACAGGTGAGGTCCGAGGGGACTAGAGAATAGCCAATGTTGTGCCTTTGTTGAAGAAGGCTGGTAAGAATAATCCAGGAAATTATTGGACGGTGAGCCGTAAGTCCGTGGTAGGGAAACCATTAGAGAGGATCATACGGGACAGGATTTACTCCCATTTGGAAACAAACGAACTTATTAGCGAAAGACAGCATGGTTTTGTGAAGAGGAGGTCGTGTCTTACCAATTTGATTGAGTTTTTTGAGGAAGTGACGATGATGATTGATGAAGGAAGGGCAGTGGATGTTATCGATATGAACTATAGTAAAGCCTTTGATAAGGTCCCGCATGGCAGACTGGTACAAAGGGTGAAGTCACACGGGATCAGAGGTGAGCTGGCAAGATGGATGCAGAACTGTCTTGGTCACAGAAGACAGAGGGTAAAAGTGGATGGGTGCTTTTCTGAATGGAGGGATGTGACTAGTGGTGTTCCGCAGGGATCAGTGCTGGGATCTTTGCTGTTTGAAGTATACATAAATGATTTGGAGGAAAATGTAGCTGGTCTGATCAGTAAGTTTGCGGACAACACAAAGGCTGGTGGAGTTGCAGATAATGATGAGGATTGTCGGAGGATACAGCAGGATATCGATCGTTTGGAGACTTGGGTGGAGAAATGGCAGATGTAGTTTCATTCGGACAAATGTGAGGTAATGCATTTTGGAAGGTCTAATGCAGGTGGGAGGTATACAGTAAATGGCAGAACCCTTAGGAGTATTGACAGGCAGAGAGATGTGGGCGTACAGGTCCACAGGTCACTGAAAGTGGCAACGCAGGTGGATAAGGAAGTCAAGAAAGCATACGGCATGCTTGCCTTCATCGGTTGGAGCATAGAGTATAAAAATTGGCAAGTCATGCTGCTGCTGTACAGAACCTTAGTTAGGCCACACTTAGAAAATTGTGTGCAATTCTGTTCGCCACATTACCAGAAGGACGTGGAGGCTTTGGATAGGGTACAGAGGAGGTTTATCAGGATGTCTACTGGTCTGGAGGGCATTAACTATGAAGAGAGGTTGGAAAAACTCGGATTGTTTTCACTGGAACGACGGAGGTGGAGGGGCGACATGATAGAGGTTTATCAAGTTATGAGCGGCATGGACAGTGTGGATAGTCAGAAGGTTTTTCCGAGTGTGGAAGAGTCAGTTACTCGGGGACAGAGGTTTAAGGTGCGAGAGGCAAAGTTGAGGGAGGATGTGCGAGGCATGTTTTTTACAGAGAGGGTGGTGAGTGCCTGGAACATGCTGCCAGGGGAGGTGGTGGAACCCGATACGATAGCGACGTTTAAAATACATCTTGACAAATACATGAATAGGAAGGGAATAGAGGGATATGGGCCCCGGAAGTGCAGAAGGTGTTAGTTGAGGCAGGCATCAAAATCGGCACAGGCTTGGAAGGCCGAATGGTCTGTTCCTGTGCCGTCCTGTTCTTTGTTCTTTGTCTCAAATGAAGGGACAGTGGGCCATGTCTCCAGCTTTACTGATGATACAAAGTGAGGTGTGAGTTTAAATAGTGAGAAGGTTGTAAAGAGCCTGCAATTGTATGTAGACAGTTTGAATGATTGGGGGAAAAGCTGGCAGATGGAGAATATTGTCGGGAAATGTGAACTTATCCAATTTAAAAGGAGGAATGGAAAAGTAGAGTTTTCTTTACCGAAGTGAGAGACATGTAAATGTTGGTAGTCAGAGGGATTTGTGGATGTTTGTATAAGAATCACAGAATGTTTATGGACACGTACTGCAAGAAATCAGGAAGACAGATGATATGTTAGCCATTATTGTGAGGCCTTGTGTACAGGAGTGAGGCAGTCTTGCTGCAATTCTACCACAACTGAAATAGTATGTACAGTGTTGGTCTCCTTATTTAAGGAAGGATGTACCTACCTTCGAGGGAGAGAAATAAAGGTTCATTAGATTGATTCCTGGGATGACAGGGCTGTTTACTGAGCAGACATGGAGTAGAATGGGCTTATGTTCTCTGGAGTTTGGAGGAATAAGAGGTGATGTCATTGAAATGAATAACATTGTCAGAGGGTTTGAACCATCCAGCTCAGAGGCGAGTGTCCTACCGGCTGACATACAGCATACAGATGGTGATTCAGACAACTTTCAGTCAGTGGTGTAACTGCAAACTCAGAATGGTCAATTCTTCTGTTTCTGGAGATGGAGAATTTAATTATTTGTAGATTTTCTCTTTAGTGTTTTCCTTGACCCGCTTTGAGGCCCCCATCACCATCCTCTGTCTCCTGGACTGTCTTGTGAACTTTGTTCTCTGATGCAGTTTTCAATGGCTGACAAACATAAGCCTTCCAGTGATTTCCCATTGTCTCTCCCCTGTGGTTCTTCAGACCGATTCCACCAGACATCAGCTGGTGTTGACAACAGTTTCCACAGTCTCTGGAGGCCTCCTTATCTGTAGCTTTCCAGATAGGCTGTATAACACTTGTATAATTAAACCAAGCTTCCATTTTGAACTGTCAATTTAACAGGTCATTTGCTGAATTAATGCTTTAAAACCGACTCAGCTAATTTAGTCGGGATGTAATCCGGGTTGATCAGACAAGTATCCTCAAAACTGTTACTGAAATGTCCAACATCCTTCCTGAGGAAGAAGAGGATGGAAAATTGTTACAAACATTGAACCAGAGACTCGACGGATCCGCTGTGATCCAGGTTTAAACTTGCACAGAGAAACCCCGTGGGATTTCCAATCTAACACCTCAACACCTCAGTTCGCTCAGCTGCAAAAAGGCAGTCTCCAACAGCTTAACTTCTCAAATTTCCGACCCTGTTCTGTCTGTTAAATCTCAGCAACACTTATTGTGCTGATTTTTGTGATGTTCAATTTGCTACAAATACATAAAATCCAAATGAATCCGAGCGATTATTAAAATAATCTCACTTTCTGATATTAATACCATGAAACAAAATATGTTGACAGAATTTACAAATTACATGTTATTGATATTTAACCAAAATAATACCCACAGTCAATGGTTGAAATGAAGGGAGGTATGGGAGGTCTGAGAATAAGAGACAAAGCTGAACGACTATTAAAAGGTAAGAGTGGGTTTAGCTGAATTCCCAGAAGGTAATTCCCAAATAGTCCTTTATTGCATTTCCAGAGAATTCACTGAAGGTGATTAACAGATGGTCTTTTATTTTGTAAATTGCCCCTTGTCGGTACACAGTCTCTTATTGTTCAGGCTATTGATTTCCTGAAGGTGGTTGAAGATCGTGCCTTAGTCCTTTGAATTTCAGTTCCCTCAGACTCTCAATAGTCAGTTCTGTTTTATTTGATGCAGATTAATCTGAAGGAACTTTATAAACTATCCCTTATTTTTAATGATTATTGCTCCAAAGGAGATTTATGGGCAGCACTTGATATTTGGATGGAGATTTCTACAAAGTAGAATTGTGGACAGTCCCTGGTTATGTGAATGGATGAATAATTCTCTATTGAAAGGATGTACTCCTTTTGTTCAATGGTGATTTTTCCAGCACGGCCTTCTGGAAATTCCCTCACAATTCAGAGCAGAGACTTCTCCAGAGACAGTTTATCGACAGTCCCATATTTATTGTGATGTTTCCCATCTTCCACCCTATCACAGACTGTCTCTTTTGTTCTTCTTTGCATCCTCCCCACCTTTCACTTGTTCAAAACCTATTACATTTCTAACTTTTCTCAGTTCTGATGAAAGGTCACAGATCTGAAACATTAACACTGTTTCTCTCTCCACAAATACTGCCAGACCTGATGAGAATATCCAGCATTTTCCGTTTTATATGTTGTATTGTAATTTCCTTTCCTGTGATTTGTGTGATCTCTTTAAGCTGTGGGAAACAGGTGAGAATCTGTATTCTGTATGTGTGTGTGAAACTGAGCTGGTACTGCTCCAGCAATCCGAGGTACAAATCATTGTCCATTGTTCAGCTCAGTGAAGACTGAGCTTAGAATAAGTTCTCATTTCCTCAGGCATTACTCCTAAAATGTTGTTTTTTAATTTTGAGAATCAAAATTTGTTGTCCACTGCAGCGAATTGAATCTTCATTATAAAGCCAGACCCATGCAGTTAAACAGGTCAGTTTACCTGTCTCTGTGTGATCTGCATCTCATTGTCCAATCAGGCAGTTTGACGATTAAAGTGACAGTGACAGGGATTGTATTGTTAGATTGCCCTGAGTGTCCCTCCTTCATATTTCCATTTAAAATGTTCTATTTAATTCTAACAATGAGTAGCAATTATGGGTGGAACTCCGGTATTCAACGTACCAGCACTAATTTGATCGTGTAACCTGAGATATTCTACACAACTTTCTTTTGTGTAAAAACAGCTTGTAGTGAACTGATCATTTGCTTTTCAACGTTGGAACAAAGACAGAATTTCTCAGAAAATGCCTGTAGGTTTCGTGGATATGTGGATTGGAAATTATTTCAGCCAGGTCAGAGTGTTTCTGGACAATGTGTAACTATATAAATATATCTCCTCTTGGATCACTGCTTCTCTCCAGCTGTATGAGCATTAAACCCCTTTGTTTGGAGTTGTATCTTAAACAGGCATCTGTTTAGTGATGTCAGTGCTGAAACGTCGTGCTCGAAACATCTACTATTTAATCCATGTGAACGCTTTATCCAAACTAGAATATTCTTTGACTCTCTAAAATCAGTTACAATCTATAATACAGGCTGTGTTTTTGTACCATTTTAGGGTGATGACAGACTTTAAGGTTATTGGTTCAGTGAATTGGTATTGGAGTACTTTCTGGGTGCTGAGACAGTTTGAGTCTTGAGGTCAGAATTGGATAATTGGTCGGTTTGCAGGTGCTGGGTCAGTGAACATGTCCTGGGTTAGGTGATGTTCACCTGGTCAGTTTCCATGTGCTGGGTCAGTGAACATGTCCTGGGTTAGATGATGATCTCCTGGTCAGTTTCCAGGTGCTGGGGCAGCGAACATGTCCTGGGTTAGGTGATGATCTCCTGGTCAGTTTCCAGGTGCTGGGTCAGTGAACATGTCCTGAGTCTGGTGATGTTTACCTGGTCAGTATCCAGGTGCTGGGTCAGTGAACATGTCCTGGGCTAGGTGATGTTCACCTTGGCAGTTTCCAGGTGCTGGGTCAGTGAACAGGTCTTGGGTTAGGTGAAGATCACCTGGTCAGTTTCCAGGTGCTGGGTCAGTGAACATGTCCTGGGTTATGTGTTGTTCACATTGTCACTTTCCAGATTCTGGGTCAGTGAACATGTCCTGGGCTAGGTGATGTTCACCTCGTCAGTTTCCAGATTCTGGGTCAGTGACCATGTCCGGAGTTAGTGATGTTCACCTGGTCAGTTTCCATGTGATGGGTCACTGAACATGTCCTGGGTTAGGTCATGTTCAACCGGCCAGTTTCCAGGTGCTGGGTCAGTGAACATGTCCTGGGTTATGTGATTCCAACCTTGTCAGTTTACAGGTGCTGAGTCAGTGACCATGTCCAGGCTTATGTGATGTTCACGTGGTCAGTTTCCAGGTGCAGGGTCAGTGAACATGTCCTGGGTTATGTGCCGATCACCTGGTCAGTTTCCAGGTGCTGGGTCAGTGAACATGTCCTAATTTAGGTGATGATCACCCGGTGGGTTTCCAGGTGCTGGCTCACTGAACATGTCCTGGGTTATGTGATGCTCACGTGGTCACTTTCGAGGGGCTAGTTCAGTGAAAGTGTCCTGGGTTAGGTGATGATCTCCTGGTCAGTTTCCAGGTGCAGGGTCAGTGAACATGTCCTGAAATATGTGACGATCACCTGGTCAGTTTCCAGGTGCTGGGTCAGTGAACATGTCCTGGGTTAGGTTATGTTCACATGGTCAGTTTCCAGGTGCAGGGTCAGTGAACATGTCCTGGGTTATGTGACGATCACCTGGTCAGTTTCCAGGTGCTGGGTCAGTGAACATGTCCTGGGTTAGGTGAAGTTCATCTGGTCTGTTTCCAGATTCTGGGTCAGTGAACATGTCCTGGGTTAGGTGATGGTCACCTGGTCAGTTTCCAGGTGATGGGTCACTGAACATGTCCTGGGTTAGGTGTTGTTCACCTGGTCAGTTTCCAGGTGCTGGGTCAGTGACCGTGTCCGGAATCAGGTGATGTACACCTGGACCGTTTTCAGGTGCGTTGTCAGTGAACGTGTCCTAAGTTAGGTGATGTTTACCTGGTCTGTTTTCAGGTGCTGGGTCAGTTGAACATGTCCTGGTTTAGGTGATGTTCACCTGGTCAGTTTCCAGATTCTGGGTCAGTGAACAGGTCCTGGGCTAGGTGATTGTCACCTGGTCAGTTTCCAGGTGATGGGTCACTGAACGTGTCCTGGGTTAGGTCATGTGCATCTGGTCAGTTTCCAGGTGCTGGGTCAGTGAAAATGTTCTGGGTTATGTGATGCTAACCTGGTCAGTTCACAGGTGCTGAGTCAGTGAACATGTCCAGGGTTATGTGATGTTCACGTGGTCAGTTTCCAGGTGCTGGATCAGTGAACATGTCCTGGGTTAGGTGATGTACACCTTGTCAGTTTACATGTGCTGGGTCAGTGAACATGTCCGGGGTTCGTGATGTTTACCTGGTCACATTCCAGGTGCTGGGTCACTGAACATGTCCTGGGTTAGGTCATGTTCATCTGGTCAGTTTCCAGGTGCTGGGTCAGTGAACATGTCCTGGGTTATGTGATTCTAACCTGGTCAGTTTACAGGTGCTGAGTCAGTGACCATGTCCAGGCTTATGTGAAATTCACGTGGTCAGTTTCCAGGTGCTGGGTCAGTTACCATGTCCGGGATTACGTGATGATCACATGATCAGATTCCAGGTGCTGGCCCAGTGAACATGTCCTGGGTTAGGTGATTTTCACCTGGTAAATTTCCAGGAGCTAGGTCAGTGAACGTGTCCTGGGTTAGGTGATTATCTCATGTTCAGATTCCAGGTTTTGGGTCAGTGAACATGTCCTGGGTTAGATGATCATCTCCTGGTCAGCTTCCAGGTTCTGGGGCAGTGAACATGTCCTGGGTTAGGTGTTGTTCACCTGGCCAGTTTCCAGATTCTGGGTCAGTGAACATGTCCTGGGCTAGGTGATGTTCACCTGGTCAGTTTCCAGATTCTGGGTCACTGAATATGTCCTGGGTTAGGTCATGTTCACCTGGTCAGTTACCAGGTGCTGCGTCAGTAAACATGCCCTGGGTAATGTGATGCTAACGTGGTCAGATTCCAGGTGCTGAGTCAGTGAACATGTCCGAGGTTAGGTGATGATCACCCGGTGGGTTTCCAGGTGCTGGCTCACTGAACATGTCCTGGGTTATGTGAGGCTCACGTGGTCACTTTCGAGGGGCTAGTTCAGTGAAAGTGTCCTGGGTTAGGTGATGATCTCCTGATCAGTTTCCAGGTGCAGGGTCAGTGAACATGTCCTGGGTTATGTGACGATCACCTGGTCAGTTTCCAGGTGCTGGGTCAGTGAACATGTCCTGGGTCTGGTGATGTTTACCTGGTCAGTTTCCAGGTGCTAGGTCAGTGAACAAGTCCTGGGTTAGGTGATGTTCATCTGGTCAGTTTCCAGGTTCTGGGTCAGTGAACATGTCCTGGGTTAGGTGTTGTTTACCTGGTCAGTTTCCAGATACTGGGTCAGTGAACAGGTCCTGGGCTAGGTGATTATCACCTGGTCAGTTTCCAGGTGATGGGTCACTGAACATGTCCTGGGTTAGGTCATGTTCATCTGGTCAGTTTCCAGGTGCTGGGTCAGTGAACATGTCCTGGGTTATGTGATGCTAACCTGGTCAGTTCACAGGTGCTGAGTCAGTGAACATGTCCAGGGTTATGTGATGTTCCCGTGGTCAGTTTCCAGGTGCTGGATCAGTGAACATGTCCTGGGTTAGGTGATGTACACCTGGTCAGTTTACAGGTGCTGGGTCAGTGAACATGTCCGGGGTTAGTGATGTTCACCTGGTCACTTTCCAGGTGCTGGGTCACTGAACATGTCCTGGGTTAGGTCATGTTCATCTGGTCACTTTCTAGGTGCTGGGTCAGTGAACATGTCCGGGATTACGTGATGATCACATGATCAGATTCCAGGTGCTGGCCCAGTGAACATCTCCTGGGTTAGGTGATTTTCACCTGGTAAATTTTCAGGGGCTAGGTCAGTGAACGTGTCCTGGGTTAGGTGATTATCTCATGGTCAGATTCCAGGTTTTGGGTCAGTGAACATGTCCTGGGTTAGATGATCATCTCCTGGTCAGCTTCCAGGTTCTGGGGCAGTGAACATGTCCTGGGTTAGGTGTTGTTCACCTGGTCAGTTTCCAGATTCTGGGTCAGTGAACATGTCCTGGGCTAGGTGATGTTCACCTGGTCAGTTTCCAGGTGCTGGGCCAGTGAACAGGTCTTGGGTTAGGTGATGGTCACCTGGTCAGTTTCCAGGTGATGGGTCACTGAACATGTCCTGGGTTTGATCATGTTCATCTGGTCAGTTTCCAGGTGCTGGGTCAGTGAACATGTCCCGGGTTATGTGATGTTCACGTGGTCTGTTTCCAGGTGCTGGATCAGTGAACATGTCCGGGATCAGGTGGTGTTCACCCGATCTGCTTTCAGGTGCTGGGTTGTTGAACATGTCCTCGTTTAGGTAATGTTCACCTGGTCAGTTTCCATCTGCTGCCTCAGTGACCATGTCCTGGGTTAGGTGATTTTCACCTGGCAAATTTGCAGGGGATAGGCCAGTGAAAGTGTCCTGGGTTAGGTGATGATCTCATGGTCAGATTCCAGGTTTTGGGTCATTGAACATGTCCTGGGTTAGATGATGATCTCCTGGTCAGTTTCCAGGTGCTGGGTCAGTGAACATGTCCTGGATTAGGTGATATTCACCTGGTCAGTTTCCAGGTTCCGGGTCAGTGAACATGTCCTGGGTTAAGTGACGATCACCTGGTCAGTTTCCGGGTGCTGTGTCAGTGAACATGTCCTGGGTCAGGTGATGCTCACCTGATCAGTTTCTGGAATTGTTCCAATGTTGTGGTGTTGGTCGCTCGTCCAGTATATTCTCTGCATCATAATCAGTATAAGTACTTAATTGCACATTGTATCCTTTGCATTGCTGCTGCAATGTTGTCTCTCGACAAATACATATGTTGTGTTGCAGGTCTGTATTAATGTCAGGGAAAGATCTGCCGTCTAGATGCAGTAGGAAAGGGTTGATAGCAGGATATGTGGACACTTAAATAGAGATATTGGTTAATATGGGAAATTCAATTGAACTAAAAGAACATCAGTAATAAAAGAACAGGACAGCAAAGAGAGACAGCTTTGCTCCCATGGGAATGTGGACTATGCACCTTATTTGGAATGTGATAATGCGTAAAGGAGGACTGGTGTTCTGCTTCAGGACAGGACAGGGCGTGATGTTGGGATTAACCTCTAATTAGAATCATTTATCCATCAAGAATGTTACATGTCGACTGTGTAAAAGATTCCTCTTTGCATTGTCACAGCGACACTGATAAAAACTTCACCAGGAGGAAAACATGTGATCTCAGGGGTTATTCGACTGAAACCTGAGTAAAAACAGGGCCTTGTGCACATCTATTCCTGTAATTGTCATCAGGTGGTAGTGGTAAGTCAATGATTGGTCTAGTGAAATTTAGTGTGTTTGTATTATCGGAAAGGTTATGCAAAGAGAGTCCAAATAGACAGAACGTGTAGTAGATTTCAAAAGGCACTTGGAGGATGAGACAAGTGTTCTCACCCACAGCTGCAGATATTTATTACCATGACATTTACCCAAGGAAAATACAGGGTCACATAATTTACACCTTGCACACTACTGCTCAGATAATGTGAGGTATCGTGTCTCACTTGTGCAGAATAAAGTTTAATCACTGCCATCAATATGGGCTGATGTTGCCCCAATGGCTATTAAGGTTTATCAAAAAGACAACTGAACATAGGGTAGATGATGAAAAACTATTTCCGCAGCTTGGGGAATCTAGCACTAGCACTACGAGCCACATTCTTTAAATGAGAGTCAGACCTGTCAGCAGTGAAATTAGGAAATACCTGTACACACAAAGTGTGGCGGAAGTTTGGAACTCTCTTCCACAAACAGCAATTCATGCCAGATCAATTGTAAATTTTCCATCTGAGATTAATAAATACTTACCAACCAATGCTCTTCAGGGATATGGGACAAAAGGTGGGTGTCTGGAATTAGGTCACAGATCAGCCATGACCTCACTTCATGGCAGAACAGGTTTAAGGGGCTAAATGGCCTCCTCTGGTTCCTGTATTCCTATAATAAACCCAGCTCCATCACCAAGACCACACAGGGCTGATTCTCCATGTGAATATCAAGTAGTCATATATTTACATTACATCAACACGCACTAACCCTATATATAGACACAGGGCTTCAAGGTGTGCTAAACATTGAAGAGTTATGAGATAGGCTGGCTGTACTTAAAGTTGCTAAGTCACCAGTAACTGATGAGATGCAATGTTACTGAGGGAAGTAAGAGTGGAAATTGGGAATGTACTGGGCAGTGTCTTCCAATCCTCCTTAGATACAGGGGTGGTGCCAGAGGAGTGGAGAATTGCAAATATTACACCCTTCCTCAAAAAGGGTAAGGACAAGCTCAGCAACTACAGTCAGTCAGTTTAATTTCGGTGGTGGGAAAGCTTTTAGTAATGACAATTTGGGACAAACGAAACAGTCACTTTGGATAAATGTGGATTAACTGAAGAAATCCAGCATGGAAGTGTTGAGGGCAAATCATGTTCAACTCACTCGTTTGAGTTTTTTTGAAGAGGGAACAGAGAGGGTTAATCAGGATAATCCCATTACCGTGTGTACACGGACTTCCAAAAGGCATTTGATAAAGTGCCACATAACAGGCATGCCAGTAAAGTTACAGTCAAGGAATAAAAGGGACAGTAGCAGCATGGATAGGAAATTAGTTGTGTGACAGCAAACATACGAGCATATGAATTATGAGCAGGAGTTGATCATTCGGCCCCTCAAGCCTGTTCCCCCATTTGATAAGATCATGGCTGCTGATCTGACTGCAGGCTCAACTCGATGTTCCTGTCCACCTGCTACAACCTTTGACTCCCTTGTCAATCAAGAATCAATCTAATTCAGCCATAAAAATATACCAATGACTCTGTTCTCTGGGGAAAAGAATTCCACAGACGAATAACCCTCTGAGAGAAAAACGAACACTTCATCTCCATCGTAAATGGAAGACCCCTAATTTTTAAACTGTGTTCCCTTGTTCTAGTCTCTCCCGTAACGGGAAACATTCTCTCAGCATCCACCCTGTCAATTCCCCTCAGGACCTTATATGTTTCAAAAAGATCACCTCTCATTCTTCTAAACTCCAATTGAAACAGGCCCAACCTGCCCAACCTTTCCTCATAAAATAAACCCATATCCCAGGAATCAGTTGAGTGAACCTTCTCTGAGCTGCTTCCAATGCAATTCTATCCTTAAGTAAGGAGACCAAAACCGTTCACAATACTCCAGCTGTGTTCTCACCAATGCCAACCGTAGCAAAACTTCCCCACTTTTATGTTCCCTTCCCCTTGCAATAAATTACAACATCCTATTTGCATTCTTAATCACTTGCCGGACCTGTAGACTAACTTTCTGATAAATCATGTACCAGGATATCCCAATTCCTCTGGACAGCAGAGTTCCTCAATGTCTCTTCATTTAAATAATATACTGTTTTGCTATTCTTCCTGACAAAGTGGACAAGATCACATTTTTCCAGATTATACTCAGTCTGACACATTTTTGAAACAGAGTTGTTGTAAACTTTTTTTCCAGACTGGAGGAAAGTACATAGTGGAGTTCCCTAGGGGTTGGTTTTATCACCCCTGCATTTCTTGACATATGGTCATGACCTTGTCTTTGGTGTGCAGAATACAATTTCAAAATGTAAGTTTGTCACAAACTGGCCACCTTTAAAGGGACAAGGAGAGGACCAGCTGGGCTGTTTGACACTGCTTTATGACATCGATGCAGTACCTAGTTACCAAAGCCCCTGAACCCTGCTCAATATTGGCTGATGTGTGTTTAATGGGACACTGCGCTGAGTAACCTTGCTGTACCTGTCCTGAGAGTGTTTGATTGGAATATCTAGTTGGAGCTGTAATCTGTATCTAACCCGTGCTGTACATTCCCTGTGATTGTTTGATGGGGCAGTGTAGAGGGAGATTTACTTCGTATCTAATCCATGCTGTGGGAGTGTTTGATGAGATCACTTCTCATTCTCCTGAAGTCCAGTCTACTCAGTCTCTCCTGATAGGACAAAAGCCCTGTCCAGCAGCCTGTCTGGTGAACTTTCTATGTTAAGTATGTTCTTCATTTTTCTGAATGAAGGGATGTGACCAGTGGTTTTCCGCAGGGATCAGTGCTGGGACCTTTGCTGTTTGTAGTATATATAAATGATTTGGAGGGAAATGTAGCTGGTCAGATTATTATGTTTGCGGACAGCACAAAGTTTGGTGGAGTTGCGGACAGTGATGAGGATTGTCAGAGGATACAGCAGGATACAGAGCGATTGGAGACTTGGGCGGAGAAATGGCAGATGGAGTGTAATCCGGGCAAATGTGAGGTGATGCATTTTGGAAGGTCTAATGCAGGTGGGAAGTATATAGTAAATGGCAGAACCCTTCGGAGTATTGACAGGCAAAGAGATCTTGGCATATAGGTCCATAGGTCTCTGAAAGTGGCAATGCAGGTGGATAAACTCGTCAAGAAGACATAAGGCATGCTTGCCTTCATCGGGTGGGGCATAGAGTATAAAAATTGGAAGTCATGCTGCAGCTGGACAGAACTTTAGTTAGGCCACACTTAGAATATTGTGCGCAATTCTGGTCGCCACACGACCAGAAGGACGTGGAGGCTTCGGAGAGGGTACAGAAGAGCTTTACCAGGATTTTGCCTGGTCTGGAGGGCATTAGCGATGAGGAGAGGTTGGATAAACTCTGATTGTTTTCACTGAAACGACGGAGGTGGAGGGGCAACAGGATAGAGTTTTACAAAGTTATGAGTGGCATGGACGGAGTGGATCGTCAGAAGCCTTTTCCGAGGGTGGAAGAGTCAGTTACTAGGCTACATAGGTTTAAGGTGAGAGGACCAAAGTTTAAAGGGGATGTGTGAGGCAAGTTTTTTTACACAGAGGGTGGTGAGTGCCTGGAACTTGCTGCTAGCGGAGGTGGAGGAAGCAGGTACGATGATGACATTTAAGAGTCATCTTGACAAATACATGAATAGGAAGGGAATAGAGGGATACGTTCCCCGGAAGTGCAGAAGGTTTTAGTTTAGGCAGACATCAAGATCGGCGCAGGCCGGGAGGGCCGAATGTTCTGTTCCTGTGCTGTACTGTTCTTTGTTCTTTTGTTTTGTTCATTAGGTAAGGAGACCAAAACTATGGACAAAGCTGTAAATAATCAAATCCAGGACTGAACCATGACAGAGGATCCAGTCACTCTGGGTTCAGCATGGATTATCCAATAATTTTAACTTCATCACATCACAAAACATTATTTCCAATTTCCTGCACGATACGTCAATGGCGGTCATCATTCCAAGAGGGACTGAATATGCCCTACTCACTCCACAGGTGGTCACCGCGCAGCCGCAAGTCCAGCCCCCACAGAGGCACTGCGCATGCTCCAGAGACAGGCCGCCATTGCGGTCGAAAGCTATTGAATTCGATGGCGCACAGGAGAATAATGGAGCCGGCAGCGGGGAGGAGGCTTCAGAAGCACCTGGTGTAGGCTGCAAGACCTGAATCAGAAGCTGCAAGTCCCGCCGTAGTATCTCCGGATCTTTCCCCTGGTAAGAGATGGCAAGTAAGGAAAAGGAGGCGGGAGGATTCAGACCGCCGCCATTTCGGTGCAGTCGGCAGCAGAGCGCATGCGCAATATACTGGTGATGTCACATTGAGTGGGCGGGGCTTCGGGATCCTCTGTGTTGGGTTTGGAGCTGGTGCAGCACAGGCTGGGAATGGAGGATGGGAACTCCCTTTGCTCACTCAGCACAGGCTGGGGATGGAGGCTGGGATCTCCCTGTGCTCACTCAGCGCAGGCTGGGGATGGAGGCCAGGATGTCCCTGTGCTCACTCAGCAAAGGCCGGGGATAGAGGCTGGGATCTTCCTGTGCTCACTCAGCACAGGCTGGGGATGGAGGCTGGGATCTTCCGATGCTCACTCATCACAGGCTGGGGATGGAGGCTGGGATCTCCCTGTGCTCTTTCAGCACAGGCTGGGGATGGAGGCTGGGGTCTTCCTGTGCTCGCTCGACACGGGCTGGGGACGGGGGCTTGGACTTTCCCATGCTCGCTCAGCAGGGGCTGTGAATGTAGCCTGGGACCTTACTGTGCTCACTCAGCAGAGGCTGGAGATGGAATCTGGTATCTCTCTGTGCTCTGTATTGGGCTCCATACTGTAACGTTTGGTTAACCTTGATTGTGCGGTTCTAATTGCTTCCTCCATCTCTCTTGCATTGGTTCTGGGAGTACCTGACTGATCACAATGTCCTGATCCTTTCCCCACACCACTCACACTCAAGTTGGCTGAGCTGCTGGTGGTGATGCAGGAGATGGAGAACTCCAGCCTTCCATCCACGCCACAGTGAGGTAAGATAACACACTGATAACAACTTGTACAACAGGGTGTTAAAAGAGCCGAGGCCAGGAATGGTGCCTGGGAACTTGCTGTACTCTGGGAGTGGGGATCAGTACCATATTGTGAGAGCAGCTCAATCAGCACAGGCTGGGGATCTTCCTGTGCTCTGTATAGTCTTCCTGTACATCTTGTGTCTTTGAACACATTTACATGAAGTGTGTTCAGCTGGATGAGCTCGAGCTGGACGTTACAGGAAGGGTTATCGAGGGGAATGTGTTTGATGTGGTGTACCTGGATCTCCAAAATCTGGTTCAGTGACACGTAATAAAATTACCAGCAAAGCTACAGTCCATGGAATAAAAAGGACAGAAGCAGAAAGGATAGGAAATGGGCTCAGTGAGAGGAAACAGAGTGTTGTGATGAACTTTTGTTATTTAGACTGGAGGAAGATATATAGTGCAGTTCCCCAGGTACTGATGTTGGGATCAGTTATTAATGATCCAGGCAGGACATATTGTTAATATTCACACATGACAAAAAGCTTGGAATTAATGTGAACTGTGAGGAGGGTAGTGAGCGACTTCAAGAGTATTTCGACAGGCTGGTGGGATGTTCAGACACGTGACAGATGAAATGTAATGCAGAGACGTGTGAGGTGATTCATTTTGTTAGGAAGAACAGAAAGAGGCAATGTAATACAAAAGATACAATTGTAAAGGGTGTGCAGGAGCTGAGGGTGCAAAGGGTATAAAGATACAAATGATTGGAGGACAGGTTGGGAATGTGGTTAAAAAGACAGATAGGATCCAGGGCTTTATCAGTGAGAGCATAGAGTACAGAACCAAGGAAGTTATGGTGAACATTTATAGAACAATGTTCCAGCATCAACTGGGAGTATTGTGTTCAGTACTGGGCACGACACTTCAGGAATAATGTGCAGGCTTTAGAGAGGGTGCAGAAAAAATTTACTAGGCTGGTTCCAGGGCTGAGAAATTTCAGTTATGTGGATAGGTTAGAGAAGCTGGGACAGATCTCCTTAGAGAAGAGAAGATTGAGAGGAGATTTGATAATAGTGTTCAAAGTCATGAGGGGGTCTCGGCAGAGGAAATATAGAGAAACTGTTCCCATTGGTGGAAGAGGCGAGAACCCGAGGATATGTAGATTAGGTGAATGACAAAAGAAACAATGGTGACAAGAGGCAAAACCTGTTGCTGCAGCGAGTTGTTAGAATGTGTAAGGAGCTGCCTGAGAGTGTGGTGGAGGCACATTCAATCGTGGGTTTCAATAGGCAATCAGAATATCATCTGAAGATGAAACAAATCTGGAGAACTGTGGAGAAAGTACTGGGGAGTGGGTTCAGCTGTATGTTTCTTAAATAGATAGCATGGACAGGAGGGGCTGAATGGCCTCTGTCTGTCCTTTCAGCATTCTTTGCTGCTATCATTCCAGGTGAGGTTGGGGCCTGGGATCTTCCTGCACTGTGTGTGATCCAGTATCACACTGACCATGTACCTCTCATTGTGTGAGTCTAATTACTGCCTCTCTGTCTTGCAGTTAGTTTGTGAATTGCTGACTGAGCAGAATGTCCTGTTCCTCTCCCCACATGAATCAGCAGCAAGTTGGATGAGCAGCTGTATTGATGCAGGAGATTGAGGAGCCGAGCCTTCGATACACTCTGAAGTGAGGTAAGATCCCCCCCGATAACATATAATAGAGCAGTGGCCAACTCAGCATCGGTCGGGGATGGGCCATGGAGCTTGTCTGCTCTTTGAGCATCGAGATCAGTACCACACAACAGAGGGTGGGAATGGAGCCTGGGATGTTCCTGTTCATTGTTAGGGTCTCAGTATCAAAGTAGGTGAGACCAGTTTAATGTGCGAGTCAGGGAATGGAGCCTGGGATCTTCCTGCTCCTTATGTGAGACTCGGTACCATACCAGGTGAGAAAAGATCAGTCATCACGGGTGTCGAGACTGCTCCAATGAAGATTTATAATCATTCCCATAATATAAAACTCAAAATTGTTTCAGAGGAGATTTATGGACCGTTTCTTCTTATGCAGATGAAGATTTTCCTGGAGGTGATATCAGGTCTGTCCTTTAATAATTGGACATTGATTGTTCTGTTGGTGATTTACTGTCAGTCCTTCAATAATTGGACAGTGATTGTTCTGCAGGTGATTTCCGGTCAGCCCTTTAATAGATTTTTTTCAGCTTTATGTTTTTTGGTTTTCGAGATACAGCACTGAAACAGGCCATTCGGCCCATCGGGTCTGTGCCGACCATCAACCACCCATTTATACTAATCCTACACTAATTCCATATTCCTACCACATCCCCCCTGTCCCTACATTTCCCTCCCACCTACCTGTACTGGGGGCAAATTATAATGGCCAATTAACCTATCAACCAGCAAGTCTTTGGCATGTGGGAGGAAACCAGAGCACTCGGAGGAAACCCACTCAGACACAGGGAGAACTTGCAAACTCCACACAGGCAGTACCCAGAATTGAACCCGGGTCGCTGGAGCTGTGAAGCTGCGGTGCTAACCACTGCGCCACGCAAATAATTGGATAATGATTGTTCTGTAGGTGATTTATGGTCAGTCCTTTAATAATTGGACTGTGATTGTTCTGTCGGTGATTTACGGTCAGTTCGTTAATAACTGGACAGTGATTGTTCTGATGTTATTTGTGGTCAGTCCTTTAATAATTGGATAGTGATTGTTCTGCAGGTGATTTAAGGTAAGTCCTTTAATAATTGGACATCGATTGCTCTTTCGGTGATTTACGGTCAGTCATTTAATAATTGGACAATGATTGTTCTGCAGGTGATTTAAGGTCAGTCCTTTAATAATTGGACATCGATTGCTCTTTCGGTGATTTACGGTCAGTCATTTAATAATTGGACAATGATTGTTCTGCAGGTGATTTAAGGTCAGTCCTTTAATAATTGGACATCGATTGCTCTTTCGGTGATTTACGGTCAGTCATTTAATAATTGGACAGTGATTGTTCTGTAGGTGATTTACGGTCAGTCCGATAATCATTGGATAGTGCTTGTTCTGTAGATGATTTACGGTCAGTCCTTTAATAAATGGATCGTAATTGTTCTGTAGGTGATTTTCGGTCAGTCCTTTAATAATTGGATAGTGATTGTTCTGTAGGTGATTTACGGTCAGTCCTTTAATAATTGGATAGTGATTGTTCTGTAGGTGATTTATGGTCAGTCCGTTAATAATTGGGTAGTGTTTGTTCTGTAGGTGATTTACGGTCTGCCCTTTAATAATTGGACTGCGATCCTTCTGCAGGTGATTTACGGTAAGTCATTTAATAATTGGACAGAAATTGTTCTGTAGGTGATTTATGGTCAGCCCTTTAATAATTGGACAGTGATTCTTCTGTCGGTGGATTACAGTCAGTCCTTTAATAATTGGACAGTGATTGTTCTGTAGGTGATTTACGGTCAGTCCTTTACTCCTTGGGTTGTCATTTCTCTGAAGAAGAATTGTAATCACCCGTCATAATTAAATTCACAAATAATTGTCCATTGGAAGTTTTTTTGTTTAAATGATGATTTTCCTAATGATGCTTTCTGGACACTCCCTCATAACCTGTGATGGAAAATTCTCAAGAGCTTCTTTGTGGGCATTCCCTTCTTTGTGGTGATGTGATTTCCATTTCTGTGATTTGTGGAATCTCTTTCAGCCACAGATGAGAATCTATTTCTGTATCTGTGTGTACCTGATACTGAGCTCACACTGTTCCAGTAGAAAGGGCTCTCCCTGCAGTCACCAACTCAGAAAAAAATAATTATCCATTATTCAGCTTAATAAACAATGTGGTTGGAATAAGTTCTGATTTTGTGAGACATTACCATTAAAAAGCAGGCTTTTTCTGAGAAGCAGGAACTTGTCCCCCACTGCAGGGAATTGAATTTTCACTATTGAGCCTGACCCATGCAGTGAAACAGGTCAGTTTACCTGTCTCAGTGTCACCCCTTAGGGTTGTCCAATCCGACAGTTTGATGTTTGAAGCGACAGGGATGGCATTGTATGTTTGTTCAGTATGTTCCTCCTTCATATTTCTAATTTATTATACCATGTTCTATTAATACTGCCATGTTTCACTAACTGTCAGTAATATGATGTTGTAAGGTGAGAGTCTCAGAGCAGGAATCCTTTGTTTGCAAATCAGGCGCCCTATGAACCGATCACTGTCTGCTCCACGACAACCTAAAAACATGATTTCTCGCAGAAAATGTGGTCAGATTTTGCAGTTATATGGATTGAAAAGGAATTCTACCTTATGAATGTCATAAACTGATTCAACTCAGCAACAGGCCTTTCGGCCCAACATGTCTGTGCCGGCCATCATGCACCTATCTATTCTAATCCCATTTTCCAGCACTTGGCCTGTAGCCTTGTATGCTGTGGCGTTTCAAATGTTCATTTAAATACTTCTTAAATGTTGTGAGCGTTCCTGTCTCTACCACCCCTTCAGACAGTGTGTTCCAGATTCCAACCACCCTCTAGGTGAAACAAAAACTTTCCTCAAATCGCCTCTGTATCTCTTGCCCCTTATCTTAAATCTATGCTCCTTGGTTATTGATCCCTCAGTGAAGGGGAAACGTTTCTTCCTATCTAAACTATCAATGCCCCTCATAATTTTATATACCCCAATCAGGTACCCCCTCAGCCTTCTCTGCTCTAAGGAAAATAACCCTAGCCTCTCCAGTCACTATTCGTAGCTGAAATGCTCCCGCCCAGGCAGCGTCCTGATGAATCTCCTTTGCACCTTCTCCAGTGCAATCAAAACCTTCCGACAGTGTGGTGACCAGAACTGTACACAGTCCTCCTGCTGTGGCCAAACTAGCGTTTTATGCAGCTCCATCATTACATCCGTGCTCGTATATTCTGTGCCTCGACGATTAAAAGTAAGTATCACATATGCCTTCCTAGCCACCTTATGTACCCGCACTGCTGCCTTCAATGATCTGTGGACAACTGCACCAAGGTCCCTCTGACCCTCTGTACTTCTTAGAGTCCTACCATCCATTGTTTATTCGTTTGCCTTCTCAATCCTCCCAAAATGCATCACCTCACACTTCTCAGTATTCAATTCCATTTGCCACTGCTCCGCCCATCTTACCAGCCGATCTATATCGTCCTGTAATGTAAGGATTTCCTCCATACTATTTACAGCACCACAAATTTTTGTCTCATCTGTGGACTTCCTGATCATACCTCCTATATTCACGTCTAAATCATTAATGTACACGATAAACAGCAAGGTTCCCAGCATCGATCCCTGTGGTACAGCACTGGTCACAGGCTTCCACACACAAAAACAACCCTCGACTATCTCCCTCTGCCTCCTGCCATTAAACCAATTTTGGATCCAATTTGAAATTCGAATAAACAAGTGAGTGAGTGTTTCTGAACAGTCTGTAACTGTGTAAATATATATCGCATGATATCACTGTTTCTCTCCGACTGTCTGTGCATTTAGCTGCTTTGTTCTGAGTTCTTAACCTGAGTCAGTTTATACATGTTATGTTAGGTGCTCATTAATCACAGGCCAAGAATGGAGCCTGAGATCGTCCTGTGCTCTGTGAGATCAGTTCCTCTGTGCCGTACTCTGTGAGATCAGTTCACGCTGCACAGGCTGGGATCTTCCTGAGCACTGTGTGTGGAACTCAGTGCCACATTGCGTGAGATCAGTTCAATCTGCAAAGGCCAGGAATGGAGCCTGGGATCTTCCTGTGCTCTGTGTGGAACTCAGTACCAGACTGGGTCCATATCTTTAATTATATCCATCTAATTCTTACCTCTCTCTCTTGCAGTCAGTCTGGGTGTACCTGCGTGAGCTGATTGATCTTCCCCATTCCGATATCTCACACATTGAAGATAGCCGACAGACTGACAGTGACACTGGAGATGGATAAATCGAGTCTTCAGGAGGTAAAATCACCCACAGTGAACAGAGGGTAGAGTAGGGAGAAATACAGCACAGGCCAGTCTGGGTGTACCAGAGTGAGCATTTGATCTGCCCCATTCCCATAACACACACACTGGGGGAACAGACAGGCGTTTCTGTGGCAGCAAATGAGACTCCAGGATTGTATGTTGCCTCCCTGGTGCTAGGGTCAAGGATGTCACGGAGGGCATTCTGAAGGGAGAGGGTGAATAGTCAGAGATCGTGGTACACATTGGTACCAGCGACATGGGTAGAAAGAGGGGTGAGGTGCTGCAACAAGAGCTCAGGGAGCTAGGTAGCCGACTAAAAAGCAGGACCTCTAATGTTGCAATCTCTGGATTACTCCCGGTGTCACATGCTCGTGAGTTTAGAAATAGGAGGTTAGAACAGACGAATGTGTGGCTGAGGAGATGGTGCAGGAGGCAGGGCTTTAGCTTCCTGGATCACTAGGTCTGTTTTTGGCAAAGGTGCGCCCTGTCCAAGTTGGGCAGTTTGTTCCTGAACCGGAACGGGACCCATATCCCTGCCAAGAGGTTCGCTCGTGCTTTTTTGGGGGGATGGGGTGGGTGGCGGGGGGGGGGGGGGGGGGGCGTGGTAACCTAATTTGGCAAGGAGGTGGGATACAGAATGGAGGTACAGTAGAGGGTAATATTGAACAGAAAGTGAGTCGACCTGGAAGGCAGAGAAAATATAGACCTGGTAACGCACAAGGGAAAGGTGCAAGGTTGGATTGTATCGATTTCAATGACAGGAGTCTTAATAGTAAAGCAGATGAATTGAGGGTATTGTTTAGCACATGGCGTTGTGATATTATTGCTATCACAGAGACATAGTTGAGAGAGGGGCAGGACTGGCAGCTCAATATTCCAGGGTAGAGAATATTCATGCGTGACGGGTTTTGGGGGGGTGGGTTGCGTGGGGGTAAAATAGGAGGTGGCATTGCACTGCTGATCAAGGAGTCAATTACTGCCGTAATAAGGGATGATATCATAGAAGGTTCATCAAATGAGGCCATATGGGTAGAACTTTAAAACAAAAAGGGGGCACTCACACGGCTGGGAATGTACTACAGGCCTCCAAACAGTCAGGGAACGATAGAGGAACAGATATGGAGGCAAATCTCAGAGGTGCAAAAATAATAGGGTAATAATAGTAGGGGATTTCAACTTCCCCAATATCAACTGGGATTGTCATCGTGAAAAAAGGCTTAAATGGGAAGGAATCCTTAAAATGCATACAGGAGAGCATGTTGAGCCAGTTCATCGGACGTCCTACAAGAGAAAGGACGTCCCAGGGAATGAAGCTGGACAAGTGGTAGAAGTGTTAGTGGGAGAGCATTTCGGGGATAGTGACCAGAACTCTGTCAGATTTAAGGTAATTATGGACAAGGACAAAGACGGACCGAAAATAAAGGGACTGGATTGGGGAAAGGCCGATTTTAAGATGATGAGACAGGATCTGGCCAAAGTGAACTGAGAGCAGTTACTTGTAAGAAAGTCGACATCAGATCAGTGGTAGTCATTCAAAGAGGAAATAGTGAGAGTTCAGAGTCAACATGTACCCGTTAAGGTGAAGCAAAGGACTAACAGGCCTAGGGAACCCTGGATGTTAAGGGATATAGAGGATTGGATCAGGAAGAAAAGGAGGCTTATGGCAGATTCAGAGTGCTGAAAACAGCGGAGGCACTAGAGGCGTTTTGAAAGTGTAGGGGGGTACTTAAAGAGTAATTAGGAGAGGGAAGAGGGGACATGAAAAAACACTGGCAGGCAAGTTCAAGGAAAGTCCTAAGGCATTTTCTCAGTATGTCAAGGGCAAGAAGATAACCAGGGAAAGAGTAGGGCCCATTAAGGTACCAAAGTGGCAAACTGTGTTTGGCGCCCGAGGGCATAGGTGAGGTTTTAAATGATTACTTTTCATCGGTGTTCACTATGAGGAAGGACGATGTAGGTGTAGAGATTGGGGATGGGGATTGTGATATACTTGAACATATTAACATTGAAAGGGAGTAAGTATTAGCTGTTTTAGTGGGCTAAAAGTGGATAAATCCCCAGTCCCAGATGAAAGGTATCCAAGGCTGTGTTCTGAGGCAAGGGAGGAGATTGCAGGTGCTCTGACACAAATTTTCAAATCCTCTTTGGCCACAGCAGAGGTCCCAGCATACTGGAGGGCAGCGAATATTTAAGAAGGGTAGCAGGGATAAACTAGGTAAATACAGGTCTGTGAGTCTAGCATCAGTGGTTGGGTAACTATTGGAATAAAATTCTGGGGGACAGGATTAATCTCCACTTGGAGAGTCAGGGATTAATCAGGGATTGTCAGCATGGTTTTGTCAAGGGGAGATCGTATCTGACTAACTTGACTAAATTTTTCGAGGAGGTGACCAGATGTGTAGATGAGGGTAAAGCAGTTGATGTAGTCTACATGGACTTCAGTAAGGCTTTTGATAAGGTCCCACATGGGAGATTGGTTAAGAAGGTAAGAACACATGGGATCCAGGGCAATTTGGCAAATTGGATCCAATATTGGCTTAGTGGCTGGAGGCAGAGGGTAATTGGCGATGGCTGTTTTTGCAATTGGAAGACTGTGACCAGTGGTGTACCTCAGGGATCAGTGCTGGGACCTTGCTGTTTGTAGTGTACATTAATAATTTGGACGTGGATATAGGAGGTATGATAAGTAAGTTCGCAGATGACACAAAAATTAGTTGTGTCGTAAATAGTGAGAAGGAAAGCCTTAGATTAAAGGACGAGATAGATGGGCAGGTAAGATGGGTGGAACAGTGGGAAATGGAATTTAATCCTGAGAAGTGTGAGATGATGCACTTTTGGAGGACTAACAAGGCAAGGGAATATACAATGGATGGTATGACCCTAGAAAGTGCAGAAGGTCAGAGGAAATTCACCAGGATGTTGCCTGGGCTGCGACATTTCAGCGATGAAGACAGACTGAAAAGGCTAGCGTTGTTTACGGGAAGCAGAAAACTCTGAGGGGGGACATGATTGAGGTATACAAAATTATGAGGGGCATTGATAAGTCAGATAGGAAAAAACTTTTTCCCTTATCAGAGGGGTCAATAACCAAGGGGCATAAATTTAAGGTCAGGGACCGGAGGTTTTGGAGATTTCAGGGAAAAAAATCTCCCAGAAGGTGATTGGAATCTGGAATAAAATGCCTGAAGGGGTAGTAGAGGCAGGAACCTTTACAACAATTAAGTATTTACATGAGCACTTGAAAGGCCATATTATACAAGGATACAGGCCATGTGCTGGAAATATGGGATTAGAATAGATAGGTACTTGATGTCCAGCACAGACATGATGGGCCGATGGGCCTGTTTCTGTGCTGTATAACTCTCAATCTATGACATTGAAGACACACTGACAGTGATACTGGAGAAGGATAAATCGAGTTTGCATACACACCACAGTGAGGTAAAATCTCCCACTGTGAACAGAGGGTACAGTCGGGAGAAACACAGCACAGGCTGGGGATGGAGCCGAGGATTTTCCTGTGCTCTGTGGGAGGGGCTCAGTACCTGACTGGCTGAGAACAGCTCACTCGGTACATGCTGGGTATGGTGTCTGGATCTTACTGTGCTCACTCAGCACAGGCTGGAGATGGAGCCTGGGATCTCCCTGTTCTCTGTATTGACTCAGTACCGTACCGCGTGGTTAGCCCTCATTGTGTGGTTCTAATCGCTGCCTCTCTTTCTCTTGCAGTGAGTTTGGGAGCTCCTGACTGATCACAATGTCCGGATCCTTTCCCCACATCACACACACTCAAGTTGGATGAGCTGCTGCTGGTGATCCAGGAGATGGAGAAATCCAGCCTTCCATCCAATCCACAGTGAGGTAAGATCACACACTGATAACAACTGGTACAGCAGGGTGTTAACTCAGCAGAGGCCGGGAATGGGGCCTTGGATCATCCTGTACTCTGGGAATACGGATCAGCAGCACATTATGTGAGAGCAGCTCAATGAGCTCAGGCTGGGGATGGAGCCCGGGATCTTCCTGTGTTCTGTATAGATTTCCCGGACATATTGTGCCTTTGAACACATTTACATGAAGTGTGGTCAGCTGGATGAGCTCGAGCTGTACGTTTCTGGAAGCGTTATTGAGGGGAATGTGTTTGATGTGGTGTATCTGGATTTTCAAAAGGTGTTTGGTCCAGTGACATGTAAAAGAATTACCAGCAAGACTACAGCCCATAGAATAAAAGTACAGAAGCAGAAAGGATAGGAAATAGGCTGAGTGAGAGGAAACAGAGTGTTGTGATGAACTGTTGTTAGTGAGACTGGAGGAAGATATATAGCGCAGTTCCCAGGTTAGGATCAGTTATTAATGATCCAGACAGGACTCGTTGTTAATTTTCACACATGACAAAAAGCTTGGAATTATTGTGAAGTGTGAGGATGATAGTGAGGGACTTCAAGAGGATATAGACAGGCTGGTGGATGAACAGACACGTAACAGCTAATATTTAATGCAGAGAAGTGTCAGGCGATTTTATTTGTTAGGCAGAACAGGGAGAGGGAATATAGTACAAAATATACAATTGTGAAGGGTGTGCAGGAGCTGAGGGTGGACATGGTATATATACACAAATCATGGGAGGGCAGGTTGGGAAAGTGGTTAAAACGGCAGATTGGATACAGGGCTTTATCAGTGAGAGCATAGAGTACAGAACCAAGGAAGTTATGGTGAACATTGATAGAACACTGTTTCAGCATCAACTGGGAGTATTGTGTTCAGTTCTGGGCACCACGCTTTCGGAAGAATGTGCAAGCTTTCGAGAGGGTGCAGAAAAGATTTACAAGAATGGTTCCAGGGATGAGAGATTTCAGTTATGTGGATAGGTTAGAGAAGCTGGGACAGATCTCCTTAGAGAAGAGACGATTGAGAGGAGATTTGATAGAAGTGTTCAAAGACATGAGGGGGTCTCGGCAGACGAAATATAGAGAAACTGTTCCCATTGGTGGAAGAGGCGAGATCCAGAGGACATGGAGTTAAGGTGAATGACAAAAGAACCAATGGCGACAAGAGGCAAAAGCTATTTGTGCAGTGATTGGTTAGAATCTGTAAGGAACTGCCTGAGAGTGTGGTGGAGGCAGCTTCAAATCGTGGCTTTCAGTAGTGAATCGGCATTTTATCTAAAGATTAAACAAAGTTGGAGTGCTATGGAGAAAGTACTGGGGAGAGGGTTCAGCTGTGTATCTCTTCTATAGATAGTATGGACAGGAGAGGCAGAATGGCCTCTATCTGTCCTTTCAGCATTCTTTGCTGCTATCGTTCAGGGTAGGGATAGTGCCTGGGATCTTCCTGCACTGTGTGTGTGACCCAGTATCACACTGACCTCTCATTGTGTGAGTCTAATTGCTGCCTCTCTGTCTTGCAGTTAGTCTTGGAATTCCTGACTGAGCAGAATGTCCTCATCCTGTCCCCAAATGAAGCATCAGCAAGTTGGATGAACGGCTGTATTGATGCAGGAGATTGAGGAACCGAGCCTTCGATACACTCTGCAGTGAGGTAGGATCATCCCCTGATAACATACAATGGAGCAGGGGCCCAACTCAGCAGCGGTCGGGGAAGGGACTTGGAGCTTGTCTGCTCCTTGAGCATAGAGTTCAGTGTTACATAGCGCAGGAGGGAGATGGAGTCTGGGATCTTCCTGTTCACTGTGTGGGGCTCAGTATCACAATAGATAAAATCAGCACAGGCTGGGAGTGGAGCCTGGAATCTTCCTGTTCCTTGTGTGAGGCTCAGTATAATACCAGGTGAGAACTGCACAACTGTAGAGACTGCCCCAATGAAGATTTATGATCATTCCCTTAATATATAACTCAAAATTGTTTCAGAGGAGATTTATGGACCCTTCCTTGTTATTCGGATGGATATTGTTCTGTCGGTGGATTACGGTCAGTGCTTGAATAATTGGACATTTATTGTTCTGTAGGTGATTTACGGTCAGTCCTTTAATAATTGGACAGTGATTGTTCTGTAGGTGATTTTCATTTCTCTGAAGAAGAATTGTGAACAGACCCTTATCATGGAAATGCAGAAATAATTGTCCATTGGAAGATTTTTTTTAAATGGTGCTTTATAGGCTGTTCCTCATAATTTGTGATGGCGATTTCTCTTGAGCTAGTTTGTGGACATTCCCTTATTTGTGCTGATGTGATTTCCATTTCTGTGACTTGTGGAATCTCTTTGAGCCACAGGTACACAGATGAGAATCTATTTCTGTCTCTGTGTGTACCTTGCACTGAGCTGAGACTGGTCTAGTCGAAAGGGATCGCCCTGCCATCACTAACTCAGATATAAATCATTATCCATTATTCAGCTTAATAAAGAATAAGGTTGGAATAAGTTCTCATTTTGTGAGAAATTATCTTTAAAAAGCAGGTTTTTTCTGAGAAGCAGGAACTTTTTGCCCACTGCAGGGAATTGAATTTTCATTATTGACCCTGATCCATGCAGTTAAACAGGTCAGTTGACCTGTCTCCGTGTCACCTCTTAGGGCTGTCCAATCAGACAGTTTGATGTTTGGAGTGACAGGGATTGCATTATTTGTTTGTTCAGTGTGTCCCTCCTTCATATTTCTATTTAATATTCCGTGTTTTATTGATACTGCTGTGTTTATCTGATTGTCAGTAATAGGATGTTGCAAGATGTGAGTCTCAGAACAGGAATCCTTTGTTTACAAATCAGGCGTCCAATGAACCGATCACTCTTGCTCCATCCTTACATCCCTGCTCTTATATTCTGTTAAAAGCAAGTATTTCATATGCCTTCCTCGCCACATAATCTACCTGCACTGTTGCCTTCAGTGATCTGTAGACAAGTACACCAAGGTCCCTCTGACCCTCTGCATTTCCCACGGACCTGCCATCCATTGTTTATTCCCTTGCCTTGTGATGCATTTTGGGAGGACCAACCTCATACCTCTCAGGATTAAATTTCATTTGCCACTGCTTCGCCCATCTTACCAACCCATCTATATCGTCCTGTAATCTAAGGATTTCCTCCCCACTATTTACAACACCACCAATTATTGTCTCACCTGTGAACTTACTGATCATGCCTCCTATATTCACGTCTAAATCATTAATGTACACTACAATCAGCAAGGTTCCCAGCATCGATCCCTGTGGCACATTATTAGTCACAGGCTTCCACTCGCAGAAACAACCCTCGACCATCACCCTCTGCCTCCTTGCAGGAAGCCAATTATGGCTCCAATTTGAAATTCTATTAAACAAGTGAGTGAATGTTTCTGAAAAATATGTAACTGTGTCAATATTTATCGCATGATATCACTGTTTGTCTCCAGCTGTCTGAGCATTTAGCTGTTTTGTTCTGAGTTCTTTACCTGAGTTAGTTTATACATGTTGTTTTAGGTGCTCATTAAACACAGGCCAAGAATGGAGCCTGAGATCGTCCTGTGCTATGTGCGCTGCGCAGTACCATACTCTGTGAGATCTGTTCACGCTGCACAGGCTGGGATCTTCCTGAGCACTGTGTGTGGAACTCAGTACCACACTGAGTGCGATGAGTTCTCTCTGCAAAGGCCTGTAATGGAGCCTGGGATATTCCTGTGCTCTGTATGGAACTCAGTACCATACTGGGTACATACCTTGAATTATATCCATCTAATTCTTGCCTCTCTCTCTTGCAGTCATTCTGGGTGTACCTGAGTGAACAGATTGATCTTCCCCATTCAGATATCTCACACATTGAAGATGGCTGCCACACCAACAGCGATACTGGAGATGGATAAATCGAGTCTTCATGAGGTAAAATCACCCACAGTGAACAGAGGGCAGAGTAGGGAGAAACAAAGCACAGGCCAGTCTGGGTGTACCTGAGTGAGCAGATTGATCTGCCGCATTCCCATATCACACACACTGGGGGAACAGACAGGCGTTTCTGTGGCAGTAAATGAGACTCCAGGATTCTATGTTGCCTCCCTGGTGCTCGGGTTAAGGATGTCACGGAGGGCATTCTGAAGGGAGAGGGTGAATAGTCAGAGATCGTGGTACACATTGGTACTAACGACATGGGTAGAAAGAGGGGTGAGGTCCTGCAACAAGAGCTCAGGGAGATAGGAAGTAGATTAAAAAGCAGGACCTCTGAGGTTGTAATCTCTGGATTACTCCTGGTGCCACATGCTAGTGAGTTTAGAACTAGAAGGATAGAGCAGATGAATGTGTGGCTGAGGAGATGTTGCAGGAGGGAGGGATTTAGCTTCCTGGATCACTAGGTCTGTTTTTGTCAAAGGTGGTTCCCGTACAAGTTGGACGGGTTGCACCTGAACCTGAACGAGACCAACATCGCTGCTGGGAGTTTTGCTAGTGCTTTTTTTGTGGGCAGGGGGGTGTGTGGTTAACCTAATTTGGCAAGGGGGTGAGATACAGAGTGCAGATACAGGAGAAGCTAATATGGAATGGAATGTGAGTCGACCTGGAACGCAGAGCAAATATAGACCTGATAAGGCACAAGGGAAAAATACAAGGTTGGATTGCATCTATTTCAATGACAGGAGTCTTACTAGTAAGGCAGATGACTTGAGGGCGTTGATCAGCACATGGCATTGCGATATTATCGCTATCACTGAGACATGGTTGAGGGAGGGGCAGGACTGACAGCTCAATATTCCAAGGTGTAGAATCTTCAGGCACGACAGGGGAGTGGGTACAAGAGGAGGTGGCTTCGCCCTGTTGATAAAGGAGTCAATAACTGCAGTAAGGAGGAATGATATCTTAGAAGGTTCCTCAAATGAGGCCATATGGGTAGAACATAAAAAACAAAAAGGGGCAATCACTTGGCTGCGAGTGTACTGCAGGCCTCCAAACAGTCAGTAAAGAGATAGAGGTGCAGATGTGTAGGCAATTCTCAGAGGTTTAAAAATAATAGGGTAATAATAGTAGGGGATTTCAACTTCCCCAATAGCAACTGGGATAGTCTTAGTGAAAAAGGCTTAAAGAGGGTGTGATTCTTAAAATGCATACAGGAGAGCTTTTTGAGTCAGTACATCGGACGTCCTACAAGAGAAGGACAGTGCTGGACCTAATCCTAGGGAATGAAGCTGGACAACTGGGGGTGTATTTCGGGGATAGTGACCATAACTCTGTAAGATTTAAGCTGACTATGGATAAGGACAAAGACTAAAATAAAGATACTGAGTTGGGGGAAGGCCGATTTGAAGATGGTAAAACAGGATCTGGCCAAAGTGGACTGAGAGCAGCTACTTGTAGGAAAGTCGACATCAGATCAGCGGGAGTCATTCAAAGAGGAAATAGTGAGAGTTCAGAGTCAACATGTACCCGTTAAGGTGAAGGGTAGGACTAACAGGCCTAGGGAACCCTGGATGTTAAGGTCAGTAGAGGATTCGATCAGGACAAAAAGGAGGCTGATGGCAGTTTCAGGGTGCTGAACACTGCGGAGGCACGAGAGGAGTATAGAAAGTGTAGTGGGGTACTTAAAAAAGTAATTAGGAGAGCAAAGAGGGGACATGAAAATACACTGGCAGGCAAGATAACAGAAAATGCTAAGGCATTTTATCAGTATGTCAAGGGCAAGAAGATAACCAGGGAAAGAGTCGGGCCCGTTAAGAAACCAAAGTGGCAATCTGTGTGTGTAGCCGGACAGCATAGGTGAGGTTTTAAATGATTACTTTTCATCGGTGTTCACTGTGAGAAGGACAATGTCGATGTCGAGATTAGGGAGGGGGATTGTAACATACTTGAACATATTATCATTGAAAGGGAGTAAGTATTAGCAGTTTTAGCGGGCTAAAAAGAGGATAAATTCGCAGACCCAGATGAAATGTCTCCCAGGCTGTTATCTGAGGCAAGGGAGGAGATTGCAGGGCCTCTGACACAAATTTTCAAATCCTCTTTTGCCACAGGATAGGTACAAGAGGACTGAAGGGCAGCGAATGCGGTACCCTTATTTAAGAAGGGCAGCAGGGATAAACTAGATAACTACAGGTCAGTGAGTTTAACAGCGGTTGGAAAACTATTGGAAACAAATCTGAGGGACAGGATTAATCTCCAGTAGGAGAGGTAGCGATTAATCAGGGATAGTCAGCATGGCTTTGTCAGGGGGCGATCGGGTCTGACGAACTTGATTTGAATTTTTCGAGGAGGTGACAAGATGTGTAGATCAGGGTAAAGCACTTGATGTAGTCTACTTGGACTTCAGTAAGTCTTTTGATAAGGTCCCGCATGGGAGATTGTTTAAGAAGGTAAGAGCCCATGGGATGCAGGGCAAATTGGCAAATTGGATCCAAAAATGGCTTTGTGGCAGGAGGCAGAAGGTAATGGGCGAGGGCTGTTTTTGCGATTGGAACCCTGTGACCAGTGGAGCACCACAGGGATCGGTGCTGAGACGCTTGCTGTTTTTACTGTACATTAATAATTTAGACGCGAATATAGGAGGTATGATCAGTATGTTCCAAGATGACACGAAAATTAGTTGTGTCATAAATAGTGAGGAGTAAAGCCTTAGATTAAAGAACGATACAGATGGGCTCATAAGATGGGTGGAGCAGTGGAAATGGAATTTAATCCTGAGAAGTGTGAGGTGATGCATTTTGGGAGGACTAACAAGACAAGGGGATATAAAATGGATGGTAGGACCCTAGAAAGTGCAGACGGTCAGAGAAGATTCATCAGGATGTTGCCTGGGCTGGAACATTTCAGCGATGAAGAGAGACTGAAAAGGCTGGGGTTGTTGTCTGTGGAGCAGGAAATTGTGAGGAGGGACATGATTGAGGTGTACAAAATTCTGAGGGGCATTGATATGTTAGACCCCCTTATCAGAGGGGTCAATAACCGGGCATAGATTTAAGGCCAGGGATCGGAGGTTTCAAGGGGATTTGAGGAAAAAATATCTCCCAGAGTGTGGTTGGAATCTGGAACGCACTTCCTGAAGGAGTGGCAGAGGCAGGATACCTCACAACATTTAAGTATTTAGATGAGCACTTGAAACGCCATACCATACAAGGCTACAGGCTAAGTGCTGGAAAATGGGATTAGAATAGATAGGTGCGCTATGGCCGGCACAGACATGATGGGCCGAAGGGTCTGTTTCTGTGCTGTATAACTATCAGTCTATGACATTGAAGACACACTGACAGTGATACAGGAGAAGGATAAATTGAGTCTTCATACACACCACAGTCAGGTAAAATCACCCACCGTGAACAGAGGGTACAGTAGGGAGAAACGCAGCACAGGCTGGGGATGGAGCCTGGGATCTTCCTGTGCTCTGCGGATGGGGCTCAGTACCAGACTGGCTGAGAACAGCTCACTCAGCACAGGCTGGGGATGGAGTCTGGATCTTCCTTTGCTCTGTATTGGGCTCAGTACCGTACCGTGTGGTTAGCCCTCATTGTGTAGTTCTAATTGCTGCCTCTCTCTCTCTCTCTTGCAGTGGGTCTGAAAGTTCCTGACTGATCACAATGTCCGGATCCTGTCCTTACATCACACACACTCAAGTTGGATGAGCTGCTGGTGGTGATACAGGAGATGGAGAACTGCAGCCTTCCTTCCACTCCACAGTGAGGTAAGATCACACACTGATAACAACTGGTACAACAGCGTGTGAACTCAGCAGAGGTCATGAATGGGGCCTGCGATCTTCCTGTACTCTGGGAGTGGGGATCAGTACCACATTATGTGAGAGCATCTCAATCAGCACAGGCTGGGGATGGAGCCCGGGATCTACCTGTTCTGTGTTTATGGTGTTCAGTGACACACTGTCTGAGAACAGTTAACAGCACAGGCTGGGGATAGATCCTCAAGCTGCACGTTTCAGGAAGGGTTATTGAGGGGAATGTTTTTGATATGGTGTATCTGGATTTCCAAAAGGTGTTTGGTTCAGTGACATGTAATAGAATTACCAGCAAAACTGCACCCCATGGAATTAAAAGGACAGAAGGAGAAAGGATTGGAAATGGGCTGAGTGAGAAGAAACAGAGTGTTGTGATGAACTGTTGTAATTTAGATTGGAGGAAGATTATATGGTGAAGTTCCCTAGGTACTGATATTAGGATCAGTTATTAATGACCTAGACAGGACACAGTTAAGTTTCACACATGACACAAAACTTGGAATTATTGTGAACTGTGAAGCGGATAGTGAGAAACTTCAAGAGGATATAGACAGGCTGGTGGGATGAACAGACACGTGACAGATGGAAGTTAATGCAGAGAATTGTGTGGTGACTCATTTAGTTAGGAAGAACAGTGAGAGGCAACATAATATAAAAGTTACAATTGTAAAGAGTGTGCAGGAGCTGAGGCTCCATCGAGAAGAGAAGGTTGAGAGGAGATTTGATAATAGTGTTCAAAGTCATGAGGGGGTCTCGGCAGAGGAAATATAGAGAAACTGTTCCCATTGGTGGAAGAGGCGAGAACCAGAGGGCAAGGGGTTAAAGGGAATGACAAAAGAACCAATGGTGACAAGATAAAAAAGCTATTTCTGCAGTGATTGGTTAGAATCTGTAAGGAACTGCATGAGAGTGTGGTGGAGGCAGATTCAATCGGGGCTTTCAATCGGGAATCGGAATATTATCTGAAGAAGCAACAACGTTGGAGGTCTATGGAGAAAGTACTGGGGAGAATGTTCAGCTCTGTTTCTCTTACATAGCGTGCACAGGAGGGGCTGAATGGCTTCTGTCTGTCCTTTCAGGATTCTTTGCTGCTGTCATTCCAGGTGAGGTTGCGGCCTGGGATCTTCCTGGTCAGTGTGTGAGCCAGTATCACACTGGTTACGTACCTCTCGTTGTGTGAGTCAAATTGCTGCCTCTCTGTCTTGCAGTTTATCTGGGAATTCCTGACTGAGAAGAATGTCCTGTTCCTGTCCCCACAAGAAACACCAGCAAGTTAGATGAGCGGCTGTATTGATGCAGGAAATTGAGCAGGCGTGGCTTCGATACACTCTGCAGTGAGGTAAGATCACCCCCTGATAACATACAATAGAGTAGGAGGCCAACTCAGCATCGGTCGGGGATGGGCCATGGCGCTTGTCTTCTCTTTGAGCATCGAGCTCAGTACCGCACAACACAGGGTGGGAATGGAACCTGAGATCTTCCTGTTCATTGTGTGGGATTCAGTATCACAGCAGGTGAGACCAGGTTAATGTGCCAGTCAGGGAATGGAGCCTGGGATCTTCCTGTCCCTTGAGCGAGGCTCGGTACCATACCAGGTGAGAACAGCTCAGTCATCACAGGTGTAGAAACTCCTCCAATGAAGATTTATGATCATTCTCTTAATATATAACTCAAAATTGTTTCACAGGAAATTTATGGACCATTCCTTGTTATTCAGATGGAGATTGTTCTGTCGGTGATTTCTGGTCAGTCCTTTAATAATTGGACAGTGATTGTTCTGTAGGTGATTTACGGTCAATCCTTTAATAATTGGAGAGTGATTGCGCTGTAGGTGATTTACGGTCAGTCCTTTAATAATTGGACAGTGATTGCTCTGTCGGTGATTTACGGTTAGTTCTTTAATAATTGAACAGAGATAGTTCTGAGGTCATTTACGGTCAGTCCTTTAATAATTGGACTGTGATTGTTCTGTTGGTGATTTCAGGTCAGTCATTTAATAATTGGACAGAGATTGTTCCGTAGGTGATTTATGGTCAGTTCTTTATTATTTGGCTTGACATTTCTCTGAAGAAGAATTGTGACCAGCCCTTATTTAAATTCACAAATAATTGTCCATTGAAAGTTTTATTTTTAATGATGATTTTCCTAAATGTGCTTTACAGTCACTCCCTCATAACCTTTGATGGAAGATTCTCTCGAGTTACTTTGTGGACAGTCTGTTCTTTGTGGTGATGTGATTTCAATTTCTTTTTTTTTGTCGAATCTCTTTGAGCCACAGGGACACGGATGAGAATCTATTTCAGTATCTGTGTGTACCTGACACTGAACTGACACTGTTTCAGTCGAAAGGACTCTCCCTGCAGTCACTAACTCAGATATAAATCATTATCCATTATTAAACTTAATAATGAATGAGGTTGGAATACGTTCTCATTTTCTGAAACATTACTTTTTAAAAGCATTTTTTTGAGAAGCAGGAACTTGTTTCACAGTGCAGGGAATTTTATTTTCATCATTGACCCTAATCCATGCAGTTAAACAGTTCAGTTTACCTGTCTCAGTGTCACATCTGATGTTTCTCCAATCAGACAGTTTGATGTTTGTAGTGACAGGGATTGCATTATTTGTTTGCCTGTGTGTCCCTCCTTCATATTTCTATTTTAATATACCGAGTTCTACTGATACTGCTGTGTTTATCTGACTGTCAGTAATATGATGTTGTCAGGTGAGAGTCTCAGAGCAGGAATACTTTGTTTGCAAATCAGGCGTCCAATGAACCGATCAGTGACTGCTCCATGACAACCTAAAATCATCATTTCTCAGGGAAAATGTGGTCAGACTTTATAGTTATATGGATTGAAAATGAATTCTACCTTATTAATGTCAGAGAGTGATAGAGTTATTCCGGTCCAAAACAGGCCTTTCGGCCCATCATGTCTGTGCTGGCCATCAAGCTATCTATTCTCATCCCAATTTCCAGCAGTTGGACCATATTCTTGTATGCTATGGCATTTCAAGTGCTCATTTAAATACTTCTTAAATGTTGTGCCTCTGGATGAAAAAAATCCTCAAATCCCTTCTAAATCGCCTCCCCTTTCCTTAAATCTATGCTGCCTGGTTATTGATCCCTCAGCTAAGGGGAAACGTTTCTTTCTATCTCACCTATCAATGCCCCACATAATTCTGTGTACCTCAATCAGGTCCCCCCTCAGCCTTCTCTGCTCTCAGTGAAACAATCCTAGCCTTATCAGACTCTCTTCATAGCTGAAATGCTCCAGCCCAGGCAACATCCTGGTGAATCTTCTCTGTACCTTCTCCAGTGCAATCACATCCTTCCTATAGTGTGGCAACCAGAATTGTACACAGTCCTCCAGCTGTGGCCTAACTAGAGTTTTATCCAGCTCCATCATAACCTCCCTGCTCTTATATTCTTTGGCTCGGCTAATACAGGCAAGTATCCCATATGCCTTCCAAACCACCTTATCTACCTGTGCTACTGCCTTCAGTGATCAATGGACAAGTACACCAAGGTCCCTTTGACCCTCTGTACTTCCTAGGATCCTACCATCTCTTGTATATTCCCTTGCCCTGTTAGTCATCCCACAATGCATCACCTGACACTTCTCAGGATTAAATTCCATTTGCCACTGCTCTGCCCATCTTAGCAGCCATACCCATATCGTCCTAAAATCTAAGGATTTCCTCCTCACTATTTACGACACCACCAATTTTTGTCTCATCTGTGAACTTGCTGATCATTACTCCTGTATTCACGTCTAAATCATTAATATACACTACAAACAACAAGGGCCCCAGCACCGATACCTGTGGTACACCATTGGTCACAGGCTTCCAATCACAAAAACAACCCTCGACCATTAACCTCTGCCTCCTGCCACTAGCCAATTTTGGATACAATTTGAAATTCTAATAAACAAGTGAGTGAGTGTTTCTGCACAGTCTGCAACTGTGTAAATATTTTTCGCATGCTACCACTGTTTCTCTCTGGCTGTCTGAGCATTCAGCTGCTTTGTTCTGAGTTCTTCACTTGAGTCAGTTTTTATATGTTGGGTTAGGTGCTCATACAGCACAGGCCAAAAATGGAGCGTGGGATCTTCCGGCGCTCTGTGCTGTACTCAGTGTCATACTCTGTGTGATCAGTTCACTCTGCATAGGCTGGGATCTTCCTTAGATCGGTGTCTGGAGCTCAGTACCACACTGGGCGAGATCACTCTGCAAAGCGTGGAGTGGAGCCTGGGATCTTACAGTGCTCTGTTTGAATCTCAGTACCACACGGGTACATACCTTAAGTTATATCTATTTAATTAGCTCCTCTCCCTCTTGCAGTCGGTCCAGGTGTACCTGAGTGAACCGTCTATTCTGCCCCATTCCCATATCTCACACATTGAAGATGGCCGACACACTGATAGTGATACAGGAGATGGATAAATTGAGTCCACATGAACAGTGAGGTAAAATCACCCACAGTGAACAGAGGGTAGGGTTGGGGAAACGCAGCACAGGCTGGGGATGGAGACTGGGATCTTCCTGTGCTCACAAAGCACAGGCTGGAAATGATGTCTGGGATCTCCCTGTGCTCTGCGGGTAGGGCTCTGTACTGGTGATAAACATCTCATTGTACACAGGCTGTAAATTGGTACTGCGATCTTCCTATGCTTTGTGTCTGGGGCTCTGTGCTGTTACCTGTGATAAACCTCTCATTCTTTACAGGCGAGGGATGGATCTTAGAAACATAGCAGCACACCTTTCGAGCACCTTCACTTCCAAAAGGATGTCATGACCTTGGTGAAGGTAACAGGGAGGTTGACAGGATGATATTAGATATAAAGAAGATAGGAAATAGGAGCTGGAATAGACGTCAGGACACGTCGAGCCTGCTCCACCATTCAGTTTGATCATGGCTGATGTTGGTCTTCACTTTCCTGACCTGCTGCCTTTATCCGCTGATCACCGCCAACATCAGTCCATCTCAGCATTAAATATATTCACAGAAACATCGAAAATAGGAGCAGGAGTAGGCCATTCTGTCCTTCGGACCTGCTCTGCCATTCTAACACGATCATGGTTGATCGTTTAGTTCAGTACCCTGTTCCTGCTTTCTCCCCATATCCCATGATCCCTTTGGCATAAATAGATATATCTATCTCCTTCTTGAATATATTTAAAGACTTGGCCTCCTCTGCCTTCTGTGATAGAGAACTCCACACGTTCACCACCCTCTGAGTGATGACATTTCTCCTCATCTTGGTTCTAAATGGCATACCCCGCATCCTGAGACTGTTACCCCTGGTTCTGGACTCCCCAGCCATCGGGAACATCCTCCCTGCATCTAGCCTGTCTAGTCCTGTTAGAATTTGATACGTTTCAATGAGGTCCCCTCTCATTCTTCTAAACTCTAGTGAATATACGCGTGGTCAATCCACTCTCTCATCATCCGTTAATCCTGCCATCCCAGGAATCAGCCTGGTAAATCTTCTTTGCACTCCCTCCATGGCCAACACATCCTTCCTCAGAGAAGGAGACCAAAACTGCACACAATACTCCAGATATGGTCTCAACAACCCCTGTATAACTGCACTAAGACATCCTTGCTCCTGTACTCAAATCTTCTTGCAATGAAGGCCAACAGCCCATTTGCCTTCCTAACTGTTTGCTGCACCTGAATGGTTGCTTTCAGTGCCTGGTGTACACCCAGGTCACGTTGCACCTCCACCTTTCCCAATCTATCACCGTTCAGATAATCTGACTTTCTGTTTTTACAACCAAGTGGATAACCTCACATTTATTCACATGATGCTGCATCTGTCATGCATTTGCCCACCCACCCAACTTGTCCAAATCACATTAGAGTCTCTTTGCATCTTCCTCACAGCTCACATTCCCCCCTGGCTTTGTGCCGTCTGCAAACTTGGAAATGTTACATTTAGTTCCGTCACCCAGGTCAGTAATATATATTGTGAATGGCTGGGACCCGAGAATCGATCCTTGTGGTACCCCACTCGTCTCTGCCTGCCACCCGGAAAAAGACCCATTTAGTCCTACTCTCTGTCTCCTGTCTGCCAACCAGTTCTCAGTCCATGGCAGTATATTGCCCCCAATCCCATGTGCCTTCATTTTGCACAGTAACCTCTTCCGTGGGACCTTATCAAAAGCCTTCTGAAAATCTAAATACAACACATCCACTGGTTCTCCCTTGTCTATTCTACTAGTTACATCCACAAAAAAAACTCCACTCGATTTGTTAAACATGATTGCCCTTTCGTAAACCCATGCTGACTTTGTCCAGTCCTGTTTATGCTTCCCAGGTATTCTGCTATCACATCCATTATAATAGACTCCAGCATTTTCCCCACTACTGATGTAAGGCTAACTGGTCTGTAGTTCCCTATTTTTTTCTCTCCCTCCTTTTTTAAATAGTGGGGTTACATTTGCCACCCTCCAATCTGTCGGAACTGCTGTAGAGTCTATAGCTATTTGGGAGATGATCAATGCATCCACTATTTCCAGGGTCACTTCCTTTTGTACTCTGGGATGCAGATTATCAGTCCCTGGGAATTTGTCAGCCTTTAACTCCATTAATTACCCTCGCACTTTTTTTTTTTTTACCAATGCTGATTTCCTTTCGTTCCTCCCTCTCATTAGACATTTGGCTCCCTAACATTTCTCGGAGGTTACTTATGTCTTCCTTGGTGAAGACAGAACCAAAGTATGTGTTTCGTTGTTCTGCCATTCCTTTGTTCCCCATTATAATTTCCCCCGTTTCTGACCGTAAGGGACCTACATTTATTTTCACTGAGCTTTTTGTCTTCACACAGTTATAGAAGCTTTTACAGTCGGTTTATATGTTCCCTGTAAGGTTAGTCTCATTCTCTATTTTCACCCACTTAAACAACCTGATTGTCGTCCTTTACTGAAATCTAAACTGCTCCCAATCCTCAGACTGACTGCATTTTATGGCAATTTTATATGCCTCCTCTTTGGATTGAGTATTATCCCTAATTCCTTTTGTGAGCCACGGTTGAGCCATTTTTCTGGTTTTATTTTTGCGCCAGCCAGGAATGATAATTGTTGTGGTGTGAGCGTGTGTCTGTGTGTGTATATATATCTCAGAGCCTTGGCTGTGGAGTGTGTGTGTGTGTGTGCACATATATATATATATATAACGAAGGGCCTAGGCTGTGGTGTGTGTGTGTGTGAGTGTGTGTGTGTGTTTGTTGCATCTGGCACTCGTCCTGGGTTCTGTGTGTGGGCGTGTGTGTGTGGCTCAGGGCCTGGGATATGATTTCTGTGTGTGTGTGTGTGTACATGTCCCTGTGTGTACTTATCTGTGTTTGTGTGTGTGTGTTTGTGTGTGTGTCTGTGTGCATGTATCTGTGTGTGAGTGTGCATGCTTGTGTTTGTGTGTATCTGGCACCCGTCCTGGGCTCTGCGCGTGTGCTTTTGTGTCTAACTCAGGCCCTGGGTGATGATCTGTGTCTGCGTGTGTGTGTGTTTGTCTATCTGTCTGGCTCAGTGCCTGGGATCTGATCGGTGTGTGTGTGTGCGTGTTTGTATATCTATCTTCCTCAGTGCAAAGGTTCTGATCGGTGTGTGTGCGTGTGTGTTGGCGTACATGTGTGTGTGTTTGTATATCTGTCTGTCTCAGTGCCTGGGGTCTTTTCGGTGTGTGTGTCTGTTTCTGCAACTGTCTGCCTCAGTGCCTGGTGTCTGATCGGTGTGTGTGTGTGTGTGCTTTTATATCTGTCTGCCTCAGTGCCTGGGGTCAGATCGACGTGTTTGTATAGCTGTCTGCCTCAATGCCTGGGGTCTGATCTGTGTTTGTGTGTGTTTGTCTATCTGTCTGCCTCAGTGCCTGGGGTCTAATCGATGTGTTTGTATATCTGTCTGCCTCAGTGCCTGGGGTCTGATCGGTGTGTGTGTGTGTGTGTTTGTATATCTATCTGCCTCAGAGCCTGGGGTCTGATCGGTGTGCGTGTGTGTTTGTCCATCTGTCTGCCTGAGTGCCTGGGGTCTGACTGTTGTGTGTGTTTGTGTTTGTCTATCTGTCTGCCTTAGTGCCTGGGGTCTGATCTGTGTTCGTGTGTTTTTATATCTGTCTGCCTCAGTGCCTGGGGTCTGATCGTTGTGTGTGTGTGTGTTTGTCTATCTGTCTGCTTTAATGCCTGGGGTCTGATTGGTGTGTGTGTGTGTGTTTGTCTATCTGTCTGCCTTAGTGCCGGTGGCGTGATCGGTGTGTGTGTGTGTTTGTCTATCTGTCTGAATTAGTCCCTGGGGTCTGATCGATGTGTGTCTGTGTTTGTCTATCTGTCTGCCTCAGTGCCTAGGGTCTGATCGATGTGTATGTATATCTGTCTGCCTCAGTGCCTGGGGTATGATCGGTGTCTGTGTGTGTTTGTATATCTGTCTGTCTCAGTGCCTGGGGTCTTATCGGTGTGTCTGTCTGTTTCTGTATCTGTCTGCCTCAGTGCCTGGTGTTTGATCGGTGTGTGTGTGTGTGTGTCTATCTGTCTGCATTAGTGCCGGGGGTCTGATCGGTGTGTGTGTGTGTTTGTATATCTGCCTGCCTTAGTGCCTGGGGTCTGATTTGTGTTTGTGTGTGTGTTTGTATATCTGTCTGTCTCAGTGCCTGGGATCTGATCGGTGTGTGTGTGTGTGTTTGTCTATCTGTCTGCTTTAGTGCCTGGGTTTCGGATTGGAGTGTGCGTGTTTGTATATCTGTCTGACTCAGTGCCTGGTGGCTGTTTGTTGTGTATGTCTGTGTGTTTGTATAACTGTCTGCCTCAGAGCATGGGGTCTGATCGGTGTGCGTGTGTGTTTGTCTATCTGTCTGCCTGAGTGCTGGGGGTCTGATTGTTGTGTGTGTGTGTGTTTGGCTATCTGTCTGCCTCTGTGCCTGGGGTCTGATCTATGTGTTCGTGTGTTTGTATAGCTGTCTGCCTCAATGCCTGGGGTCTGATCTGTGTGTGTGTGTGTTTGTCTATCTGTCTGCCTCAGTGCCTGCGGTCTAATCGATGTGTTTGGATTTCTGTCTGCCTCCGAGCCTGGGGTCTGATCGGTGTGCGTGTGTGTTTGTATATCTGTCTGCCTCAGTGCCTGGGGACAGATCGTTGTGTGTGTGTGTGTTTGTCTATCTGTCTGCCTTAATGCCTGGGGTCTGATTGGTGCGTGTGTGTGTGTTTGTCTATCTGTCTGCCTTCATGCCTGGGATCTGATTGGTGTGTGTGTGTGTGTTTGTCTATCTGTCTGAATTAGTGCCTGGGATCTGATCTATGTGTGTCTGTGTTTGTCTATCTGTCTGCCTCATTGCCTAGGGTCTGATTGGTGTGCGTGCGTGTTTGTATATCTGTCTGCCTCAGGGCCTGGGATCTGATCTATGTGTTCGTGTGTTTGTATATCTGTCTGCTTCAGTGCCTGGGGTCAGGTCGTTGTGTGTGTGTGTGTTTGTCTATCTGTCTGCCTTAATGCCTGGGGTCTGATTGGTGTGTGTGTGTGTGTTTGTCTATCTGTCTGCCTTAATGCCTGGGATCTGATTGGTGTGTGTGTGTGTGTGTTTGTCTATCTGTCTGCCTTCGTGCCGGGGGCGTGATCGCTGTGTGTGTGTGTTTGTCTATCTGTCTGAATTATTGCCTGGGGTCTGATCGATGTGTGTCTGTGTTTGTCTATCTGTCTGCCTCAGTGCCTAGGGTCTGATCGATGTGTTTGTCTATCTGTCTGAATTATTGCCTAGGGTCTGATCGATGTGTGTGTGTGTTTGTCTATCTGTCTGCCTTTGTGCCTGGGGTCTCATCTGTGTTTGTGAGTGTTTGTCTATCTGTCTGCCTTCGTGCCTAGGGTCTGATCGGACTGCGTATTTGTTTGTATATCTGTCTGCCTTAGTGCCTGGGTTCTGATCGGTGTACGTGTGTGTTTGTCTATCCGTCTGCCTTAGTGCTGGGATTCTGAGCGGTGCTTGTGTGCGTTCATCTATCTGTCTGCCTTAGTGCCTGGGGTATGATCGGTGTCTGTGTGTGTTTGCATATCTGTCTGTCTCAGTGCCTGGGGTCTTATCGGTGTGCGTGTCTGTTTTTGTATCTGTCTGCCTAAGTGCCTGGTGTCTGATTGGTGTGTGTGTGTGTGTTTGTCTATCTGTCTGCCTTAGTGCCGGGTGTCTGATCGGTGTGTGTATTTGTTTGTATATCTGTCCACCTTAGTGCCTTGGGACTGATCGGTGTGTGTGTGTGTGTGTTTGTATATCTGTCTGCCTTAATGCCTGGGGTCTGATTGGTGTGAGTGTGTGTGTTTGTCTATCTGCCTGCCTGAGTGCCGGGGGTCTGACTGTTGTGTGTGTGTTTGTCTATCTGTCTGCCTTAGTGCCTGGGGTCTGATCTATGTGTTCGTGTGTTTGTATATCTGTCTGCCTCAGTGCCTGGGGTCAGATCGTTGTGTGTGTGTGTGTTTGTCTATCTGTCTGCCTTAATGCCTGGGTTCTGATTGGTTTGTGTGTGTGCGTTTGTCTATCTGTCTGCCTTAGTGCCGGGGATCTGAACGGTGTGTGTGTGTGTGTGTGTGTGTGTGTGAGTGTGTGTGTTTGTCTATCTGTCTGCCTCAGTGCCTGGGGTCTGATCGGTGCTTGTGTGTGTTTGTCTATCTGTCTGTCTCAGTGCCTGGGGTCTTATCGGTGTGTGTTTCTGTTTCTGTATCTATCTGTCTCAGTGCCTGGTGTCTGATCGGTGTGTGTGTGTGTGTTTGTCTATCTATCTGCCTCAGTGCCTGGGGTCGAATCGACGTGCTTGTATAGCTGTCTGCCTCAGTGCCTAGGGTCTGATCGGTGTGCGTGTGTGTTTGTCTATCTGTCTGCCTTAGGGCCTGGGGTCTGATCTGTGTGTTCGTGTGTTTGTATATCTGACTGCCTCATTTCCTGGGGTCAGATCGTTGTGTGTGTGTGTGTTTGTCTATCTGTTCGTCTCAATGCCTGGGGTCTGATTGGTGTGTGTGTGTGTGTTTGTCTATCTGTCTGCCTTAATGCCTGGGATCTAATTGGTGTGTGTGTGTGTGTTTGTCTATCTGTCTGCCTTAGTGCCGGGGGCCTGATCGGTGTGTGTGTGTGTTTGTCTATCTGTCTGAATTATTGCCTTGGGTCTGATCGATGTGTGTCTGTGTTTGTCTATCTGTCTGCCTCAGTGCCGAGGGTCTGATCGATGTGTTAGTCTATCTGTCTGCCTCAGTGCCTGGGGTCTGATCGGTGCTTGTGTGTGTTTGTCTATCTGTCTGTCTCAGTGCCTCGTGTCTGATAGGTGTGTGTGTGTTTGCATATCTATCTGCCTCAGTGCCGGGGGTCTAATCGACGTGTTTGTATAGTTGTCTGCCTCAATGCCTGGGGTCTTATCTGTGTTTGTGTGTGTTTGCCTATCTGTCTGCCTCAGTGCCTGGGGTCTAATCGATGTGTTTGTATATCTGTCTGCCTCAGAGCCTGGGGTCTGATCGGTGTGCGTGTGTGTTTGTCCATCTGTCTGCCTGAGTGCCGGGGGTCTGATTGTTGTGTGTGTGTGTGTTTGTCTAGCTGTCTGCCTTAGGGCCTGGGGTCTGATCTATGTGTTCGTGAGTTTGTATATCTGTCTGCCTCAGTGCCTGGGGTCAGATCGTTGTGTGTGTGTGTGTGTGTTTGTCTATTTGTCTGCCTTAATGCCTGGGGTCTGATTGGTGTGAGTGTGTGTGTTTGTCTATCTGCCTGCCTGAGTGCCGGGGGTCTGACTGTTGTGTGTGTGTGTGTTTGTCTATCTGTCTGCCTTAGTGCCTGGGGTCTGATCTATGTGTTCGTGTGTTTGTATATCTGTCTGCCTCAGTGCCTGGGGTCAGATCGTTGTGTGTGTGTGTGTTTGTCTATCTGTCTGCCTTAATGCCTGGGGTCTGATTGGTTTGTGTGTGTGCGTTTGTCTATCTGTCTGCCTTAGTGCCGGGGATCTGAACGGTGTGTGTGTGTGTGTGTGTGTGAGTGTGTGTGTTTGTCTATCTGTCTGCCTCAGTGCCTGGGGTCTGATCGGTTCTTGTGTGTGTTTGTCTATCTATCTGTCTCAGTGCCTGGTGTCTGATCGGTGTGTGTGTGTGTGTTTGTCTATCTATCTGCCTCAGTGCCTGGGGTCGAATCGACGTGTTTGTATAGCTGTCTGCCTCAGTGCCTAGGGTCTGATCGGTGTGCGTGTGTGTTTGTCTATCTGTCTGCCTTAGGGCCTGGGGTCTGATCTGTGTGTTCGTGTGTTTGTATATCTGTCTGCCTCATTTCCTGGGGTCAGATCGTTGTGTGTGTGTGTGTTTGTCTATCTGTCCGCCTTAATGCCTGGGGTCTGATTGGTGTGTGTGTGTGTGTTTGTCTATCTGTCTGCCTTAATGCCTGGGATCTAATTGGTGTGTGTGTGTGTGTTTGTCTATCTGTCTGCCTTAGTGCCGGGGGCCTGATGGGTGTGTGTGTGTGTTTGTCTATCTGTCTGAATTATTGCCTGGGGTCTGATCAATATGTGTCTGTGTTTGTCTATCTGTCTGCCTCAGTGCCGAGGGTCTGATCGATGTGTTTGTCTATCTGTCTGCCTCAGTGCCTGGGGTCTGATCGGTGCTTGTGTGTGTTTGTCTATCTGTCTGTCTCAGTGCCTGGTGTCTGATAGGTGTGTGTGTGTGTGTTTGTATATCTATCTGCCTCAATGCCTGGGGTCTGATCTGTGTTTGTGTGTGTTTGCCTATCTGTCTGCCTCAGTGCCTGGGGTCTAATCGATGTGTTTGTATATCTGTCTGCCTCAGAGCCTGGGGTCTGATCGGTGTGCGTGTGTGTTTGTCCATCTGTCTGCCTGAGTGCCGGGGATCTGATTGTTGTGTGTGTGTGTGTTTGTCTATCTGTCTGCCTTAGGGCCTGGGGTCTGATCTATGTGTTCGTGAGTTTGTATATCTGTCTGCCTCAGTGCCTGGGGTCAGATTGGTGTGTGTGTGTGTGTTTGACTATCAGTCTGATTCCGTGCCGGGGGCCTGATCAGTGTGTGTGTTTGTTTGTTTATCTGTCTGAATTAGTGCCTGGGGTCTAATCGGTCTGTTAATTTGTTTGTATATCTGTCCACCTTAGTGCCTGGTGTCTGATCGGTGTGTGTGTTTGTGTTTGTCTATCAGTCTGCCTTTGTGCCTGGGGTCTCATCGGTGTTTGTGAGTGTTTGTCTAACAGTCTGCCTTCGTGCCTGGGGTCTGATCGGACTGCGTATTTGTTTGTATATCCGTCTGCCTCAGTGCCTGGGGTCTGATCGGTGTACGTGTGTGTTTGTCTATCCGTCTGCCTTAGTGCCTGGGGTCTGATCGGTGCTTGTGTGCGTTTATCTATCTGTCTGCCTTAGTGCCTGGGGTCTTATCGGTGTGCGTGTCTGTTTCTGTATCTGTCTGCCTCAGTGCCTGGTGTCTGATCGGTGTGTGTGTGTGCGTTTATCTATCTTTCTGCCTTAGTGCCTGGGGTATGATCGGTGTGTGTTTTTGTTTGTATATCTGTCTGTCTCAGTGCCTGGGGTCTTATTGGTGTGCGTGTCTGTTTCTGCATCTGTCTGCCTCAGTGCCTGGGGTCTGATTTGTGTGATTGTGTGTGTTTGTATATCTGTCTGTCTCAGTGCCTGGTGTCTGATCGGTGTGTGTGTGTGTGTGTTTGTCTATCTGTCTGCCTTAATTTTTTTAGATTTAGAGATACAGCACTGAAACAGACCCTTCGGCCCTCCGAGTCTGTGCCGACCATTAACCACCCATTTATACTAATCCTACACTAATCCCATATTCCTACCAAATCCTCACCTGTCCCGAGATTCCCCTGCCACCTACCTATACTTGGAGCAATTTATAATGGCCAATTTACCTATCAACCTGCAAGTCTTTTGGCTGTGGGAGGAAACCGGAGCACCCGGAGGAAACCCACGCAGACACAGGGAGAACTTGCAAACACCACACAGGCAGTACCCAGAATTGAACCCGGGTCGCTGGAGCTGTGAGGCTGCATGGGGTCTGATTGGTGTGTGTGTGTGTGTTTGTCTATCTGTCTGCCTGAGTGCCGGGGGTCTGATCTATGTGTTCGTGTGTTTGTATATCTGTCTGCCTCAGTGCCTGGGGTCAGATCGTTGTGTTTGTGTGTGTTTGTCTATCTATCTGCCTTAGTGCCGGGGATCTGAACGGTGTGTGTGTGTGTGTGTGTGTGTGTGTGTTTGTCTATCTGTCTGCCTTAGTGCCTGGGGTCTGATCTGTCTGTGTATTTGTTTGTCTATCTGTCCGCCTTAGTGCCTGGGGTCTGATGTGTCTGTGTGTGTGTGTGTGTATATCTGCCTGTCTCAGTGCCTGTGATCGGATCGGAGTGTGTGTGTGTTTGTCTATCTGTCTGCCGTAGTGCCTGGGGTCTGATCGGTGTTTGTGTGTGTTTGTCTATCTGTCTGCCTCAATGCCTGGGGTCTGATCGATGTGCGTGTGTGTGTGTGTCTATCTGTCTGCCTCAGTTCCTAGGTTCTGATCGATGTGTTTGTATATCTGTCTGCCTCAGTGCCTGGGGTCTGATCAGTGCTTGTGTGTGTTTGTCTATCTATCTGCCTCAGTGCATGGTGTCTGATCGGTGTGTGTGTGTGTGTGTGTTTGTATATCAGTCTGCCTCAGTGCCTGGGTTCTAATCGACGTCTTTGCATAGCTGTCTGCCTCAGTGCCTGGGGTCTGATCGGTGTGTGTGTGTGTGTTTGCATATCTGTCTGCCTCAGAGCCTGGGGTCTGATCGGTGTGCGTGTGTGTTTGTCCATCTGTCTGCCTGAGTGCCGGGGGTCTGCTTGTTGTGTGCGTGTGTGTTTGTCTATCTGTCTGCCTTCATGGCTGGTGTCTGATTGGTGTTTGTGTGTGTGTTTGTCTATCTGTCTTCCTCAGTGCCAGGGACCTGATCAGTGTGTGTGTGTGTTTGTCTATCTGTCTGAATTAGTGCCTGGGGTCGAATCGGTCTGTGTATTTGTTTGTATATCTGTCCACCTTGGTGCCTGGTGTCTGATTTGTGTGTGTGTGCGTGTTTGTATTTATGTCTGTCTCAGTGCCTGGGGTCTGATCGGTGTGTGTGTGTGTGTTTGTCTATCTGTCTGCCTTTGTGCCTGGGGTCTCATCGGTGTTTGTGAGTGTTTGTCTATCTGTCTGCCTTCGTGCCTGTTGTCTGATCGGACTGCGTATTTGTTTGTATATCTGTCTGCCTTAGTGCCGGAAGTCTGATCGGTGCTTGTGTGCGATTATCTATCTGTCTGCCTTAGTGCCTGGGGTATGATTGGTGTGTGTGTGTGTTTGTATATCTGTCTGTCTCAGTGCCTGGGGTCTTATCTGTGTGCGTGTCTGTTTCTGTATCTGTCTGCCTCAGTGCCTGGTGTCTGATCGGTGTATGTGTGTGTGTTTGTCTATCTGTCTGCCTCAGTACCTGGGATCTAATCGATGTGTTTGTATATCTGTCTGCCTCAGTGCCTGGGGTCTGATCGGTGTGTGTGTGTGTGTTTGTATATCTGTCTGCCTCAGAGCCTGGGGTCTGATCGGTGAGCGTGTGTGTTTGTCCATCTGTCTGCCTGAGTGCCTGGGTCTGATTGTTGTGTGTGTGTGTGTGTTTGTCTATCTGTCTGCCTTCGGGCCTGGGGTCTGATCTATGTGTTCGTGAGTTTGCATATCTGTCTGCCTCAGTGCCTGGGGTCAGATCGTTGTGTGTGTGTGTGTGTTTGTCTATCTGTCTGCCTTAATGCCTGGGGTCTGATTGGTGTGTGTGTGTGTGTTTGACTGTCTGTCTGCCTCCGTGCCGGGGGCCTGATCAGTGTGTGTGTGTTTGTTTATCTGTCTGAATTAGTGCCTGGGGTCTAATCGGTCTGTGTATTTGTTTGTATATCTGTCCACCTTAGTGCCTGGGGTCTGATCGGTGTATGTGTGTGTGTTTGTCTATCTGTCTGCCTCAGTGCCTGGGGTCTAATCGATGTGTTTGTATATCTGTCTGCCTCAGTGCCTGGGGTCTGATCGGTGCGTGTGTGTGTGTTTGTATATCTGTCTGCCTCAGAGCCTGGGGTCTGATCGGTGAGCGTGTGTGTTTGTCCATCTGTCTGCCTGAGTGCCTGGGTCTGATTGTTGTGTGTGTGTGTGTGTTTGTCTATCTGTCTGCCTTCGGGCCTGGGGTCTGATCTATGTGTTCGTGAGTTTGTCTATCTGTCTGCCTTTGTGCCTGGGGTCTCATCTGTGTTTGTGAGTTTTTGTCTATCTGTCTGCCTTAGTGCCTGGGGTCTGATCGGTGTTTGTGTGTGTTTGTCTATCTGTCTGCCTCAGTGCCTGGGTTCTGATCGGTGTCTGTGTATGTTTGTCTATCCGTCTGCTTTAGTGCCGGGAGTCTGATCGGGGCTTGTGTGCGTTTATCTATCTGTCTGCCTTAGTGCATGGGGTATGATCGGTGTCTGTGTGTGTTTGTATATCTGTCTGTCTCAGTGCCTGGGGTCTTATCGGTGTGCGTGTCTGTTTCTGTATCTGTCTGCCTAAGTGCCTGGTGTCTGATTGGTGTGTGTATTTATTCGTATATCTGTCCACCTTAGTGCCTTGGGACTGATCGGTGTGTGTGTGTGTTTGTATATCTGCCTGCCTTAGTGCCTGGGGTCTGATTTGTGTGATTGTGTGTGTTTATCTATCTGTCTGCCTTAGTGCCTGGGGTATGATCGGTGTGTGTGTGTGTTTGTATATCTGTCTGTCTCAGTGCCTGGGGTCTTATCGGTGTGCGGGTCTGTTTCTGTACCTGTCTGCCTCAGTGCCTGGTGTCTGATCAGTGTGTGTGTGTGCGTTTATCTATCTGTCTGCCTTCGTGCCTGGGGTATGATTGGTGTGTGTTTTTGTTTCTGTATCTGTCTGCCTCAGTGCCTGGTGTCTGATCGGTGTGTGTGTGTATGTTTGTCTATCTGTCTGCCTTAGTGCCGGGGGTCTGATCGGTGTGTGTATTTGTTTGTATATCTGTCCACCTTAGTGCCTGGGGTCTGATTTGTGTGATTGTGTGTGTTTGTATATCTGTCTGTCTCAGTGCCTGGTGTCTGATCGGTGTGTGTGTGTGTGTTTGTCTATCTGTCTGCCTTAATGCATGGGGTCTGATTGGTGTGTGTGTGTGTGTTTGTCTATCTGCCTGACTGAGTGCGGGGGGTCTGACTGTTGTGTGTGTGTGTGTTTGTCTATCTGTCTGCCGTCGTGCCTGGGGTCTGATCTATGTGTTCGTGTGTTTGTATATCTGTCTGTATCAGTGCCTGGGGTCAGATCGTTGTGTTTGTGTGTGTTTGTCTATCTGTCTGCCTTAATGCCTGGGGTCTGATTGTTGTGTGTGTGTGTGTTTGTCTATCTGTCTGCCTTAGTGCCGGGGATCTGACCGGTGTGTGTGTGTGTGTTTGTCTATCTGTCTGCCTCAGTGCCTGGGGTCTGATGTGTGTGTGTGTGTGTGTTTGTATATCTGTCTGTCTCAGTGCCTGGGATCGGATCCGAGTGTGTGTGTGTTTGTCTATCTGTCTGCCTTAGTGCCTGGGGTCTGATCGGTGTTTGTGTGTGTTTGTCTATCTGTCTGCCTCAGTGCCTGGGGTCTGATCGATGTGTGTGTGTGTGTTTGTCTATCTGTCTGCCTTAGTGCCTGGGGTCTGATCGGTGTTTGTGTGTGTTTGTCTATCTGTCTGCCTCAGTGCCTGGGGTCTGATCGGTGTGTGTGTGTGTGTTTGTATATCTGTCTGCCTCAGAGCCTGGGGTCTGATCGGTGAGCGTGTGTGTTTGTCCATCTGTCTGCCTGAGTGCCTGGGTCTGATTGTTGTGTGTGTGTGTGTGTTTGTCTATCTGTCTGCCTTCGGGCCTGGGGTCTGATCTATGTGTTCGTGAGTTTGCATATCTGTCTGCCTCAGTGCCTGGGGTCAGATCGTTGTGTGTGTGTGTGTGTTTGTCTATCTGTCTGCCTTAATGCCTGGGGTCTGATTGGTGTGTGTGTGTGTGTTTGACTGTCTGTCTGCCTCCGTGCCGGGGGCCTGATCAGTGTGTGTGTGTTTGTTTATCTGTCTGAATTAGTGCCTGGGGTCTAATCGGTCTGTGTATTTGTTTGTATATCTGTCCACCTTAGTGCCTGGGGTCTGATCGGTGTATGTGTGTGTGTTTGTCTATCTGTCTGCCTCAGTGCCTGGGGTCTAATCGATGTGTTTGTATATCTGTCTGCCTCAGTGCCTGGGGTCTGATCGGTGCGTGTGTGTGTGTTTGTATATCTGTCTGCCTCAGAGCCTGGGGTCTGATCGGTGAGCGTGTGTGTTTGTCCATCTGTCTGCCTGAGTGCCTGGGTCTGATTGTTGTGTGTGTGTGTGTGTTTGTCTATCTGTCTGCCTTCGGGCCTGGGGTCTGATCTATGTGTTCGTGAGTTTGTCTATCTGTCTGCCTTTGTGCCTGGGGTCTCATCTGTGTTTGTGAGTTTTTGTCTATCTGTCTGCCTTAGTGCCTGGGGTCTGATCGGTGTTTGTGTGTGTTTGTCTATCTGTCTGCCTCAGTGCCTGGGTTCTGATCGGTGTCTGTGTATGTTTGTCTATCCGTCTGCTTTAGTGCCGGGAGTCTGATCGGGGCTTGTGTGCGTTTATCTATCTGTCTGCCTTAGTGCATGGGGTATGATCGGTGTCTGTGTGTGTTTGTATATCTGTCTGTCTCAGTGCCTGGGGTCTTATCGGTGTGCGTGTCTGTTTCTGTATCTGTCTGCCTAAGTGCCTGGTGTCTGATTGGTGTGTGTATTTATTCGTATATCTGTCCACCTTAGTGCCTTGGGACTGATCGGTGTGTGTGTGTGTTTGTATATCTGCCTGCCTTAGTGCCTGGGGTCTGATTTGTGTGATTGTGTGTGTTTATCTATCTGTCTGCCTTAGTGCCTGGGGTATGATCGGTGTGTGTGTGTGTTTGTATATCTGTCTGTCTCAGTGCCTGGGGTCTTATCGGTGTGCGGGTCTGTTTCTGTACCTGTCTGCCTCAGTGCCTGGTGTCTGATCAGTGTGTGTGTGTGCGTTTATCTATCTGTCTGCCTTCGTGCCTGGGGTATGATTGGTGTGTGTTTTTGTTTCTGTATCTGTCTGCCTCAGTGCCTGGTGTCTGATCGGTGTGTGTGTGTATGTTTGTCTATCTGTCTGCCTTAGTGCCGGGGGTCTGATCGGTGTGTGTATTTGTTTGTATATCTGTCCACCTTAGTGCCTGGGGTCTGATTTGTGTGATTGTGTGTGTTTGTATATCTGTCTGTCTCAGTGCCTGGTGTCTGATCGGTGTGTGTGTGTGTGTTTGTCTATCTGTCTGCCTTAATGCATGGGGTCTGATTGGTGTGTGTGTGTGTGTTTGTCTATCTGCCTGACTGAGTGCGGGGGGTCTGACTGTTGTGTGTGTGTGTGTTTGTCTATCTGTCTGCCGTCGTGCCTGGGGTCTGATCTATGTGTTCGTGTGTTTGTATATCTGTCTGTATCAGTGCCTGGGGTCAGATCGTTGTGTTTGTGTGTGTTTGTCTATCTGTCTGCCTTAATGCCTGGGGTCTGATTGTTGTGTGTGTGTGTGTTTGTCTATCTGTCTGCCTTAGTGCCGGGGATCTGACCGGTGTGTGTGTGTGTGTTTGTCTATCTGTCTGCCTCAGTGCCTGGGGTCTGATGTGTGTGTGTGTGTGTGTTTGTATATCTGTCTGTCTCAGTGCCTGGGATCGGATCCGAGTGTGTGTGTGTTTGTCTATCTGTCTGCCTTAGTGCCTGGGGTCTGATCGGTGTTTGTGTGTGTTTGTCTATCTGTCTGCCTCAGTGCCTGGGGTCTGATCGATGTGTGTGTGTGTGTTTGTCTATCTGTCTGCCTTAGTGCCTGGGGTCTGATCGGTGTTTGTGTGTGTTTGTCTATCTGTCTGCCTCAGTGCCTGGGGTCTGATTGATGTGTGTGTGTGTGTGTGTGTGTGTGTCTATCTGTCTGCCTCAGTTCCTAGGGTCTGATCGATGTGTTTGGATATCTGTCTGCCTCAGTGCCTGGGGTCTGATCGGTGCTTGTGTGTGTTTGTCTATCTATCTGCCTCAGTGCCTTGTGTCTGATCGGTGTGTGTGTGTGTGTTTGTTTATCTGTCTGCCTCAGTGCCTGGGTTCCAATCGATGTCTTTGCATAGCTGTCTGCCTCAGTGCCTGGGGTCTGATCGGTGTCCGTGTGTGTCTTTGTATATCTGTCTGCCTCAGAGCCTCGGGTCTGATTGGAGTGTGTGTGTGTTTGTCTATCTGTCTGAATTAGTGCCTCGGGTCTAATCGGTCTGTGTATTTGTTTGTATATCTGTCCACCTTAGTGCCTGGTGTCTGATTTGTGTGTGAGTGCGTGTTTGTATTTATGTCTGTCTCAGTGCCTGTGGTCTGATCGGTGTGTGTGTGTGTGTTTGTCTATCTGTCTGCCTTTGTGCCTGGGGTCTCATCGGTGTTTGTGAGTGTTTGTCTATCTGTCTGCCTTCGTGCCTGGGGTCTGATCGGACTGCGTATTTGTTTGTATATCTGTCTGCCTCAGTGCCTGGGGTCTGATCGGTGCTTGTGTGCGATTATCTATCTGTCTGCATTAGTGCCTGGGGTATGATCGGTGTGTGTGTGTTCGGATATCATTCCACCTACGTGCCTTGGGAATCATGGGTGTGTGTGTGTGTGTTTGCATATCTGTCTGTCTCAGTGCCTGGTGTCTGATCGGTGTGTGTGTTTTTGTCCATCTGTCTGCCTTAATGCATGGGGTCTGATTGGTGTGTGTGTGTGTGTTTGTCTATCTGCCTGCCTGAGTGCCGGGGGTCTGACTGTAATGTGTGTGTGTGTTTGTCTATCTGTCTGCCTGAGTGCCTGGGCTCTGATCTATGTGTTTGTGTGTTTGTATATCTGTCTGCCTCAGTGCCTGGGGTCTGATCGGTGCTTGTGTGCGATTATCTATCTGTCTGCATTAGTGCCTGGGGTATGATCGGTGTGTGTGTTTTCGTATATCATTCCACCTTCGTGCCTTGGGAATCATGGGTGTGTGTGTGTGTGTTTGCATATCTGTCTGTCTCAGTGCCTGGTGTCTGATCGGTGTGTGTGTGTTTGTCCATCTGTCTGCCTTAATGCATGGGGTCTGATTGGTGTGTGTGTGTGTGTTTGTCTATCTGCCTGCCTGAGTGCCGGGGGTCTGACTGTTGTGTGTGTGTGTGTTTGTCTATCTGTCTGCCTGAGTGCCTGGGGTCTGATCTATGTGTTTGTGTGTTTGTATATCTGTCTGCCTCAGTGCCTGGGGTCAGATCGTTGTGTGTGTGTGTGTTTGTCTATCAGTCTGCCTTAATGTCGGGGGTCTGATTGGTGTGTGTGTGTGTGTGTTTGTCTATCTGTCTGCCTTCGTGCCGTGGATCTGAACGGTGCGTGTGTGTGTGTGTGTGTGTGTTTGTCTATCTGTCTGCCTTAGTGCCTGGGGTCTGATCGGTCAGTGTATTTGTCTGTCTATCTGTCCGCCTTAGTGCCTGGCGTCTGATGTGTGTGTGTGTTTGTATATCTGTCTGTCTCAGTGCCTGGGATCTGATCGGAGTGTGTGTGTGTTTGTCCATCTGTCTGCCTCAGTGCCTGGGGTCTGATCGGTGTTTGTGTGTGTTTGTCTATCTGTCTGCCTCAGTGCCTGGGGTCTGATCGATGTGTGTGTGTGTTTGTCTATCTGTCTGCCTCAGTGCCTATGGTCTAATCGATGTGTTTGGATATCTGTCTGCCTCAGTGCCTGGGGTATGATCGGTGTCTGTGTGTGTTTGTATAACTGTCTGTCTCAGTGCCAGGGGTCCAATCGATGTGTTTGTCTATTTGTCTGACTTAGTGCCTGGGGTATGATCGGTGTCTGTGTGTGTTTGTATATCTGTCTGTCTCAGTGCCTGGGGTCTTATCGGTATGTGTGTCTGTTTCTGTATCTATCTGCCTCAGTGCCTGGTGTCTGATCGGTGTGTGTGTGTGTGTTTGTATGTCTGTCTGCCTCAATGCCTGGGGTCTAATCGACGTGTTTGTATAGCTGTCTGCCTCAATGCCTGGGGTCTGATCTGTGTTGGTGTGTGTTTGTCTATCTGTCTGACTCAGTGCCTGGGGTCTAATCGATGTGTTTGCATATCTGTCTGCCTCAGTGCCTGGGGTCTGATCGGTGTGTGTGTGTGTGTTTGTATATCTGTCTGCCTCAAAGCCTGGGGTCTGATCGGTGTGCGTGTGTGTTTGTCCATCTGTCTGCCTGAGTGCCGGGGGTCTGATTGTTGTGTGTGTGTGTTTGTCTATCTGTCTGCCTTAATGCCTGGGGTCTGATTGGTGTGTGTGTGTGCGTTTGTCTATCTGTCTGCCTCAGTGCCGGGGGCCTGATCGGTGTGTGTGTGTGTTTGTCTATCTGTCTGAATTAGTACCTGGGGTCTAATCGGTCTGTGTATTTGTTTGTCCATCTGTCCACCTTAGTGCCTGGGGTCTGATTTGTGTGTGTGTGCGTGTTTGTCTATCTGTCTGCCTTTATGCCTGGTATCTAATTGGTGTGTGTGTGTTTGTCTATCTGTCTGCCTTAGTGCCGGGGGCCTGATCGGTGTGTGTGTGTCTTTGTCTATCTGTCTGAATTATTGCCTGGGGTCTGATCGATGTGTGTCTGTGTTTGTCTATCTGTCTGCCTCAGTGCCGAGGGTCTGATCGATGTGTTTGTATATCTGTCTGCCTCAGTGCCTGGGGTCTGATCAGTGCTTGTGTGTGTTGGTCTATCTGTCTGTCTCAGAGCCTGGGGTCTTATCGGTGTGTGTGTCTGTTTCTGTATCTATCTGTCTCAGTGCCTGGTGTCTGATAGGTGTGTGTGTGTGTGTTTGTATATCTATCTGCCTCAGTGCCAGGGGTCTAATCGACGTGTTTGTATAGCTGTCTGCCTCAATGCCTGGGGTCTGATCTGTGTTTGTGTGTGTTTGCCTATCTGTCTGCCTCAGTGCCTGGGGTCTAATCGATGTGCTTGTATATCTGTCTGCCTCAGAGCCTGGGGTCTGATCGGTGTGCGTGTGTGTTTGTCCATCTGTCTGCCTGAGTGCCGGGTGTCTGATTGTTGTGTGTGTGTGTGTTTGTCTATCTGTCTGCCTTAGGGCCTGGGGTCTGTTCTATGTGTTCGTGAGTTTGTATGTCTGTCTGCCTCAGTGCCTGGGGTCAGATCGTTGTGTGTGTGTGTGTGTTTGTCTATCTGTCTGCCTTAATGCCTGGGGTCTGATTGGTGTGTGTGTGTGTGTTTGCCTATCAGTCTGATTCCGTGCCGGGGGCCTGATCAGTGTGTGTGTTTGTTTGTTTATCTGTCTGAATTAGTGCCTGGGGTCTAATCGGTCTGTGTATTTGTTTGTATATCTGTCCACCTTAGTGCCTGGTGTCTGATCGATGTGTGTTTGTGTTTGTCTATCTGTCTGCCTTTGTGCCTGGGGTCTCATTGGTGTTTGTGAGTGTTTGTCTATCAGTCTGCCTTCGTGCCTGGGGTCTGATCGGACTGCGTATTTGTATGTATATCTGTCTGCCTCAGTGCCTGGGGTCTGATCGGTGCTTGTGTGCGTTTATCTATCTGTCTGCCTTAGTGCCTGGGGTATGATCGGTGTGTGTGTGTGTTTGTATATCTGTCTGTCTCAGTGCCTGGGGTCTTATCGGTGTGCGTGTCTGTTTCTGTACCTGTCTGCCTCTGTGCCTGGTGTCTGATCAGTGTGTGTGTGTGCGTTTATCTATCTGTCTGCCTTCGTGCCTGGGGTATGATTGGTGTGTGTTTTTGTTTCTGTATCTGTCTGCCTCAGTGCCTGGTGTCTGATCGGTGTGTGTGTGTATGTTTGTCTATCTGTCTGCCTTAGTGCCGGGGGTCTGATCGGTGTGTGTATTTGTTTGTATATCTGTCCACCTTAGTGCCTGGGGTCTGATTTGTGTGATTGTGTGTGTTTGTATATCTGTCTGTCTCAGTGCCTGGTGTCTGATCGGTGTGTGTGTGTGTGTTTGTCTATCTGTCTGCCTTAATGCATGGGGTCTGATTGGTGTGTGTGTGTGTGTTTGTCTATCTGCCTGACTGAGTGCGGGGGGTCTGACTGTTGTGTGTGTGTGTGTTTGTCTATCTGTCTGCCGTCGTGCCTGGGGTCTGATCTATGTGTTCGTGTGTTTGTATATCTGTCTGTATCAGTGCCTGGGGTCAGATCGTTGTGTTTGTGTGTGTTTGTCTATCTGTCTGCCTTAATGCCTGGGGTCTGATTGTTGTGTGTGTGTGTGTTTGTCTATCTGTCTGCCTTAGTGCCGGGGATCTGACCGGTGTGTGTGTGTGTGTTTGTCTATCTGTCTGCCTCAGTGCCTGGGGTCTGATCGGTCAGTGTATTTGTTTGTCTATCTGTCCGCCTTAGTGCCTGGGGTCTGATGTGTGTGTGTGTGTGTGTGTTTGTATATCTGTCTGTCTCAGTGCCTGGGATCGGATCGGAGTGTGTGTGTGTTTGTCTATCTGTCTGCCTTAGTGCCTGGGGTCTGATCGGTGTTTGTGTGTGTTTGTCTATCTGTCTGCCTCAGTGCCTGGGGTCTGATCGATGTGTGTGTGTGTGTTTGTCTATCTGTCTGCCTTAGTGCCTGGGGTCTGATCGGTGTTTGTGTGTGTTTGTCTATCTGTCTGCCTCAGTGCCTGGGGTCTGATTGATGTGTGTGTGTGTGTGTGTGTGTCTATCTGTCTGCCTCAGATCCTAGGGTCTGATCGATGTGTTTGTATATCTGTCTGCCTCAGTGCCTGGGGTCTGATCGGTGCTTGTGTGTGTTTGTCTATCTATCTGCCTCAGTGCCTGGTGTCTGATCGGTGTGTGTGTGTGTGCTTGTTTATCTGTCTGCCTCAGTGCCTGGGTTCCAATCGATGTCTTTGCACTGCTGTCTGCCTCAGTGCCTGGGGTCTGATCGGTGTCCGTGTGTGTGTTTGTATATCTGTCTGCCTCAGAGCCTCGGGTCTGATCGGTGTGTGTGTGTGTTTGTCTATCTGTCTGCCTTAATGCCTGAGGTCTGATTGGAGTGTGTGTGTGTTTGTCTATCTGTCTTCCTCAGTGCCGGGGACCTGATCAGTGTGTGTGTGTGTTTGTCTATCTGTCTGAATTAGTGCCTCGGGTCTAATCGGTCTGTGTATTTGTTTGTATATCTGTCCACCTTAGTGCCTGGTGTCTGATTTGTGTGTGAGTGCGTGTTTGTATTTATGTCTGTCTCAGTGCCTGTGGTCTGATCGGTGTGTGTGTGTGTGTTTGTCTATCTGTCTGCCTTTGTGCCTGGGGTCTCATCGGTGTTTGTGAGTGTTTGTCTATCCGTCTGCCTTCGTGCCTGGGGTCTGATCGGACTGCGTATTTGTTTGTATATCTGTCTGCCTCAGTGCCTGGGGTCTGATCGGTGCTTGTGTGCGATAATCTATCTGTCTGCATTAGTGCCTGGGGTATGATCGGTGTGTGTGTGTTCGTATATCATTCCACCTTCGTGCCTTGGGAATCATGGGTGTGTGTGTGTGTGTTTGCATATCTGTCTGTCTCAGTGCCTGGTGTCTGATCGGTGTGTGTGTGTTTGTCCATCTGTCTGCCTTAATGCATGGGGTCTGATTGGTGTGTGTGTGTGTGTTTGTATATCTGCCTGCCTGAGTGCCGGGGGTCTGACTGTTGTGTGTGTGTGTGTTTGTCTATCTGTCTGCCTGAGTGCCTGGGGTCTGATCTATGTGTTTGTGTGTTTGTATATCTGTCTGCCTCAGTGCCTGGGGTCAGATCGTTGTGTGTGTGTGTGTTTGTCTATCAGTCTGCCTTAATGTCGGGGGTCTGATTGGTGTGTGTGTGTGTGTTTGTCTATCTGTCTGCCTTCGTGCCGGGGATCTGAACGGTGCGTGTGTGTGTGTGTGTGTTTGTCTATCTGTCTGCCTTAGTGCCTGTGGTCTGATCGGTCAGTGTATTTGTCTGTCTATCTGTCCGCCTTAGTGCCTGGCGTCTGATGTGTGTGTGTGTTTGTATATCTGTCTGTCTCAGTGCCTGGGATCTGATCGGAGTGTGTGTGTGTTTGTCCATCTGTCTGCCTCAGTGCCTGGGGTCTGATCGGTGTTTGTGTGTGTTTGTATATCTGTCTGCCTCAGAGCCTCGGGTCTGATCGGTGTGTGTGTGTGTTTGTCTATCTGTCTGCCTTAATGCCTGAGGTCTGATTGGAGTGTGTGTGTGTTTGTCTATCTGTCTTCCTCAGTGCCGGGGACCTGATCAGTGTGTGTGTGTGTTTGTCTATCTGTCTGAATTAGTGCCTCGGGTCTAATCGGTCTGTGTATTTGTTTGTATATCTGTCCACCTTAGTGCCTGGTGTCTGATTTGTGTGTGAGTGCGTGTTTGTATTTATGTCTGTCTCAGTGCCTGTGGTCTGATCGGTGTGTGTGTGTGTGTTTGTCTATCTGTCTGCCTTTGTGCCTGGGGTCTCATCGGTGTTTGTGAGTGTTTGTCTATCTGTCTGCCTTCGTGCCTGGGGTCTGATCGGACTGCGTATTTGTTTGTATATCTGTCTGCCTCAGTGCCTGGGGTCTGATCGGTGCTTGTGTGCGATTATCTATCTGTCTGCATTAGTGCCTGGGGTATGATCGGTGTGTGTGTGTTCGTATATCATTCCACCTTCGTGCCTTGGGAATCATGGGTGTGTGTGTGTGTGTTTGCATATCTGTCTGTCTCAGTGCCTGGTGTCTGATCGGTGTGTGTGTGTTTGTCCATCTGTCTGCCTTAATGCATGGGGTCTGATTGGTGTGTGTGTGTGTGTGTGTTTGTCTATCTGCCTGCCTGAGTACCGGGGGTCTGACTGTTGTGTGTGCGTGTGTTTGTCTATCTGTCTGCCTGAGTGCCTGGGGTCTGATCTATGTGTTTGTGTGTTTGTATATCTGTCTGCCTCAGTGCCTGGGGTCAGATCGTTGTGTGTGTGTGTGTTTGTCTATCAGTCTGCCTTAATGTCGGGGGTCTGATTGGTGTGTGTGTGTGTGTGTTTGTCTATCTGTCTGCCTTCGTGCCGGGGATCTGAACGGTGCGTGTGTGTGTGTGTGTGTTTGTCTATCTGTCTGCCTTAGTGCCTGGGGTCTCATCGGTCAGTGTATTTGTCTGTCTATCTGTCCGCCTTAGTGCCTGGCGTCTGATGTGTGTGTGTGTTTGTATATCTGTCTGTCTCAGTGCCTGGGATCTGATCGGAGTGTGTGTGTGTTTGTCCATCTGTCTGCCTCAGTGCCTGGGGTCTGATCGGTGTTTGTGTGTGTTTGTCTATCTGTCTGCCTCAGTGCCTGGGGTATGATCGGTGTCTGTGTGTGTTTGTATAACTGTCTGTCTCAGTGCCAGGGGTCCAATCGATGTGTTTGTCTATTTGTCTGTCTTAGTGCCTGGGGTATGATCGGTGTCTGTGTGTGTTTGCATATCTGTCTGTCTCAGTGCCTGGGGTCTTATCGGTGTGTGTGTCTGTTTCTGTATCTATCTGCCTCAGTGCCTGGTGTCTGATCGGTGTGTGTGTGTGTGTTTGTATATCTGTCTGCCTCAATGCCTGGGGTCTAATCGACGGGTTTGTATAGCTGTCTGCCTCAATGCCTGGGGTCTGATCTGTGTTTGTGTGTGTTTGTCTATCTGTCTGCCTCAGTGCCTGGGGTCTAATCGATGTGTTTGTATATCTGTCTGCCTCAGTGCCTGGGGTCTGATCGGTGTGTGTGTGTGTGTTTGTATATCTGTCTGCCTCAGAGCCTGGGGTCTGATCGGTGTGCGTGTGTGTTTGTCCATCTGTCTGCCTGAGTGCCGGGGGTCTGATTGTTGTGTGTGTGTGTTTGTCTATCTGTCTGCCTTAGTGCCTGGGGTCTGATCTGTGTGTTCGTGTGTTTGTATATTTGTCTGCCTCAGTGCCTGGGATCAGATCGTTGTTGTGTGTGTGTGTTTGTCTATCTGTCTGTCTTAATGCCTGGGGTCTGATTGGTGTGTGTGTGTGCGTTTGTCTATCTGTCTGCCTCAGTGCCGGGGGCCTGATCGGTGTGTGTGTGTGTTTGTCTATCTGTCTGAATTACTACCTGGGGTCTAATCGGTCTGTGTATTTGTTTGTCCATCTGTCCACCTTAGTGCCTGGGGTCTGATTTGTGTGTGTGTGCGTGTTTGTATTTATGTCTGTCTCAGTGCCTGGGGTCTGATCGGTGTGTGTGTGTGTGTTTGTCTATCTGTCTGCCTTTGTGCCTGGGGTCTCATCTGTGTTTGTGAGTGTTTGTCTATCTGTCTGCCTTCGTGCCTGGGGTCTGATCGGACTGCGTATTTGTTTGTATATCTGTCTGCCTCAGTGCCCGGGTTCTGATCGGTGTACGTGTGTGTTTGTCTATCCGTCTGCCTTCGTGCCGGGAGTCTGATCGGTGCTTGTATGCGTTTATCTATCTGTCTGCCTTAGTGCCTGGGGTATGATCGGTGTCTGTGTGTGTTTGTATATCTGTCTGTCTCAGTGCCTGGGGTCTTATCGGTGTGCGTGTCTGTTTTTGTATCTGTCTGCCTAAGTGCCTGGTGTCTGATTGGTGTGTGTGTGTGTGTGTGTTTGTCTATCTGTCTGCCTTAGTGCCGGGTGTCTGATCGGTGTGTGCATTTGTTTGTATATCTGTCCACCTTATTGCCTGGCGTCTGATTTGTGTGATTGTGTGTGTTTGTATATCTGTCTGTCTCAGTGCCTGGTGTTTGATCGGTGTGTGTGTGTGTGTTTGTCTATCTGTCTGCCTTAATGCCTGGGGTCTGATTGGTGTGAGTGTGTGTGTTTGTCTATCTGCCTGCCTGAGTGCCGGGGGTCTGACTGTTGTGTGTGTGTGTGTTTGTCTATCTGTCTGCCTTCGTGCCTGGGGTCTGATCTGTGTGTTCGTGTGTTTCTATATTTGTCTGCCTCAGTGCCTGGGATCAGATCGTTGTTGTGTGTGTGCGTTTGTCTATCTGTCTGCCTCAGTGCCGGGGGCCTGATCGGTGTGTGTGTGTGTTTGTCTATCTGTCTGAATTAGTGCCTGGGGTCTAATCGGTCTGTGTATTTGTTTGTCCATCTGTCCACCTTAGTGCCTGGGGTCTGATTTGTGTGTGTGTGCGTGTTTGTATTTATGTCTGTCTCAGTGCCTGGGGTCTGATCGGTGTGTGTCTGTGTGTTTGTCTATCTGTCTGCCTTTGTGCCTGGGGTCTCATCTGTGTTTGTGAGTGTTTGTCTATCTGTCTGCCTTCGTGCCTGGGGTCTGATCGGACTGCGTATTTGTTTGTATATCTGTCTGCCTCAGTGCCTGGGTTCTGATCGGTGTACGTGTGTGTTTGTCTATCCGTCTGCCTTAGTGCCGGGAGTCTGATCGGTGCTTGTATGCGTTTATCTATCTGTCTGCCTTAGTGCCTGGGGTATGATCGGTGTCTGTGTGTGTTTGTATATCTGTCTGTCTCAGTGCCTGGGGTCTTATCGGTGTGCGTGTCTGTTTTTGTATCTGTCTGCCTAAGTGCCTGGTGTCTGATTGGTGTGTGTGTGTGTGTTTGTCTATCTGTCTGCCTTAGTGCCGGGTATCTGATCGGTGTGTGTATTTGTTTGTATATCTGTCCACCTTATTGCCTGGGGTCTGATTTGTGTGATTGTGTGTGTTTGTATATCTGTCTGTCTCAGTGCCTGGTGTTTGATCGGTGTGTGTGTGTGTGTTTGTCTATCTGCCTGCCTGAGTGCCGGGGGTCTGACTGTTGTGTGTGTGTGTGTTTGTCTATCTGTCTGCCTTCGTGCCTGGGGTCTGATCTATGTGTTCGTGTGTTTGTATATCTGTCTGCCTCAGTGCCTGGGGTCAGATCGTTGTGTGTGTGTGTGTTTGTCTATCTGTCTGCCTTAATGCCTGGGGTCTGATTGGTGTGTGTGTGTGCGTTTGTCTATCTGTCTGCCTTAGTGCCGGGGATCTGAACGGTGTGTGTGTGTGTGTGTGAGTGTGTGTGTTTGTCTATCTGTCTGCGTCAGTGCCTGGTGTCTGATCGGTGCTTGTGTGTGTTTGTCTATCTGTCTGCCTCCCTGCCGGGGGCCTGATCAGTGTGTGTGTGTTTTTGTTTATCTGTCTGAATTAGTGCCGGGGGTCTAATCGGTCTGTGTATTTGTTTGTATATCTGTCCACCTTAGTGCCTGGGGTCTGATCGGTGTATGTGTGTGTGTTTGTCTATCTGTCTGCCTGTGTGCCTGGGGTCTGATCTATGTGTTCGTGTGTTTGTATATCTGTCTGCCTCAGTGCCTGGGGTCAGATCGTTGTTTGTGTGTGTTTGTCTATCTGTCTGCCTTAATGCCTGGGGTCTGATTGGTGTGTGTGTGTGCGTTTGTCTATCTGTCTGCCTTAGTGCCGGGGATCTGAACGGTGTGTGTGTGTGTGTGTGTGAGTGTGTGTGTTTGTCTATCTGTCTGCGTCAGTGCCTGGTGTCTGATCGGTGCTTGTGTGTGTTTGTCTATCTGTCTGCCTCCCTGCCGGGGGCCTGATCAGTGTGTGTGTGTTTTTGTTTATCTGTCTGAATTAGTGCCGGGGGTCTAATCGGTCTGTGTATTTGTTTGTATATCTGTCCACCTTAGTGCCTGGGGTCTGATCGGTGTATGTGTGTGTGTTTGTCTATCTGTCTGCCTTTGTGCCTGGGGTCTCATCTGTGTTTGTGAGTTTTTGTCTATCTGTCTGCCTTCGTGCCTGAGGTCTGATCGGACTGCGTATTTGTTTGTATATCTGTCTGCCTCAGTGCCTGGGTTCTGATCGGTGTACGTGTGTGTTTGTCTATCCGTCTGCCTTAGTGCCGGGAGTCTGATGGGTGCTTGTGTGCGTTTATCTATCTGGCTGCCTTGGTGTCTGGGGTATGATCGGTGTCTGTGTGTGTTTGTATATCTGTCTGTCTTAGTGCCTGGTGTCTGATTGGTGTGTGTGTGTGTGTTTGTCTATCTGTCTGTCTTAGTGCCGGGTGTCTGATCGGTGTGTGTATTTGTTTGTATATCTGTCCACCTTAGTGCCTTGGGACTGATCGGTGTGTGTGTGTGTTTGTACATCTGCCTGCCTTAGTGCCTGGGTTCTGATTTGTGTGATTGTGTGTGTTTGTATATCTGTCTGTCTCAGTGCCTGGTGTTTGATCGGTGTGTGTGTGTGTGTTTGTCTATCTGTCTGCCTTAATGCCTGGGGTCTGATTGGTGTGAGTGTGTGTGTTTGTCTATCTATCTGCCTCAGTGCCTGGGTCTAATCGACGTGTTTGTATAGCTGTCTGCCTCAGTGCCTAGGGTCTGATCGGTGTGCGTGTGTGTTTGTCTATCTGTCTGCCTTAGGGCCTGGGGTCTGATGTGTGTGTTCGTGTGTTTGTATATCTGTCTGCCTCAGTTCCTGGGGTCAGATCGTTGTGTGTGTGTGTGTTTGTCTATCTGTCCGCCTTAATGCCTGGGGTCTGATTGGTGTGTGTGTGTGTGTTTGTCTATCTGTCTGCCTTAATGCCTGGGATCTAATTGATGTGTGTGTGTGTGTTTGTCTATCTGTCTGCCTTAGTGCCGGGGGCCTGATCGGTGTGTGTGTGTTTGTCTATCTGTCTGAATTATTGCCAGGGGTCTGATCGATGTGTGTCTGTGTTTGTCTATCTGTCTGCCTCAGTGCCGAGGGTCTGATCGATGTGTTTGTATATCTGTCTGCCTCAGTGCCTGGGGTCTGATCGGTGCTTGTGTGTGTTTGTCTATCTGTCTGTCTCAGAGCCTGGGGTCTCATCGGTGTGTGTGTCTGTTTCTGTATCTATCTGTCTGTCTCAGTGCCTGGTGTCTGATAGGTGCGTGTGTGTGTGTGTTTGTATATCTATCTGCCTCAGTGCTTGGGGTCTAATCGACGTGGTTGTATAGCTGTCTGCCTCAATGCCTGGGGTCTGATCTTTGTTTGTGTGTGTTTGACTATCTGTCTGCCTCAGTGCCTGGGGTCTAATCGATGTGTTTGTATATCTGTCTGCCTCAGAGCCTGGGGTCTGATCGGTGTGCGTGTGTGTTTGTCCATCTGTCTGCCTGAGTGCCGGGGGTCTGATTGTTGTGTGTGTGTGTGTTTGTCTATCTGTCTGCCTTAGGGCCTGGGGTCTGATCTATGTGTTCGTGAGTTTGTATGTCTGTCTGCCTCAGTGCCTGGGGTCAGATCGTTGTGTGTGTGTGTGTGTTTGTCTATCTGTCTGCCTTAATGCCTGGGGTCTGATTGGTGTGTGTGTGTGTGTTTGACTATCAGTCTGATTCCGTGCCGGGGGCCTGATCAGTGTGTGTGTTTGTTTGTTTATCTGTCTGAATTAGTGCCTGGTGTCTGATCGGTGTGTGTGTTTCTGTTTGTCTATCTGTCTGCCTTTGTGCCTGGGGTCTCATCGGTGTTTGTGAGTGTTTGTCTATCAGTCTGCCTTCGTGCCTGGGGTCTGATCGGACTGCGTATTTGTTTGTATATCTGTCTGCCTCAGTGCCTGGGGTCTGATCGGTGTCCGTGTGTGTTTGTCTATCCGTCTGCCTTCGTGCCGGGAGTCTGATCGGTGCTTGTGTGCGTTTATCTATCTGTCTGTCTCAGTGCCTGGTGTTTGATCGGTGTGTGTGTGTGTGTTTGTCTATCTGTCTGCCTTAGTGCCGAGGGTCTGATTTGTGTGATTGCGTGTGTTTGTATATCTGTCTGTCTCAGTGCCTGGTGTTTGATCGGTGTGTGTGTGTGTGTTTGTCTATCTGTCTGCCTTAATGCCTGGGGTCTGATTGGTGTGAGTGTGTGTGTTTGTCTATCTGCCTGCCTGAGTGCCGGGGGTCTGACTGTTGTGTGTGTGTGTGTTTGTCTATCTGTCTGCCTTAGTGCCTGGGGTCCGATCTATGTGTTCGTGTGTTTGTATATCTGTCTGCCACAGTGCCTGGGGTCAGATCGTTGTGTGTGTGTGTGTTTGTCTATCTGTCTGCCTTAATGCCTGGGGGCTGATTGGTGTGTGTGTGTGTGTTTGTCTATCTGTCTGCCTTAGTGCCGGGGATCTGAACGGTGTGTGTGTGTGTGTGAGTGTGTGTGTTTGTCTATCTGTCTGCCTCAGTGCCTGGGGTCTGATCGGTGCTTTTGTGTGTTTGTCTATCTGTCTGTCTCAGTGCCTGGGGTCTTATCGGTGTGTGTGTCTGTTTCTGTATCTATCTGTCTCAGTGCCTGGAGTCTGATCGCTGTGTGTGTGTGTGTTTGTCTATCTATCTGCCTCAGTGCCTGGGGTCTAATCGACGTGTTTGTATAGTTGTCTGCCTCAGTGCCTAGGGTCTGATCGGTGTGCGTGTGTGTTTGTCTATCTGTCTGCCTTAGGGCCTGGGGTCTGATGTGTGTGTTCGTGTGTTTGTATATCTGTCTGCCTCAGTTCCTGGGGTCAGATCGTTGTGTGTGTGTGTGTTTGTCTATCTGTGCGCCTTAATGCCTGGGGTCTGATTGGTGTGTGTGTGTGTGTTTGTCTATCTGTCTGCCTTCGTGCCTGGGGCCTGATCGATGCTTGTGTGTGTTTGTCTATCTGTCTGTCTCAGAGCCTGGGGTCTTATCGGTGTGTGTGTCTGTTTCTGTATCTATCTGTCTCAGTGCCTGGTGTCTGATAGGTGTGTGTGTGTGTGTTTGTTTATCTATCTGCCTCAGTGCGGGGGTCTAATCGACGTGTTTGTATAGCTGTCTGCCTCAATGCCTCGGTTCTGATCTGTGTTTGTGTGTGTTTGCCTATCTGTCTGCCTCAGTGCCTGGGGTCTAATTGATGTGTTTGTATATCTGTCTGCCTCAGAGCCTGGGGTCTGATCGGTGTGCGTGTGTGTTTGTCCATCTGTCTGCCTGAGTGCCGGGGGTCTGATTGTTGTGTGTGTGTGTGTTTGTCTATCTTTCTGCCTTCGGGCCTGGGGTCTGATCTATGTGTTCGTGAGTTTGTATATCTGTCTGCCTCAGTGCCTGGGGTCAGATCGTTGTGTGTGTGTGTGTGTTTGTCTATCTGTCTGCCTTAAAGCCTGGGGTCTGTTTGGTGTGTGTGTGTGTGTTTGACTATCAGTCTGATTCCGTGCCGGTGGCCTGATCAGTGTGTGTGTTTGTTTGTTTATCTGTCTGAATTAGTGCCTGGGGTCTAATCGGTCTGTGTATTTGTTTGCATATCTGTCCACCTTAGTGCCTGGTGTCTGATCGGTGTGTGTGTTTGTGTTTGTCTATCCGTCTGCCTTCGTGCCGGGAGTCTGATCGGTGCTTGTGTGCGTTTATCTATCTGTCTGCCTTAGTGCCTGGGGTATGATCGGTGTGTGTGTGTGTTTGTATATCTGTCTGTCTCAGTGCCTGGGGTATGATCTGTGTGTGTGTATGTTTGTCTATCTGTCTGCCTTAGTGCCGGGGTCTGACCGGTGTGTGTATTTGTTTGTATATCTGTCCACCTTAGTGCCTTGGGACTGATCGGTGTGTGTGTGTGTTTGTATATCTGCCTGCCTCAGTGCCTGGGGTCTGATTTGTGTGATTGTGTGTGTTTGTACATCTGTCTGTCTCAGTGCCTGGTGTCTGATCGGTGTGTGTGTGTGTGTTTGTCTATCTGTCTGCCTTAATGCATGGGGTCTGATTGGTGTGTGTGTGTGTGTTTGTCTATCTGCCTGACTGAGTGCCGGGGGTCTGACTGTTGTGTGTGTGTGTGTTTGTCTATCTGTCTGCCGTCGTGCCTGGGGTCTGATCTATGTGTTCGTGTGTTTGTATATCTGTCTGCCTCAGTGCCTGGGGTCAGATCGTTGTGTTTGTGTGTGTTTGTCTATCTGTCTGCCTTAATGCCTGGGGTCTGATCTGTCTGTGTATTTGTTTGTCTATCTGTCCGCCTTAGTGCCTGGGGTCTGATGTGTGTGTGTGTGTTTGTATATCTGTCTGTCTCAGTGCCTGGGATCGGATCGGAGTGTGTGTGTGTTTGTCTATCTGTCTGCCTTAGTGCCTGGGGTCTGATCGGTGTTTGTGTGTGTTTGTCTATCTGTCTGCCTCAGTGCCTGGGGTCTGATCGATGTGTGTGTGTGTGTTTGTCTATCTGTCTGCCTTAGTGCCTGGGGTCTGATCGGTGTTTGTGTGTGTTTGTCTATCTGTCTGCCTCAGTGCCTGGGGTCTGATTGATGTGTGTGTGTGTGTGTCTATCTGTCTGCCTCAGTTCCTAGGGTCTGATCGATGTGTTTGTATATCTGTCTGCCTCAGTGCCTGGGGTCTGATCGGTGCTTGTGTTTGTTTGTCTATCTATCTGCCTCAGTGCCTGATGTCTGATCGGTGTGTGTGTGTGTGTTTGTATATCTGTCTGCCTCAGTGCCTGGGTTCCAATCGATGTCTTTGCATAGCTGTCTGCCTCAGTGCCTGGGGTCTGATCGGTGCTTGTGTGTGTTTGTCTATCTATCTGCCTCAGTGCCTGGGGTCTGATCGGTGCTTGTGTGTGTTTGTCTATCTATCTGCCTCAGTGCCTGGGGTCTGATCGGTGTGCGTGTGTGTGTTTGTATATCTGTCTGCCTTCGTGCCTGGGGTCTGATCGGTGTTTGTGAGTGTTTGTCTATCTGTCTGCCTTCGTGCCTGGGGTCTGATCGGACTGCGTATTTGTTTGTATATCTGTCTGCCTCAGTGCCTGGGGTCTGATCGGTGCTTTTGTGCGATTATCTATCTGTCTGCATTAGTGCCTGGGGTATGATCGGTGTGTGTGTGTTTGTATATCATTCCACCTTCGTGCCTTGGGAATCATGGGTGTGTGTGTGTGTGTTTGCATATCTGTCTGTCTCAGTGCCTGGTGTCTGATCGGTGTGTGTGTGTTTGTCTATCTGCCTGCCTTAGTGCCTGGGGTCTGATTTGTGTGTGTGTGTGTGTTTGTATATCTGTCTGTCTCAGTGCCTGGTGTCTGATCGGTGTGTGTGTGTTTGTCTATCTGTCTGCCTTAATGCATGGGGTCTGATTGGTGTGTGTGTGTGTGTTTGTCTATCTGCCTGCCTGAGTGCCGGGGGTCTGACTGTTGTGTGTGTGTGTGTTTGTCTATCTGTCTGCCTGAGTGCCTGGGGTCAGATCGTTGTGTGTGTGTGTGTTTGTCTATCAGTCTGCCTTAATGTCCGGGGTCTGATTGGTGTGTGTGTGTGTGTTTGTCTATCTGTCAGCCTTCGTGCCGGGGATCTGAACGGTGCGTGTGTGTGTGTTTGTCTATCTGTCTGCCTTAGTGCCTGGGGTCTGATAGGTCAGTGTATTTGTTTGTCTATCTGTCCGCCTTAGTGCCTGGCGTCTGATGTGTGTGTGTGTTTGTATATCTGTCTGTCTCAGTGCCTGGGATCTGATCGGAGTGTGTGTGTGTTTGTCTATCTGTCTGCCTCAGTGCCTATGGTCTAATCGATGTGTTTGGATATCTGTCTGCCTCAGTGCCTGGGGTATGATCGGTGTCTGTGTGTGTTTGTATACCTGTCTGTCTCAGTGCCTGGGGTCCAATTGATGTGTTTGTCTATTTGTCTGTCTTAGTGCCTGGGGTATGATCGGTGTCTGTGTGTGTTTGTATATCTGTCTGTCTCAGTGCCTGGGGTCCTTTCGGTGTGTGTGTCTGTTTCTGTATCTATCTGCCTCAGTGCCTGGTGTCTGATCGGTGTGTATGTGTGTGTTTGTATATCTGTCTGCCTCAATGCCTGGGGTCTAATCGACGTGTTTGTATAGCTGTCTGCCTCAATGCCTGGGGTCTGATCTGTGTTTGTGTGTGTTTGTCTATCTGTCTGCCTCAGTGCCTGGGGTCTAATCGATGTGTTTGTATATCTGTCTGCCTCAGTGCCTGGGGTCTGATCGGTGTGTGTGTGTGTGTTTGTATATCTGTCTGCCTGAGTGCCGGGGGTCTGATTGTTGTGTGTGTGTGTTTGTCTATCTGTCTGCCTTAGTGCCTGGGGTCTGATCTGTGTGTTCGTGTGTTTGTATATTTGTCTGCCTCAGTGCCTGGGGTCTAATCGGTCTGTGTATTTGTTTGTCTATCTGTCCACCTTATTGCCTGGGGTCTGATTTGTGTGTGTGTGCGTGTTTGTATTTATGTCTGTCTTAGTGCCTGGTGTCTGTTCGGTGTGTGTGTGTGTTTGTCTATCTGTCTGCCTTAATGCATGGGGTCTGATTGGTGTGTGTGTGTGTGTGTTTGTCTATCTACCTGCCTGAGTGCCGGGGGTCTGACTGTTGTGTGTGTGTGTGTTTTTCTATCTGTCTGCCTGAGTGCCTGGGGTCTGATCTATGTGTTCGTGTGTTTGTATATCTGTCTGCCTCAGTGACTGGGGTCTGATTGGTGTGTGTGTGTGTGTGTGTTTGTTTGTCTATCTGTCTGCCTTAATGCCTGGGGTCTGATTGGTGTGTGTGTGTGTGTTTGTCTATCTGTCTGCCTTAGTGCCGGGGATCTGAACGGTGTGTGTGTGTGTGTGTGTGTGTGTGTGTTTGTCTATCTGTCTGCCTTCGTGCCTGGGGTCTGAACGGAGTGTGTGTGTGTTTGTCTATCTGTCCGCCTTAGTGCCTTGGGTCTGATGTGTGTGTGTGTGTGTTTGTAAATCTGTCTGTCTCAGTGCCTGGGGTCTGATCGGAGTGTGTGTGTGTTTGTCTATCTGTCTGCCTTAGTACCTGGGGTCTGATCGGTGTTTGTGTGTGTTTGTCCATCTGTCTGCCTCAGTGCCTGGGGTCTAATCGATGTGTTTGTATATCTGTCTGCCTCAGTGCCTGGGGTCTGATCGGTGCTTGTGTGTGTTTGTCTATCTGTCTGTCTTAGTCCCTGGGGTCTTATCGGTGTGTGTGTCTGTTTCTGTATCTATATGCCTCAGTGCCTGCTGTCTGATCGGTGTGTGTGTGTGTGTTTGCATATCTGTCTGCCTCAGTGCCTGAGGTCTAATCGACGTGTTTGCATAGCTGTCTGCCTCAATGCCTGGGGTCTGATCTGTGTTTGTGTGTGTTTGTCTATCTGTCTGCCTCAGTGCCTGGGTTCTGATCGGTGTGTGTGTGTTTGTATATCTGTCTGCCTCAGAGCCTGGGGTCTGATCGGTGTGCGTGTGTGTTTGTCCATCTGTCTGCCTGAGTGCCGGGGGTCTGATTATTGTGTGCCTGTGTGTTTGTCTATCTGTCTGCCTTTGGCCTGGGGTCTGATCTATGTGTTCGTGTGTTTGTCTATCTGTCTGCCTCAGTGCCTGGGGTCAGATCATTGTGTGTGTGTGTGTTTGTCTATCTGTCTGCCTTAATGCCTGGGGTCTGATTGGTGTGTGTGTGTGTGTGTTTGCCTATCTGTCTGCCTCTGTGCCGGGGTCCTGATCGGTGTGTATGTGTGTTTGTCTATCTGTCTGAATTAGTGCCTGGGGTCTAATCGGCCTGTGTATTTGTTTGCATATCTGTCCACCTTAGTGCCTGGGGTCTGATTTGCTGGTGTGTGCATGTTTGTATTTATGTCTGTCTCAGTGCCTGGGGTCTGATCGGTGTGTGTGTATGTGTTTGTATATCTGTCTGCCTTTGTGCCTGGGGTCTCATCTGTGTTTGTGTGTGTTTGTCTATCTGTCTGCCTTCGTGCCTGGTGTCTGATCGGACTGCGTATTTGTTTGTATATCTGTCTGCCTCAGTGCCTGGGGTCTGATCGGTGTACGTGTGTGTTTGTCTATCCGTCTGCCTTAGTGCTGGGGTTCTGATCGCTGCTAGTGTGCTTTTGTCTATCTGTCTGCCTTATTGCCTGGGTATGATCGCTGTCTGTGTCTGTTTGTATATCTGTCTGTCTCAGTGCCTGGGGTCTTATCGGTGTGTGTGTCTGTTTCTGTATCTGTCTGCCTTAGTGCCGGGGGTCTGATCGGTGGGTGTATTTATTTTTATATCTATCCACCTTAGTGCCTTGGGACTGATCGGTGTGTGTGTGTGTTTGTATATCTGTCTGCCTCAGTGCATGGGGTCAGATCGGTGTGTCTGTGTGTGTGTTTGTCAAACTGTCTGCCTTCGTGCCTGGGGTCTGATTTGTGTGTGTGTGTGTTTGTATATCTGTCTGTCTCAGTGCCTGAGGTCTGATCGGTGTGTGTGTGTGCTCGTCTATCTGTCTGCCTCTGTGCCTGGGGTCTGATCTATGTTTTCGTGTGTTTGTATATCTGTCTGCCTCAGTGCCTGGGGTCAGATCGGTGTGTGCGTGTCTGTTTGTCTAACTGTCTGCCTTAGTGCCTGGGGTCTGATCGGTGTTTGTGTGTGACTGTATATCTGTCTGCCTCAGTGCCGGGGATCTGATTGGTTTGTGTGTGTGTGTGTTTGTTTGTGTATCTGTCTGCCTTAGTGCCTGGTGTCTGATCGGTCTGTGTATTTGTTTGTCAATCTGTACGCCTTAGTGCCTTTTGTCTGATGTGTGTGTGTGTGTTTGTATATCTGTCTGTCTCAGTGCCTGAGATCCGATCGGAGTGTGTATGTGTTTGTCTGGCTGTCTGCCTTCGTGCCTGGGGTCTGATCGGTGTGTGTGTGTGACTTTATATCTGTCTGCCACTGTGCCTGGTGTCTGATCGGTGTGTGCGTGTGTTTGTCTATCTGTCTGCCTTAGTGCCTGGGGTCTGATTGGTGTGTGCATGTGTGTTTGTCTATCTGTCTGCCTCAGTCCCGGGGATCTGATCGGTGTGTGTGTGTGTGTGTGTGTGTGTTTGTCTATCTGTCAGCCTTCGTGCCTGGGGTCTGATCGGACTGTGTCTTTGTTTGCATATCTGTCTGCCTCAGTGCCTGGGTTCTGATCGATGTGTGTGTGTGTTTGTCTATCTGTCTGCCTCAGTGCCTAGTGTCTAATCGATGTGTTTGTATATCTGTCTGCCTCAGTGCCTGGGGTCTGATTGGTGCTTGTGTGTGTTTGTATATCTGTCTGCCTAAGTGCCTGGGGTATGATCGGAGTCTGTGTGTGTTTGTATACCTGTCTGTCTCAGTGCCTGGGGTCTTATCGGTGTGTGTGTCTGTTTCTGTAACTGTCTGCCTCACTGCCTGGTGTCTGTTCGGTGTGTGTGTGTGTGTTTGCATATCTGTCTGCCTCAGTGCCTGGGGTCAGATAGATGTGTGTGTGTGTGTTTGTCTATCTGTCTGCCTCAGTGCCGGGGATCTGAACGGTGTGTGTGTGTGTGTATGTATGTTTGTCCATCTGTCTGCCTTAGTGCCTGGGGTCTGATCGGTCTGTGTATTTGTTTGTCTATCTGTCCGCCTTAGTGCCTGGGGTCTGACGTGTGTGTGTGTTTGTATATCTGTCTGCCTTAGTGCCTGGGGTCTGATCGGTGTCTGTTGGTGTTTGTCTATCTGTCTGCCTCAGTGCCTGGGTTCTGATTGGTGTGTGTGTGTGTTTGTATATCTGTCTGCCTTAGTGCCTGTTGTCTGATCGGTGTGTGTGTGTGTTTGTATATCTGTCTGCCTCAGTGCCTGGGGTCTAATCGACGAGTTTGTATATCTGTCTGCCTTAGTGCCTGGGGTCTGATCGTTCTGTGCATTTGTTTGTATATCTGTCTGCCTTAGTGCCTGGGGACTGATCGGTGTGTGTGTGTGTTTGTATATCTGTCTGCCTGAGTTCCTTGGGTGGTATCGGTGTGTGTGTGTGTTTGTCTATCTGTCTGCCTTAGTGCCTGGGGTCTGATTGGTGTATGAGTGTGTTTGTATATCTGTCTGTCTCAGTGACTGGGGTCTGATTGGTGTGTGTGTGTGTGTGTGTGTGTGTGTGTGTGTTTGTCTATCTGTCTGCCTTAGTGCCGGGGATCTGAACGGTGTGTGTGTGTGTGTGTGTGTGTGTTTGTCTATCTGTCTGCCTTCGTGCCTGGGATCTGATCGGAGTGTGTGTGTGTGTTTGTCTATCTGTCCGCCTTAGTGCCTGGGGTCTGATGTGTGTGTGTGTGTTTTTAAATCTGTCTGTCTCAGTGCCTGGGGTCTGATCGGAGTGTGTGTGTGATTGTCTATCTGTCTGCCTTAGTACCTGGGGTCTGATCGGTGTTTGTGTGTGTTTGTCCATCTGTCTGCCTCAGTGCCTGGGGTCTAATCGATGTGTTTGTATGTCTGTCTGCCTCAGTCCCTGGGGTCTGATCGGTGCTTGTGTGTGTTTGTCTATCTGTCTGTCTTAGTCCCTGGGGTCTTATCGGTGTGTGTGTCTGTTTCTGTATCTATATGCCTCAGTGCCTGCTGTCTGATCAGTGTGTGTGTGTGTGTTTGCATATCTGTCTGCCTCAGTGCCTGGGGTCTAATCGACGTATTTGCATAGCTGTCTGCCTCAGTGCCTGGGTTCTGATCGGTGTGTGTGTTTGTATATCTGTCTGCCTCAGAGCCTGGGGTCTGATCGGTGTGCGTGTGTGTTTGTCCATCTGTCTGCCTGAGTGCCGGGGGTCTGATTGTTGTGTGTCTGTGTGTTTGTGTATCTGTCTGCCTTAGGCCTGGGGTCTGATCTATGTGTTCGTGTGTTTGTCTATCTGTCTGCCTCAGTGCCTGGGGTCAGATCATTGTGTGTGTGTGTGTTTGTCTATCTGTCTGCCTTAATGCCTGGGGTCTGATTGGTGTGTGTGTGTGTGTGTTTGCCTATCTGTCTGCCTCAGTGCCGGGGGCCTGATCGGTGTGTATGTGTGTTTGTCTATCTGTCTGAATTAGTGCCTGGGGTCTAATCGGCCTGTGTATTTGTTTGCATATCTGTCCACCTTAGTGCCTGGGGTCTGATTTGCGTGTGTGTGCATGTTTGTATTTATGTCTGTCTCAGTGCCTGGGGTCTGATCGGTGTGTGTGTATGTGTTTGTATATCTGTCTGCCTTTGTGCCTGGGGTCTCATCTGTGTTTGTGTGTGTTTGTCTATCTGTCTGCCTTCGTGCCTGGTGTCTGATCGGACTGCGTATTTGTTTGTATATCTGTCTGCCTCAGTGCCTGGGGTCTGATCGGTGTACGTGTGTGTTTGTCTATCCGTCTGCCTTAGTGCTGGGGTTCCGATCGCTGCTAGTGTGCTTTTGTCTATCTGTCTGCCTTATTGCCTGGGTATGATCGTTGTCTGTGTGTGTTTGTATATCTGTCTGTCTCAGTGCCTGGGGTCTTATCGGTGTGTGTGTCTGTTTCTGTATCTGTCTGCCTTAGTGCCGGGGGTCTGATCGGTGGGTGTATTTATTTTTATATCTGTCCACCTTAGTGCCTTGGGACTGATCGGTGTGTGTGTGTGTGTTTGTATATCAGCCTGCCTTCGTGCCTGGGGTCTGATTTGTGTGTGTGTGTGTTTGTATATCTGTCTGTCTCAGTGCCTGAGGTCTGATCGGTGTGTGTGTGTGTTCGTCTATCTGTCTGCCTCTGTGCCTGGGGTCTGATCTATGTTTTCGTGTGTTTGTATATCTGTCTGCCTCAGTGCCTGGGGTCAGATCGGTGTGTGCGTGTCTGTTTGTCTAACTGTCTGCCTTAGTGCCTGGGGTCTGATCGGTGTGTGTGTGTGACTGTATATCTGTCTGCCACTGTGCCTGGTGTCTGATCGGTGTGTGCGTGTGTTTGTCTATCTCTCTGCCTTAATGCCTGGGGTCTGATTGGTGTGTGTGTGTGTGTTTGTCTATCTGTCTGCCTTCGTGCCTGGGATCTGATCGGAGTGTGTGTGTGTGTTTGTCTATCTGTCCGCCTTAGTGCCTGGGGTCTGATATGTGTGTGTGTGTTTGTAAATCTGTCTGTCTCAGTGCCTGGGGTCTGATCGGAGTGTGTGTGTGTTTGTCTATCTGTCTGCCTTAGTACCTGGGGTCTGATCGGTGTTTGTGTGTGTTTGTCCATCTGTCTGCCTCAGTGCCTGGGGTCTAATCGATGTGTTTGTATGTCTGTCTGCCTCAGTCCCTGGGGTCTGATCGGTGCTTGTGTGTGTTTGTCTATCTGTCTGTCTTAGTCCCTGGGGTCTTATCGGTGTGTGTGTCTGTTTCTGTATCTATATGCCTCAGTGCCTGCTGTCTGATCAGTGTGTGTGTGTGTGTTTGCATATCTGTCTGCCTCAGTGCCTGGGGTCTAATCGACGTGTTTGCATAGCTGTCTGCCTCAGTGCCTGGGTTCTGATCGGTGTGTGTGTTTGTATATCTGTCTGCCTCAGAGCCTGGGGTCTGATCGGTGTGCGTGTGTGTTTGTCCATCTGTCTGCCTGAGTGCCGGGGGTCTGATTGTTGTGTGTCTGTGTGTTTGTCTATCTGTCTGCCTTAGGCCTGGGGTCTGATCTATGTGTTCGTGTGTTTGTCTATCTGTCTGCCTCAGTGCCTGGGGTCAGATCATTGTGTGTGTGTGTGTTTGTCTATCTGTCTGCCTTAATGCCTGGGGTCTGATTGGTGTGTGTGTGTGTGTGTTTGCCTATCTGTCTGCCTCAGTGCCGGGGGCCTGATCGGTGTGTATGTGTGTTTGTCTATCTGTCTGAATTAGTGCCTGGGGTCTAATCGGCCTGTGTATTTGTTTGCATATCTGTCCACCTTAGTGCCTGGGGTCTGATTTGCGTGTGTGTGCATGTTTGTATTTATGTCTGTCTCAGTGCCTGGGGTCTGATCGGTGTGTGTGTATGTGTTTGTATATCTGTCTGCCTTTGTGCCTGGGGTCTCATCTGTGTTTGTGTGTGTTTGTCTATCTGTCTGCCTTCGTGCCTGGTGTCTGATCGGACTGCGTATTTGTTTGTATATCTGTCTGCCTCAGTGCCTGGGGTCTGATCGGTGTACGTGTGTGTTTGTCTATCCGTCTGCCTTAGTGCTGGGGTTCTGATCGCTGCTAGTGTGCTTTTGTCTATCTGTCTGCCTTATTGCCTGGGTATGATCGTTGTCTGTGTGTGTTTGTATATCTGTCTGTCTCAGTGCCTGGGGTCTTATCGGTGTGTGTGTCTGTTTCTGTATCTGTCTGCCTTAGTGCCGGGGGTCTGATCGGTGGGTGTATTTATTTTTATATCTGTCCACCTTAGTGCCTTGGGACTGATCGGTGTGTGTGTGTGTGTTTGTATATCAGCCTGCCTTCGTGCCTGGGGTCTGATTTGTGTGTGTGTGTGTTTGTATATCTGTCTGTCTCAGTGCCTGAGGTCTGATCGGTGTGTGTGTGTGTTCGTCTATCTGTCTGCCTCTGTGCCTGGGGTCTGATCTATGTTTTCGTGTGTTTGTATATCTGTCTGCCTCAGTGCCTGGGGTCAGATCGGTGTGTGCGTGTCTGTTTGTCTAACTGTCTGCCTTAGTGCCTGGGGTCTGATCGGTGTGTGTGTGTGACTGTATATCTGACTGCCACTGTGCCTGGTGTCTGATCGGTGTGTGCGTGTGTTTGTCTATCTCTCTGCCTTAGTGCCTGGGGTCTGATTGGTGTGTGCGTGTGTGTTTGTCTATCTGTCTGCCTCAGTGCCGGGGATCTGATTGGTTTGTGTGTGTGTGTGTTTGTTTGTGTATCTGTCTGCCTTAGTGCCTGGTGTCTGATCGGTCTGTGTATTTGTTTGTCAATCTGTACGCCTTAGTGCCTTTTGTCTGATGGGTGTGTGTGTGTTTGTATATCTGTCTGTCTCAGTGCCTGAGATCTGATCGGAGTGTGTATGTGTTTGTCTAGCTGTCTGCCTTCGTGCCTGGGGTCTGATCGGTGTGTGTGTGTGACTTTATATCTGTCTGCCACTGTGCCTGGTGTCTGATCGGTGTGTGCGTGTGTTTGTCTATCTGTCTGCCTTAGTGCCTGGGGTCTGATTGGTGTGTGCATGTGTGTTTGTCTATCTGTCTGCCTCAGTCCCGGGGATCTGATCGGTGTGTGTGTGTGTGTGTGTGTGTGTGTGTTTGTCTATCTGTCTGCCTTCGTGCCTGGGGTCTGATCGGACTGTGTCTTTGTTTGCATATCTGTCTGCCTCAGTGCCTGGGGTCTGATCGATGTGTGTGTGTGTTTGTCTATCTGTCTGCCTCAGTGCCTAGTGTCTAATCGATGTGTTTGTATATCTGTCTGCCTCAGTGCCTGGGGTCTGATCGGTGCTTGTGTGTGTTTGTATATCTGTCTGCCTAAGTGCCTGGGGTATGATCGGAGTCTGTGTGTGTTTGTACACCTGTCTGTCTCAGTGCCTGGGGTCTTATCGGTGTGTGTGTCTGTTTCTGTAACTGTCTGCCTCACTGCCTGGTGTCTGTTCGGTGTGTGTGTGTGTGTTTGCATATCTGTCTGCCTCAGTGCCTGGGGTCAGATAGATGTGTGTGTGTGTGTTTGTCTATCTGTCTGCCTTAGTGCCGGGGATCTGAACGGTGTGTGTGTGTGTGTATGTATGTTTGTCCATCTGTCTGCCTTAGTGCCTGGGGTCTGATCGGTCTGTGTATTTGTTTGTCTATCTGTCCGCCTTAGTGCCTGGGGTCTGACGTGTGTGTGTGTTTGTCTATCTGTCTGCCTTAGTGCCTGGGGTCTGATCGGTGTCTGTTGGTGTTTGTCTATCTGTCTGCCTCAGTGCCTGGGTTCTGATTGGTGTGTGTGTGTGTTTGTATATCTGTCTGCCTTAGTGCCTGTTGTCTGATCGGTGTGTGTGTGTGTTTGTATATCTGTCTGCCTCAGTGCCTGGGGTCTAATCGACGAGTTTGTATATCTGTCTGCCTTAGTGCCTGGGGTCTGATCGTTCTGTGCATTTGTTTGTATATCTGTCTGCCTTAGTGCCTGGGGACTGCTCGGTGTGTGTGTGTGTTTGTATATCTGTCTGCCTGAGTTCCTTGGGTGGTATCGGTGTGTGTGTGTGTTAGTCTATCTGTCTGCCTTAGTGCCTGGGGTCTGATTGGTGTATGAGTGTGTTTGTATATCTGTCTGTCTCAGTGCATGGGGTCTGATCGATGTGTCTGTGTGTTTGAATATCTGTCTCTGTGCCTGTTGTCTGATCGGTGTGTGCCTGTGTTTGTCTAACTGTCTGCCTTAGTGCCTGGGGTCTGATTGGTGTGTGTGTGTGTTTGTCTATCTGTCTGCCTCAGTGCCTGGGGTCCAACGATGTGGTTGTATATCTGTCTGCCTCAGTGCCTGCGATCTTATCGGTGTGTGTGTGTGTGTGTTTGTCTATCTGTCTGCCTCTGTGCCTGGGGTCTAATCGATGTGTATGTATATCTGTCTGCCGTAGTTCCTGAGGTCTGATCGGTGTCTGTGTGTGTTTGTATATCTTTCTGTCTCAGTGCCTGGGGTCTGATCGGTGTTTGTGTGTGATTGTATATCTGTCTGCCTTAGTGCCTGGTGTCTGATCGGTGTGTGTGTGTGTTTGTATATCTGTCTGCCTCAGTGCCTGGGGTCTAATCGACGTGTTTGTATATCTGTCTGCCTTAGTGCCTGGGATCTGATCGGTGTCTGTGGGTGTTTGTCTATTTGTCTGCCTCAGTTCCTGGGTTCTGATTGGCGTGTGTGTGAGTTTGTGTATCTGTCTGCCTTCGTGCCTGGTGTCTGTCGGTGTGTGTGTGTGTGTTTGTATATCTGTCTGCCTCAGTGCCTGGGGTCTAATCGACGTGTTTGTATATCTGTCTGCCATAGTGCCTGGGGTCTGATCGTTCTGTGCATTTGTTTGTATATCTGTCTGCCTTAGTGCCTGGGGACTGATCGGTGTGTGTGTGTGTTTGTTCATCTGTCTGCCTTAGTGCCTGGGGTCTTATCGGTATGTGTGTGTGTGTTTGTATATCTGTCTGCCTTATTGCCTGGTGTCTGATCGGTGAGTGTGTGTGTTTGCATATCTGTCTGTCTCAGTGCCGGGGGCCTGATCGGTGTGTGTGTGTGTTTGTCTATCTGTCTGAATTAGTGCCTGGGGTCTAATCGGCCTGTGTATTTGTTTGCATATCTGTCCACCTTAGTGCCTGGGGTCTGATTTGCGTGTGTGTGCATGTTTGTATTTATGTCTGTCTCAGTGCCTGGGGTCTGATCGGTGTGTGTGTATGTGTTTGTATATCTGTCTGCCTTTGTGCCTGGGGTCTCATCTGTGTTTGTGTGTGTTTGTCTATCTGTCTGCCTTCGTGCCTGGTGTCTGATCGGACTGCGTATTTGTTTGTATATCTGTCTGCCTCAGTGCCTGGGGTCTGATCGGTGTACGTGTGTGTTTGTCTATCCGTCTGCCTTAGTGCTGGGGTTCTGATCGCTGCTAGTGTGCTTTTGTCTATCTGTCTGCCTTATTGCCTGGGTATGATCGTTGTCTGTGTGTGTTTGTATATCTGTCTGTCTCAGTGCCTGGGGTCTTATCGGTGTGTGTGTCTGTTTCTGTATCTGTCTGCCTTAGTGCCGGGGGTCTGATCGGTGGGTGTATTTATTTTTATATCTGTCCACCTTAGTGCCTTGGGACTGATCGGTGTGTGTGTGTGTGTTTGTATATCAGCCTGCCTTCGTGCCTGGGGTCTGATTTGTGTGTGTGTGTGTTTGTATATCTGTCTGTTTCAGTGCCTGAGGTCTGATCGGTGTGTGTGTGTGTTCGTCTATCTGTCTGCCTCTGTGCCTGGGGTCTGATCTATGTTTTCGTGTGTTTGTATATCTGTCTGCCTCAGTGCCTGGGGTCAGATCGGTGTGTGCGTGTCTGTTTGTCTAACTGTCTGCCTTAGTGCCTGGGGTCTGATCGGTGTGTGTGTGTGACTGTATATCTGTCTGCCACTGTGCCTGGTGTCTGATCGGTGTGTGCGTGTGTTTGTCTATCTCTCTGCCTTAATGCCTGGGGTCTGATTGGTGTGTGTGTGTGTGTTTGTCTATCTGTCTGCCTTAGTGCCGGGGATCTGAACGGTGTGTGTGTGTGTGTGTGTGTGTGTGTGTGTGTTTGTCTATCTGTCTGCCTTCGTGCCTGGGATCTGATTGGTGTGTGTGTGTGTGTTTGTCTATCTGTCTGCCTTAATGCCTGGGGTCTGATTGGTGTGTGTGTGTGTGTGTTTGCCTATCTGTCTGCCTCAGTGCCGGGGGCCTGATCGGTGTGTATGTGTGTTTGTCTATCTGTCTGAATTAGTGCCTGGGGTCTAATCGGCCTGTGTATTTGTTTGCATATCTGTCCACCTTAGTGCCTGGGGTCTGATTTGCGTGTGTGTGCATGTTTGTATTTATGTCTGTCTCAGTGCCTGGGGTCTGATCGGTGTGTGTGTATGTGTTTGTATATCTGTCTGCCTTTGTGCCTGGGGTCTCATCTGTGTTTGTGTGTGTTTGTCTATCTGTCTGCCTTCGTGCCTGGTGTCTGATCGGACTGCGTATTTGTTTGTATATCTGTCTGCCTCAGTGCCTGGGGTCTGATCGGTGTACGTGTGTGTTTGTCTATCCGTCTGCCTTAGTGCTGGGGTTCTGATCGCTGCTAGTGTGCTTTTGTCTATCTGTTTGCCTTATTGCCTGGGTATGATCGCTGTCTGTGTGTGTTTGTATATCTGTCTGTCTCAGTGCCTGGGGTCTTATCGGTGTGTGTGTCTGTTTCTGTATCTGTCTGCCTTAGTGCCGGGGGTCTGATCGGTGGGTGTATTTATTTTTATATCTGTCCACCTTAGTGCCGGGGGACTGATCGGTGTGTGTGTGTGTGTTTGTATATCAGCCTGCCTTCGTGCCTGGGGTCTGATTTGTGTGTGTGTGTGTTTGTATATCTGTCTGTCTCAGTGCCTGAGGTCTGATCGGTGTGTGTGTGTGTTCGTCTATCTGTCTGCCTCTGTGCCTGGGGTCTGATCTATGTTTTCGTGTGTTTGTATATCTGTCTGCCTCAGTGCCTGGGGTCAGATCGGTGTGTGCGTGTCTGTTTGTCTAACTGTCTGCCTTAGTGCCTGGGGTCTGATCGGTGTGTGTGTGTGACTGTATATCTGACTGCCACTGTGCCTGGTGTCTGATCGGTGTGTGCGTGTGTTTGTCTATCTCTCTGCCTTAGTGCCTGGGGTCTGATTGGTGTGTGCGTGTGTGTTTGTCTATCTGTCTGCCTCAGTGCCGGGGATCTGATTGGTTTGTGTGTGTGTGTGTTTGTTTGTGTATCTGTCTGCCTTAGTGCCTGGTGTCTGATCGGTCTGTGTATTTGTTTGTCAATCTGTACGCCTTAGTGCCTTTTGTCTGATGGGTGTGTGTGTGTTTGTATATCTGTCTGTCTCAGTGCCTGAGATCTGATCGGAGTGTGTATGTGTTTGTCTAGCTGTCTGCCTTCGTGCCTGGGGTCTGATCGGTGTGTGTGTGTAACTTTATATCTGTCTGCCACTGTGCCTGGTGTCTGATCGGTGTGTGCGTGTGTTTGTCTATCTGTCTGCCTTAGTGCCTGGGGTCTGATTGGTGTGTGCATGTGTGTTTGTCTATCTGTCTGCCTCAGTCCCGGGGATCTGATCGGTGTGTGTGCGTGTGTGTGTGTGTGTGTGTTTGTCTATCTGTCTGCCTTCGTGCCTGGGGTCTGATCGGACTGTGTCTTTGTTTGCATATCTGTCTGCCTCAGTGCCTGGGGTCTGATCGATGTGTGTGTGTGTTTGTCTATCTGTCTGCCTCAGTGCCTAGTGTCTAATCGATGTGTTTGTATATCTGTCTGCCTCAGTGCCTGGGGTCTGATCGGTGCTTGTGTGTGTTTGTATATCTGTCTGCCTAAGTGCCTGGGGTATGATCGGAGTCTGTGTGTGTTTGTACACCTGTCTGTCTCAGTGCCTGGGGTCTTATCGGTGTGTGTGTCTGTTTCTGTAACTGTCTGCCTCACTGCCTGGTGTCTGTTCGGTGTGTGTGTGTGTGTTTGCATATCTGTCTGCCTCAGTGCCTGGGGTCAGATAGATGTGTGTGTGTGTGTTTGTCTATCTGTCTGCCTTAGTGCCGGGGATCTGAACGGTGTGTGTGTGTGTGTATGTATGTTTGTCCATCTGTCTGCCTTAGTGCCTGGGGTCTGATCGGTCTGTGTATTTGTTTGTCTATCTGTCCGCCTTAGTGCCTGGGGTCTGACGTGTGTGTGTGTTTGTCTATCTGTCTGCCTTAGTGCCTGGGGTCTGATCGGTGTCTGTTGGTGTTTGTCTATCTGTCTGCCTCAGTGCCTGGGTTCTGATTGGTGTGTGTGTGTGTTTGTATATCTGTCTGCCTTAGTGCCTGTTGTCTGATCGGTGTGTGTGTGTGTTTGTATATCTGTCTGCCTCAGTGCCTGGGGTCTAATCGACGAGTTTGTATATCTGTCTGCCTTAGTGCCTGGGGTCTGATCGTTCTGTGCATTTGTTTGTATATCTGTCTGCCTTAGTGCCTGGGGACTGCTCGGTGTGTGTGTGTGTTTGTATATCTGTCTGCCTGAGTTCCTTGGGTGGTATCGGTGTGTGTGTGTGTTAGTCTATCTGTCTGCCTTAGTGCCTGGGGTCTGATTGGTGTATGAGTGTGTTTGTATATCTGTCTGTCTCAGTGCATGGGGTCTGATCGATGTGTCTGTGTGTTTGAATATCTGTCTCTGTGCCTGTTGTCTGATCGGTGTGTGCCTGTGTTTGTCTAACTGTCTGCCTTAGTGCCTGGGGTCTGATTGGTGTGTGTGTGTGTTTGTCTATCTGTCTGCCTCAGTGCCTGGGGTCCAACGATGTGGTTGTATATCTGTCTGCCTCAGTGCCTGCGATCTTATCGGTGTGTGTGTGTGTGTGTTTGTCTATCTGTCTGCCTCAGTGCCTGGGGTCTAATCGATGTGTATGTATATCTGTCTGCCGTAGTTCCTGAGGTCTGATCGGTGTCTGTGTGTGTTTGTATATCTTTCTGTCTCAGTGCCTGGGGTCTGATCGGTGTTTGTGTGTGATTGTATATCTGTCTGCCTTAGTGCCTGGTGTCTGATCGGTGTGTGTGTGTGTTTGTATATCTGTCTGCCTCAGTGCCTGGGGTCTAATCGACGTGTTTGTATATCTGTCTGCCTTAGTGCCTGGGATCTGATCGGTGTCTGTGGGTGTTTGTCTATTTGTCTGCCTCAGTTCCTGGGTTCTGATTGGCGTGTGTGTGAGTTTGTGTATCTGTCTGCCTTCGTGCCTGGTGTCTGTCGGTGTGTGTGTGTGTGTTTGTATATCTGTCTGCCTCAGTGCCTGGGGTCTAATCGACGTGTTTGTATATCTGTCTGCCATAGTGCCTGGGGTCTGATCGTTCTGTGCATTTGTTTGTATATCTGTCTGCCTTAGTGCCTGGGGACTGATCGGTGTGTGTGTGTGTGTTTGTATATCTGTCTGCCTGAGTGCATGCGGTCTGATTTGTGTGTGTGTGTGTGTTTGTATATCTGTCTGTTTCAGTGCCTGGGGTCTGATCGGTGTGTGTGTGTATTTGTCTATCCGTCTGCCTTTGTGCCTGGGGTCCGATCGGTGTTTGTGTGAGTTTGTCTATCTGTCTGCCTTCGTGCCTGGTTTCTGATCGGTCTGTGTATTTGTTTGTATATCTGTCTGCCTCAGTGCCTGTTGTCCAATTGTTGTGATTGCGTGTTTGTCTATCTGTCGCCTCAGTGCCTGGGGTCTTATCGGTGTTTGTGTGTGTTTCTTTATCTGTCTGCCTTAGTGCCTGGAGTCTGATCGGTGTCTGTTGGTGATGGTCTATCTGTCTGCCTCAGTGCCTGGGTTCTGATTGGTGTGTGTGTGAGTTTGTATATATGTCCGCCTTCGTGCCTGGTGTCTGATCGGTGTGTTTGTGTGTTTGTCTATCTGTCTGCCTCAGTGCCTGGGGTCTAAACGATGTATATGTATATCTGTCTGCCTCAGTACCTAGCGTCTTATCGTTGTTTGTGTGTGCTTGTCTATCTGTCTGCCTCAGTGCCTGGGGTCGATTCGATGTGTTTGTATATCTGTCTGCCTCAGTGCCTGGGGTCTTATCGATGTTTGTGTGTGTTTATCTATCTGTCTTCCTTAGTGCCTGGTGTCTGATCGGTGTTTGTGTGTGTTTGTCTATCTGTCTGCCTCAGTGCCTGGGGAGTGATTGGTGTGTGTGTGAGTTTGTATAACTGTCTGCCTCAGTGCCTGGGGTCTGATCGGTGTTTGTGTGTGTTAGTCTATCTGTCTGCCTTAGTGCCTGGGGTCCAATCGATGTGTTTGTGTGTGTTTGTCTATCTGTCTGCCTCAGTTCCTTGGGTGGTATCGGTGTGTGTGTGTGTTTGTCTATCTGTCTGCCTTAGTGCCTGTGGTCTGATTGGTGTATGAGTGTGTTTGTATATCTGTCTGTCTCAGTGCATGGGGTCTGATCGGTGTGTCTGTGTGTTTGAATATCTGTCTGTCTCTGTGCCTGTTGTCTGATCGGTGTGTGCCTGTGTTTGTCTAACTGTCTGCCTTAGTGCCTGGGGTGTGATTGGTGTGTGTGTGTGTTTGTCTATCTGTCTGCCTCAGTGCCTGGGGTCCAACGATGTGGTTGTCTATCTGTCTGCCTCAGTGCCTGCGATCTCACCGGTGTGTGTGTGTGTGTTTGTCTATCTGTCTGCCTCAGTGCCTGGGGTCTAATCGATGTGTATGTATATCTGTCTGCCGTAGTTCCTGTGGTCTGATCGGTGTCTGTGTGTGTTTGTATATCTTTCTGTCTCAGTGCCTGGGGTCTGATCGGTGTTTGTGTGCGTTTGTATATCTGTCTGCCTCAGTGCATGGGGTCAGATCGGTGTGTGTGTGTGTGTGTGTGTGTGTTTGTCTAACTGTCTGCCTTAGTGCCTGGGGTCTGATCGGTGTGTGTGTGTTTGTATATCTGTCTGCCTCAGTGCCTGGGGTCTAATCGACGTGTTTGTATATCTGTCTGCCTTGGTGCCTGGGGTCTGATCGGTGTTTGTGTGTGTTCGTCTATCAGTCTGCCTTAGTGCCTGGGGTATGATGGGTGTGTGTGTGTTTGTATATCTGTCTGCCTTAGTGCCTGGGTACTGATCGGTGTGTGTGTGTGTTTGTATATCTGTCTGCCTGAGTGCCTGGGGTCTGATTTGTGTGTGTGTGTGTGTGTATTTGTCTATCTGTCTGCCTTTGTGCCTGGTGTCTGGTTGGTCTGTGTATTTGTTTGTATATCTGTCTGCCTCAGTGCCTGTGGTCTAATTGGTGTGTTTGCCTGTTTGTCTATCTGTCTCCCTCAGTGCCTGGGGTCTTATCGGTGTTTGTGTGTGTTTCTCTATCTGTCTGCATTAGTGCCTGGGGTCTGATCGGTATCTGTTGGTGATGGTCTATCTGTCTGCCTCAGTGCCTGGGTTCTGATTTGTGTGTGTGTGAGTTTGTATATCTGTCTGCCTTAGTGCCTGGTGTCTGATCGGTGTGTTTGTGTGTTTGTATATCTGTCTGCCTCAGTGCCTGGGGTCTAATCGTTGTGTGTGTGTGTTTGTCTATCTGTCTGCCTCAGTGCCTGGGGTCGATTCGATGTGTTTGTATATCTGTCTGCCTCGGTGCCTGGGGTCTTATCGATGTTTTTGTGTGTCTGTCTATCTGTCTTCCTTGGTGCCTGGGGTCTGATCGGTGTTTGTGTGTGTTTGTCTATCTGTCTGCCTCAGTGCCTGGGGACTGATTGGTTTGTGTGTGAGTTTGTATATCTGTCTGTCTCAGTGCCTGGGGTCTGATCGGTGTTTGTGTGTGTTTGTCTATCTGTATGCCTCAGTGCCTTGGGTGGTATCGGTGTGTGTGTGTGTGTTTGTCTATCTGTCTGCCTTCGTGCCTGGGGTCTGATTGGTGTATGAGTGTGTTTGTCTATCTGTCTGCCTCAGTGCCTGTTGTCTAATTGGTGTGTTTGCGTGTTTGTCTGTCTATCTGCCTTAGTGCCGGGGTACTGATCGGTGTGTGTGTGTGTTTGTGTATCTGTCTGCCTCAGTGCCTGGGGTCTAATCGACGTGTTTGTAGATCTGTCTTCCTTAGTGCCTGGTGTCTGATCGTTGTGTGTGTGTGTTTGTCCATCTGTCTGCCTCAGTGCCTGGGGACTGATTGGTGTGTGTGTGAGTTTGTATAACTGACTGCCTTAGTGCCTGGGGTCTGATCGGTGTCTGTGTCTGTTTGTATATCTGTCTGTCTCAGTGCCTGGGGTCTGATCGGTGTTTGTGTGTGTTTGTCTATCTGTATGCCTCAGTGCCTTGGGTGTATCGGTGTGTGTGTGTGTTTGTCTATCTGTCTGCCTTAGTCCCTGGGGTCTGATCGGTGTCTGAGTCTGTTTGTATATCTGTCTGTCTCAGTGCATGGGTTCTGATCCGTGTGTCTGTGTGTTTGTATATCTGTCTGTCTCTGTGCCTGTTGTCTGATCGGTGTGTGCCTGTGCTTGTCTATCTGTTTGCATTAGTGCCTGTTGTCTGATTGGCGTGTGTGTGTGTTTGTCGATCTGTCTGCCTCAGTGCCTGGGGTCGAACGATGTGGTTGTCTATCTGTCTCCCTCAGTGCCTGGGGTCTGATTGGTGTCTGTTGGTGATGGTCTATCTGTCTGCCTCAGTGCCTGGGTTCTGATTGGTGTGTGTGTGAGTTTGTATATCTGTCTGCCTTAGTGCCTGGTGTCTGATCGGTGTGTTTGTGTATTTGTATATCTGTCTGCCTCAGAGCCTGGGGTCTAATCGGTGTGTGTGTGTGTTTGTCTATTTGTCTGCCTCAGTGCCTGGGGTCGATTCGATGTGTTTGTATATCTGTCTGCCTCGGTGCCTAGGGTCTTATCGATGTTTGTGTGTTTTTGTCTGTCTTCCTTAGTGCCTGGGGTCTGATAGGTGTTTGTGTGTGTTTGTCTATCTCTCTGCCTCAGTGCCTGGGGAATGATTGGTGTGTGTGTGAGTTTGTATAACTGTCTGCCTGAGTGCCTGGGGTCTGATCGGTGTCTGTGTCTGTTTGTATATATGTCTGTCTCAGTGCCTGGGGTCTGATCGGTGTTTGTGTGTGTTTGTCTATCTGTCTGCCTCAGTGCCTGGGGTCTAATCGATGTGTTTGTGTGTGTTTGTCTATCTGTATGCCTCAGTGCCTTGGGTGGTATCGCTGTGTGTGTGTGTGTTTGTCTATCTGTCTGCCTTCGTGCCTGGGGTCTGATTGGTGCATGTGTGTGTTTGTCTATCTTTCTGCCTCACTGCCAGGGGTCGAACGACGTGGTTGTAAATCTGTCTGCCACAGTGCCTGCGATCTTCTCGGTGTTTGTGTGTGTTTGTCGATCTGTCTGCCTCAGTGCCTGCGGTCTAATCGATGTGTATGTATATCTGTCTGCCTTAGTTCCTGGGGTCTGATCGGTGTCTGTGTGTGTTTGTATATCTTTCTGTCTCAGTGCCTGGGGTCTGATCGGTGTTTGTGTGTGTTTGTATATCTGTCTGCCTCAGTGCCTGGGGTCAGATCGGTGTGTGTGTGTGTGTGTTTGTCTAACTGTCTGCCTTAGTGCCTGGGGTCTTATCGGTGTTTGTGTGTGTTTCTCTATCTGTCTGCATTGGTGCCTGGGGTCTGATCGGTGTCTGTTGGTGATGGTCTATCAGTCTGCCTCAGTGCCTGGGTTCTGATTGGTGTGTGTGTGAGTTTGCATATCTGTCTGCCTCAGTGCCTGGTGTCTGATCGGTGCGTTTGTGTGTTTGTATATCTGTCTGCCTCAGTGCCTGGCGTCTAATCGTTGTGTGTGTGTGTTTGTCTATCTGTCTGCCTCAGTGCCTGGGGTCGATTCGATGTGTTTGTATATCTGTCTGCCTCGGTGCCTGGGGTCTTATCGATGTTTGTGTGTGTTTGTCTATCTGTCTTCCTTGGTGCCTGGGGTTTGATCGGTGTTTGTGTGTGTTTGTCTATCTGTCTGCCTCAGTGCCTGGGGACTGATTGGTGTGTGTGTGAGGTTGTATAACTGTCTGCCTTAGTGCCTGGGTTCTGATAGGTGTCTGTGTCTGTTTGTATATCTGTCTGTCTCAGTGCCTGGGGTCTGATCGGTGTTTGTGTGTGTTTGTCTATCTGTCTGCCTCAGTGCCTGGGCCGAATCGATGTGTTTGTGTGTGTTTGTCTATCTGTATGCCTCAGTGCCTTGGGTGGTATCGGTGTGTGTGTGTGTGTTTGTCTATCTGTCTGCCTTAGTGCCTGGGGTCTGATCGGTGTCTGAGTTTGTTTGTATATCTGTCTGTCTCAGTGCATGGGGTCTGATCGATGTGTCTGTGTGTTTGTATATCTGTCTGTCTCTGTGCCTGTTGTCTGATCGGTGCGTGCCTGTGCTTGTCTAACTGTCTGCCTTAGTGCCTGGGGTCTGATTGGTGTGTGTGTGTGTTTGTCTATCTGTATGCCTCAGTGCCTGGGGTCTAACGATGTGGTTGTATATTTGTCTGCCTGAGTGCATGTGGTCTGATTTGTGTGTGTGTGTGTGTGTGTGTGTGTGTGTTTGTATATCTGTCTGTGTCAGTGCCTGGGGTCTGATCGGTGTTTGTGTGAGTTTGTCCATCTGTCTGCCTTTGTGCCTGGTTTCTGATCGGTCTGTGTATTTGTTTGCATATCTGTCTGCCTCAGTGCCTGGGGTCTTATCGGTGTCAGTGTCTGTTTGTATATCTGTCTTCCTTAGTGCCTGGGGTCTGATCGGTGTTTGTGTGTGTTTGTCTACCTGTCTGCCTCAGTGCCGGGGGTCTAATCGATGTGTTTGTATATCTGTCTGCCTCAGTGCCTGGGGTCTGATCGGTGTGTGTGTTTGTTTGTATATCTGTCTGCCTCAGCGCCTGGGGTCCAAACGATGTGTATGTATATCTGACTGCCTTAGTGCCTGGGGTCTGATTTATGTGTGTTTGTGTGTTTGTATATATGTCTGTCTCAGTGCCTTGGGTCTGATGGGTGTATGAGTGTGTTTGTATATCTGTCTGTCTCAGTGCTTGGGGTCTGATCGGTGAGTCTGTGTGTTTGTATATCTGTCTGCCTCAGTGCCTGGGGTCTGATCGGTGTACGTGTGTGTTTGTCTATCCGTCTGCCTTATTGCCGGGTGTCTGATCGGTGCTTGTGTGTGTTCGTCTATCAATCTGCCTTCGTGCCTGGGGTATGATGGGTGCGTGTGTGTGTTTGTATATCTCTCTGCCTCAGTTCCTGGGGTCTAATCGATGTGTTTGTATATCTGTCTGCCTCAGTGCCTGGGGTCTTATCGGTGTGTGTGTCTGTATCTGTATCTGTCAGCCTCAGTGCCTGGTGTCTGATCGGTGTGTGTGTGTGTTTGTATATCTCTCTGCCTCAGTTCCTGGGGTCTAATCGATGTGTTTGTATATCTGTCTGCCTCAGTGCCTGGGTTCTTATCGGTGTTTGTGTGTGTTTGTCTATCTGTCTTCCTCAGTGCCTGGGGTCTAATCGATGTGTTTGTCTATCTGTCTGCCTTAGTGCTTGGGGTCTGATCGGTGTCTGTGTGTGTTTATATATCTGTCTGTCTCTGTGCCTGGGGTCTGATCGGTGTCTGTGTGTGTGTGTTTGTCTATCTGTCTGCCTCAGTGCCTGGGGACTGATTGGTGTGTGTGTGAGTTTGTATATCTGTCTGCCTCAGTGCCTGGTGTCCAATCGATGTGTTTGTGTGTGTTTGTCTATCTGTATGCCTCAGTGCCTTGGGTGGTATCGGTGTGTGTGTGTGTTTGTCTATCTGTCTGTTTTAGTGCCTGGCGTATGATCGGTGTATGAGTGTGTTTGTATATCTGTCTGTCTCAGTGCTTGGGGTCTGATCGGTGAGTCTGTGTGTTTGTATATCTGTCTGCCTCAGTGCATGGGGTCAGATCGGTGTGTCTGTGTGTATGTTTGTCTAACTGTCTGCCTTATTGCCGGGTGTCTGATCGGTGCTTGTGTGTGTTCGTCTATCAATCTGCCTTCGTGCCTGGGGTATGATCGGTGTCTGTGTGTGTTTGTATATCTTTCTGTCTCAGTGCCTGGGGTCTGATCGGTGTTTGTGTGTGTTTGTATATCTGTCTGCCTCAGTGCATGGGGTCAGATCGGTGTGTCTGTGTGTGTGTTTGTCTAACTGTCTGCCTCAGTGCCTGGGGTCTGATCGGTGTGTGTGTGTGTGTGATTGTATATCTGTCTGCCTTAGTGTTTGGGGTCCAATCGATGTGTTTGTATATCTGTCTGCCTTAGTGCCTGGGGTCTGATCGGTGTCTGTGGGTGTTTGTCTATCAGTCTGCCTCAGTGCCTCGGTTCTGATTGGTGTGTGTGTGAGTTTGCATATCTGTCTGCCGTAGTGCCTGGTGTCTGATCGGTGTGTGTGTGTGTTTTTTTATCTGTCTGCCTCAGTGCCTGGTGTCTGATCGGTGTTTGTGTGTGTTTGTATGACTGTCTGTCTCAGTGCCTGTTGTCTGATCGGTGTGTTCCTGTTTTTGTTTATCTGTCTGCCTTAGTTCCTGTGGCCTGATTGGTGTGTTCCTGTGTTTGTCTTTCTGTCTGCCTTAGTGCCTGGGTTTCGGATTGGTGTGTGTGTGTTTGTATATCTGTCTGCCTCAGTGCCTGTGGTCTGTTCGGTGTGTGTGTCTGCTTCCATATCTGTCTACCTCAGTGCCTGGTGTCTGATCGGAGTGTGTGTGTGTTTGTATATCTGTCTGCCTTAGTGCCTGTGGTGTGATCGGTGTGCGTGTGTGTTTGTATATCTGTCTGCCTTAGTGCCTGAGGTCTGATCGTTGTGTGTGTGTGTGTTTGTACATCTGTCTGCCTTAGTGCCTGGGGTGTGATCGGTTTGCGTGTCTGTTTGTACATCTGTCTGCCTCAGTGCCTGGGGTCAGATAGATTTGTTTGTTTATCTGTCTGCCTCAGTGCCTGGGGTCTTGTCGGTGTTTGTGTGCGTTTGTCTATCTGTCTGCCTCAGTGCCTGGGGTCTAATCGATGTGTTTGTATATCTGTCTGCCTGAGTGCCTAGGGTCTGATCGGTGTCTGTGTGTGTTTGTCTATCTGTCTGCCTCAGTGCCTGGGGTCTACTCGATGTGTTTGCATATCTGTCTGTCTCAGTGCCTGAGGTCTGATGGGTGCGTGTGTTTGTTTGTCTATCTGTCTCTCTCAGTGCCTGGTGTCTGATCGGTGTTTGTGTGTGTTTGTATAACTGTCTGTCTCAGTGCCTGGTGTCTGATCGGTGTGTTCCTGCGTTTGTCTATCTGTCTGCCTTAGTTCATGGGGCATGATTGGTGTGTGTGTGTGTTTGTCTATCTGCCTGCCTTAGTGCCTGGGGACTGATCGGTGTGTGTGTGTGTGTGTGTTTGTCTATCTGCCTGCCTTAGTGCCTGGGATTCGGATTGGTGTGTGTGTGTTTGTATATCTGTCTGCCTCAGTGCCTGTGGTCTGATCGGTGTGTGTGTCTTCTTCTATGTCTGTCTACCTCAGTGCCTGGTGTCTGATCGGTGTGTGTGTGTGTTTGTCTATCTGTCTACCTCAGTGCCTGGTGTCTGATCGGTGTGTGTGTGAGTTTGTCTATCTGTCTGCCTCAGTGCCTGGGGTCTAATCGATGTGTTTGTATATCTGTCTGCCTCTGTGCTTGGGATCTTATCGGTGTTTGTGTCTATTTGTCCATCTGTCTGCCTCAGTGCCTGGGGTCTAATCGATGTGTTTGTCTATCTGTCTGCCTCAGTGCCTGGGGTCTGATCGGTGTCTGTGTGTGTGTTTGTCTATCTGTCTGCTTTGGTGCCTGGGTTTCGGAATGGTGTGTGTGTGTTTGTCTATCTGTCTGCCTCAGTGCCTGGCGTCTGATCGGTGTCTGTGTGTGTTTGTATATCAGTCTGTCTCAGTGCCTGTGGACTGATCGGTGTCTGTGTGTGTGTTTGTCTATCTGTCTGCTTTAGTGCCTGGGTTTCGGATTGGTGTGTGTGTGTTTGTCTATCTGTCTGCCTCAGTGACTGGGGTCTAATCGATGTGTTTGTATATCTGTCTGCCTCAGTGCCTGGGGTCTTATCGGTGTTTGTGTGTGTTTGTCTATCAGTCTGCCTTAGTGCCTGTGGTCTGATCGGTGTCTGTGTGTGTTTGTATATCTGTCTGTCTCAGTGCCTGGGGTCTGATCGGTGCATGTGTTTATTTGTATATCTGTCTGCCTGAGTGCCTGGGGTTCTGATGGGTGTGTGTGTATGTTTGTATAACTGTCTGTCTCAGTGCCTGGTGTCTGATCGGTGTGTTCCTGTGTTTGTCTATCTGTCTGCCTTTGTTCCTGGGGTCTGATCGGTGTGTGTGTGTGTTTGTATATCTGTCTGCCTTAGTGCCTGTGGTCTGATCGGTGTGCGTGTGTGTTTGTATATCTGTCTGCCTTAGTGCCTGGGGTCTGATCGTTGTGTGTGTGTGTGTGTTTGTACATCTTTCTGCCTTAGTGCCTGGGGTGCGATCGGTTTGCGTGTCTGTTTGTATATCTGTCTGCCTCAGTGACTGGGGTCTAATCGACGTGTTTGTATATCTGTCTGCCTCAGTGCCTGGGGTCTTATCGGTGTTTGTGTGTGTTTGTCTATCAGTCTGCCTTAGTGCCTGGGGTCTGATCGGTGTCTGTGTGTGTTTGTATATCTGTCTGCCTCAGTGCCTGGGGTCTACTCGACGTGTTTGCATATCTGTCTGTCTCAGTGCCTGAGGTCTGATGGGTGCGTGTGTTTGTTTGTCTATCTGTCTGTCTCATTGCCTGGTGTCTGATCGGTGTCTGTGTGTGTTTGTCTATCTGTCTGCCTCAGTGCCTGGTGTCTAATCGATGTGTTTGCATATCTGTCTGTCTCAGTGCCTGTGGTCTGATGGGTGCGTGCGGTTGTTTGTCTATCTGTCTGTCTCAGTGCCTGGTGTATGATCGGTGTTTGTGTGTGTTTGTATAACTGTCTGTCTCAGTGCCTGGTGTCTAATCGGTGTGTTCCTGTGTTTGTCTATCTGTCTGCCTTAGTTCCTGGGGCCTGATTGGTGTGTGTGTGTGTTTGTCTATCTGCCTGCCTTAGTGCCTGCGGACTGATCGGTGTGTGTGTGTGTTTGTCTATCTGCCTGCCTTCGTGCCTGGGATTCGGATTGGTGTGCGTGTGTTTGTATATCTGTCTGCCTCAGTGCCTGGTGTCTGATCGGTGTGTGTGTGTGTTTGTCGATCTGTCTACCTCAGTGCCTGGTGTCTGATCGGTGTGTGTGTGTGTTTGTTTATCTGTCTGCCTCAGTGCCTGGGGTCTAATCGATGTGTTTGTATATCTGTCTGCCTCTGTGCCTGGGATCTTATTGGTGTTTGTGTCTATTTGTCCATCTGTCTGCCTCAGTGCCTGGGGTCTAAGCGATGTGTTTGTCTATCTGTCTGCCTCAGTGCCTGGGGTCTGATCGGTGTCTGTGTGAGTTTGTATATCAGTCTGTCTCAGTGCCTGGGGTCTGATCGGTGTCTGTGTGTGTGTTTGTCTATCTGTCTGCTTTAGTGCGTGGGTTTCGGAATGGTGTGTGTGTGTTTGTCTGTCTGTCTGCCTCAGTGCCTGGGGTCTGATCGGTGTATGTGTTTGTTTGTATATCTGTCTGCCTGAGTGCCTGGGGTCTGATCGGTGTCTGTGTGTGTTTGTATATCTGTCTGTCTCAGTGCCTGGGGCCTGATCTGTGTCTGTGTGTGTTTGTCTATCTGTCTGCCTCAGTGCCTGGGGTCTAATCGATGTGTTTGCATATCTGTCTGTCTCAGTGCCTGAGGTCTGATGGGTGCGTGTGTTTGTTTGTCTATCTGTCTGTCTCAATGCCTGGTGTCTGATCGGTGTTTGTGTGTGTTTGTATAACTGTCTGTCTCAGTGCCTGGTGTCTGATCGGTGTGTTCCTGTGTTTGTCTATCTGTCTGCCTTAGTTCCTGGGGCCTGATTGGTGTGTGTGTGTGTTTGTCTATCTGCCTGCCTTAGTGCCTGGGGACTGATCGGTGTGTGTGTGTTTGCCTATCTGCCTGCCTTAGTGCCTGGGATTCGGATTGGTGTGTGTGTGTTTGTATATCTGTCTGCCTCAGTGCCTGTGGTCTGATCGGTGTGTGTGTCTTCTTCGATGTCTGTCCACCTCAGTGCCTGGTGTCTGATCGGTGTGTGTGTGTGTTTGTCTATCTGTCTACCTCAGTGCCTGGTGTCTGATCGGTGTGTGTGTGTGTTTGTTTATCTGTCTGCCTCAGTGCCTGGGGTCTAAACGATGTGTTTGTATATCTGTCTGCCTCTGTGCCTTGGATCTTACCGGTGTTTGTGTCTATTTGTCCATCTGTCTGCCTCAGTGCCTGGGGTCCAAGTGATGTGTTTGTCTATCTGTCTGCCTCAGTGCCTGGGGACTGATCGGTGTCTGTGTGAGTTTGTATATCAGTCTGTCTCAGTGCCTGGGGTCTGATCGGTGTCTGTGTGTGTGTTTGTCTATCTGTCTGCTTTAGTGCGTGGGTTTCGGAATGGTGTGTGTGTGTTTGTCTGTCTGTCTGCCTCAGTGCCTGGGGTCTGATCGGTGTATGTGTTTGTTTGTATATCTGTCTGCCTGAGTGCCTGGGGTCTGATCGGTGTCTGTGTGTGTTTGTATATCTGTCTGTCTCAGTGCCTGGGGCCTGATCTGTGTCTCTGTGTGTTTGTCTATCTGTCTGCCTCAGTGCCTGGGGTCTAATCGATGTGTTTGCATATCTGTCTGTCTCAGTGCCTGAGGTCTGATGGGTGCGTGTGTTTGTTTGTCTATCTGTCTGTCTCAATGCCTGGTGTCTGATCGGTGTTTGTGTGTGTTTGTATAACTGTCTGTCTCAGTGCCTGGTGTCTGATCGGTGTGTTCCTGTGTTTGTCTATCTGTCTGCCTTAGTTCCTGGGGCCTGATTGGTGTGTGTGTGTGTTTGTCTATCTGCCTGCCTTAGTGCCTGGGGACTGATCGGTGTGTGTGTGTTTGCCTATCTGCCTGCCTTAGTGCCTGGGATTCGGATTGGTGTGTGTGTGTTTGTATATCTGTCTGCCTCAGTGCCTGTGGTCTGATCGGTGTGTGTGTCTTCTTCGATGTCTGTCCACCTCAGTGCCTGGTGTCTGATCGGTGTGTGTGTGTGTTTGTCTATCTGTCTACCTCAGTGCCTGGTGTCTGATCGGTGTGTGTGTGTGTTTGTTTATCTGTCTGCCTCAGTGCCTGGGGTCTAAACGATGTGTTTGTATATCTGTCTGCCTCTGTGCCTTGGATCTTACCGGTGTTTGTGTCTATTTGTCCATCTGTCTGCCTCAGTGCCTGGGGTCTAATCGATGTGCTTGTCTATCTGTCTGCCTCAGTGCCTGGGGTCTGATCGGTGTCTGTGTGAGTTTGTATAAGAGTCTGTCTCAGTGCCTGGGGTCTGATCGGTGTCTGTGTGTGTGTTTGTCTATCTGTCTGCTTTAGTGCCTGGGCTTCGGAATGGTATGTGTGTGTTTGTCTATCTGTCTGCCTCAGTGCCTGGGGACTGATCGGTGTCTGCTTGTGTTTGTATATCAGTCTGTCTCATTGCCTGTGGACTGATCGGTGTCTGTGTGTGTGTGTTTGTCTATCTGTCTGCTTTAGTGCCTGGGGTCTTATCGGTGTTTGTGTGTGTTTGTCTATCAGTCTGCCGTAGTGCCTGGGGTCTGGATCGGTGTCTGTGTGTGTTTGTATATCTGTCTGTCTCAGTGCCTGGGGTCTGATCGGTGTATGTGTTTGTTTATATATCTGTCTGCCTGAGTGCCTGGGGTCTGATGGGTGTGTGTGTGTGTTTGCATAACTGTCTGTCTCAGTGCCTGGTGTCTGATCGGTGTGCTCCTGTGTTTGTCTATCTGTGTCCCTTTGTTCCTGGGGCCTGATTGGTGTGTGCGTGTGTTTGTCTATCTGTCTGCCTTAGTGCCTGGGGACTGATCGGTGTGTGTGTGTGTTTGTCTATCTGTCTGCCTTAGTGCCTGAGGTCTGATGGGTGCGTGTGTTTGTTTGTCTATCTGTCTGTCTCAGTGCCTGGGGCCTGATCTGTGTCTGTGTGTGTTTGTCTATCTGTCTGCCTCAGTGCCTGGGGTCTAATCGATGTGTTTGCATATCTGTCTGTCTCAGTGCCTGAGGTCTGATGGGTGCGTGTGTTTGTTTGTCTATCTGTCTGTCTCAATGCCTGGTGTCTGATCGGTGTTTGTGTGTGTTTGTATAACTGTCTGTCTCAGTGCCTGGTGTCTGATCGGTGTGTTCCTGTGTTTGTCTATCTGTCTGCCTTAGTTCCTGGGGCCTGATTGGTGTGTGTGTGTGTTTGTCTATCTGCCTGCCTTAGTGCCTGGGGACTGATCGGTGTGTGTGTGTTTGCCTATCTGCCTGCCTTAGTGCCTGGGATTCGGATTGGTGTGTGTGTGTTTGTATATCTGTCTGCCTCAGTGCCTGTGGTCTGATCGGTGTGTGTGTCTTCTTCGATGTCTGTCCACCTCAGTGCCTGGTGTCTGATCGGTGTGTGTGTGTGTTTGTCTATCTGTCTACCTCAGTGCCTGGTGTCTGATCGGTGTGTGTGTGTGTTTGTTTATCTGTCTGCCTCAGTGCCTGGGGTCTAAACGATGTGTTTGTATATCTGTCTGCCTCTGTGCCTTGGATCTTACCGGTGTTTGTGTCTATTTGTCCATCTGTCTGCCTCAGTGCCTGGGGTCCAAGTGATGTGTTTGTCTATCTGTCTGCCTCAGTGCCTGGGGACTGATCGGTGTCTGTGTGAGTTTGTATATCAGTCTGTCTCAGTGCCTGGGGTCTGATCGGTGTCTGTGTGTGTGTTTGTCTATCTGTCTGCTTTAGTGCGTGGGTTTCGGAATGGTGTGTGTGTGTTTGTCTGTCTGTCTGCCTCAGTGCCTGGGGTCTGATCGGTGTATGTGTTTGTTTGTATATCTGTCTGCCTGAGTGCCTGGGGTCTGATCGGTGTCTGTGTGTGTTTGTATATCTGTCTGTCTCAGTGCCTGGGGCCTGATCTGTGTCTCTGTGTGTTTGTCTATCTGTCTGCCTCAGTGCCTGGGGTCTAATCGATGTGTTTGCATATCTGTCTGTCTCAGTGCCTGAGGTCTGATGGGTGCGTGTGTTTGTTTGTCTATCTGTCTGTCTCAATGCCTGGTGTCTGATCGGTGTTTGTGTGTGTTTGTATAACTGTCTGTCTCAGTGCCTGGTGTCTGATCGGTGTGTTCCTGTGTTTGTCTATCTGTCTGCCTTAGTTCCTGGGGCCTGATTGGTGTGTGTGTGTGTTTGTCTATCTGCCTGCCTTAGTGCCTGGGGACTGATCGGTGTGTGTGTGTTTGCCTATCTGCCTGCCTTAGTGCCTGGGATTCGGATTGGTGTGTGTGTGTTTGTATATCTGTCTGCCTCAGTGCCTGTGGTCTGATCGGTGTGTGTGTCTTCTTCGATGTCTGTCCACCTCAGTGCCTGGTGTCTGATCGGTGTGTGTGTGTGTTTGTCTATCTGTCTACCTCAGTGCCTGGTGTCTGATCGGTGTGTGTGTGTGTTTGTTTATCTGTCTGCCTCAGTGCCTGGGGTCTAAACGATGTGTTTGTATATCTGTCTGCCTCTGTGCCTTGGATCTTACCGGTGTTTGTGTCTATTTGTCCATCTGTCTGCCTCAGTGCCTGGGGTCTAATCGATGTGCTTGTCTATCTGTCTGCCTCAGTGCCTGGGGTCTGATCGGTGTCTGTGTGAGTTTGTATAAGAGTCTGTCTCAGTGCCTGGGGTCTGATCGGTGTCTGTGTGTGTGTTTGTCTATCTGTCTGCTTTAGTGCCTGGGCTTCGGAATGGTATGTGTGTGTTTGTCTATCTGTCTGCCTCAGTGCCTGGGGACTGATCGGTGTCTGCTTGTGTTTGTATATCAGTCTGTCTCATTGCCTGTGGACTGATCGGTGTCTGTGTGTGTGTGTTTGTCTATCTGTCTGCTTTAGTGCCTGGGGTCTTATCGGTGTTTGTGTGTGTTTGTCTATCAGTCTGCCGTAGTGCCTGGGGTCTGGATCGGTGTCTGTGTGTGTTTGTATATCTGTCTGTCTCAGTGCCTGGGGTCTGATCGGTGTATGTGTTTGTTTATATATCTGTCTGCCTGAGTGCCTGGGGTCTGATGGGTGTGTGTGTGTGTTTGCATAACTGTCTGTCTCAGTGCCTGGTGTCTGATCGGTGTGCTCCTGTGTTTGTCTATCTGTGTCCCTTTGTTCCTGGGGCCTGATTGGTGTGTGCGTGTGTTTGTCTATCTGTCTGCCTTAGTGCCTGGGGACTGATCGGTGTGTGTGTGTGTTTGTCTATCTGTCTGCCTTAGTGCCTGAGGTCTGATGGGTGCGTGTGTTTGTTTGTCTATCTGTCTGTCTCAGTGCCTGGTGTCTGATCGGTGTTTGTGTGTGTTTGTATAACTGTCTGTCGCAGTGCCTGGTGTCTGATCGGTGTGTTCCTGTGTTTGTCTATCTGTGTGCCTTTGTTCCTGGGGCCTGATTGGTGTGTGTGTGTGTTTGTCTATATGCCTGCCTTAGTGCCTGGGGACTGATCGGTGTGTGTGTGTGTTTGCCTATCTGCCTGCCTTAGTGCCTGGGATTCGGATTGGTGTGTGTGTGTTTGTATATCTGTCTGCCTCAGTGCCTGTGGTCTGATCGGTGTGTTTGTCTATCTGTCTGCCTCAGTGCCTGGGGTCTGATCGGTGTCTCTGTGAGTTTGTACATCAGTCTGTCTCAGTGCCTGGGGTCTGATCGGTGTCTGTGTGTGTGTTTGTCTATCTGTCTGCTTTAGTGTGTGGGTTTCGGAATGGTGTGTGTGTGTTTGTCTATCTGTCTGCCTCACTGCCTGGGGTCTGATCGGTGTATGTGTTTGTTTGTATATCTGTCTGCCTGAGTGCGTGGGGTCTGATCGGTGTCTGTGTGTGTTTGTATATCTGTCTGTCTCAGTGCCTGGGGCCTGATCTGTGTCTGTGTGTGTTTGTCTATCTGTCTGCCTCAGTGCCTGGGGTCTAATCGATGTGTTTGCATATCTGTCTGTCTCAGAGCCTGAGGTCTGATGGGTGCGTGTGTTTGTTTGTCTATCTGTCTGTCTCAGTGCCTGGTGTCTGATCGGTGTTTGTGTGTGTTTGTATAACTGTCTGTCTCAGTGCCTGGTGTCTGATCGGTGTGTTCCTGTGTTTGTCTATCTGTCTGCCTTAGTTCCTGGGGCCTGATTGGTGTGTGTGTGTGTTTGTCTATCTGCCTGCCTTAGTGCCTGGGGACTGATCGGTGTGTGTGTGTGTTTGCCTATCTGCCTGCCTTAGTGCCTGGGATTCGGATTGGTGTGTGTGTGTTTGTATATCTGTCTGCCTCAGTGCCTGTGGTCTGATCGGTGTGTGTGTCTTCTTCTATGTCTGTCTACCTCAGTGTATGGGGTCTGATCGGTGTGTGTGTGTGTTTGTCTATCTGTCTACCTCAGTGCCTGGTGTCTGATCGGTGTGTGTGTGTGTTTGTTTATCTGTCTGCCTCAGTGCCTGGGGTCTAAACGATGTGTTTGTATATCTGTCTGCCTCTGTGCCTTGGATCTTACCGGTGTTTGTGTCTATTTGTCCATCAGTCTGCCTCAGTGCCTGGGGTCTAATCGATGTGCTTGTCTATCAGTCTGCCTCAGTGCCTGGGGTCTGATCGGTGTCTGTGTGAGTTTGTATAAGAGTCTATCTCAGTGCCTGGGGTCTGATCGGTGTATGTGTGTGTGTTTGTCTATCTGTCTGCTTTAGTGCCTGGGTTTCGGAATGGTATGTGTGTGTTTGTCTATCCGTCTGCCTCAGTGCCTGGGGTCTGATCGGTGTCTGTGTGTGTTTGTATATCAGTCTGTCTCATTGCCTGTGGACTGATCGGTGTCTGTGTGTGTGTTTGTCTGTCTCTCTGCTTTAGTGCCTGGGTTTCGGATTGGTGTGTGTGTGTTTGTCTATCTGTTTGCCTCAGTGACTGGGGTCTAATCGATGTGTTGAATAACTGTCAGCCTCAGTGCCTGGGGTCTTATCGTGCTTGTGTGTGCTTGTCTATCAGTCTGCCTTAGTGCCTGGGGTCTGATCGGTGTCTGTGTGTGTTTGCATAACTGTCTGTCTCAGTGCCTGGTGTCTGATCGGTGTGCTCCTGTGTTTGTCTATCTGTGTGCCCTTGTTCCTGGGGCCTGATTGGTGTGTGTGTGTGTTTGTCTATCTGTCTGCCTTAGTGCCTGAGGTCTGATGGGTGCGTGTGTTTGTTTGTCTATCTGTCTGTCTCAGTGCCTGGTGTCTGATCGGTGTTTGTGTGTGTTTGTATAACTGTCTGTCGCAGTGCCTGGTGTCTGATCGGTGTGTTCCTGTTTTTGTCTATCTGTGTGCCTTTGTTCCTGGGGCCTGATTGGTGTGTGTGTGTGTTTGTCTATATGCCTGCCTTAGTGCCTGGGGACTGATCGGTGGGTGTGTGTGTTTGTCTATCTGCCTGCCTTAGTGCCTGGGATTCGGATTGGTGTGTGTGTGTGTTTGTCTATCTGCCTGCCTTAGTGCCTGGGGACTGATCGGTGTGTGTGTGTGTGTTTGCCTATCTGCCTGCCTTCGTGCCTGGGATTCGGATTGGTGTGTGTGTGTTTGTATATCTGTCTGCCTCAGTGCCTGTGGTCTGATCGGTGTGTGTGTCTTCTTCTATGTCTGTCTACCTCAGTGCCTGGTGTCTGATCGGTGTGTGTGTGTGTTTGTCTATCTGTCTACCTCAGTGCCTGGTGTCTGATCGGTGTGTGTGTGTGTTTGTTTATCTGTCTGCCTCAGTGCCTGGGGTCTAAACGATGTGTTTGTATATCTGTCTGCCTCTGTGCCTTGGATCTTACCGGTGTTTGTGTCTATTTGTCCATCTGTCTGCCTCAGTGCCTGGGGTCTAATCGATGTGTTTGTCTATCTGTCTGCCTCAGTGCCTGGGGTCTGATCGGTGTCTGTGTGAGTTTGTATATCAGTCTGTCTCAGTGCCTGGGGTCTGATCGGTGTCTGTGTGTGTGTTTGTCTATCTGTCTGCTTTAGTGCCTGGGTTTCGGAATGGTATGTGTGTGTTTGTCCATCTGTCTGCCTCAGTGCCTGTGGTCTGATCGGTGTGTGTGTCTTCTTCTATGTCTGTCTACCTCATTGCCTGTGGACTGATCGGTGTCTGTGTGTGTGTTTGTCTATCTGTCTGCTTTAGTGCCTGGGTTTCGGATTGGTGTGTGTGTGTTTGTCTATCTGTCTGCCTCAGTGACTGGGGTCTAATCGATGTGTTTGCATATCTGTCTGCCTCAGTGCCTGGTGTCTGATCGGTGTTTGTGTGTGTTTGTCTATCAGTCTGTCTCAGTGCCTGGGGTCTGATTGGTGTCTGTGTGTGTTTGTATATCTGTCTGTCTCAGTGCCTGGGGTCTGATCGGTGTATATGTTTATTTGTATATCTGTCTGCCTGAGTGCCTGGGGTCTGATGGGTGTGTGTGTGTGTTTGCATAACTTCTGTCTCAGTGCCTGGTGTCTGATCGGCGTGTTCCTGTGTTTGTCTATCTGTGTGCCTTTGTTCCTGGGGCCTGATTGGTGTGTGCGTGTGTTTGTCTATCTATCTGCCTTCGTGCCTGGGGACTGATCGGTGTGTGTGTGTGTTTGTCTATCTGTCTGCCTTATTGCCTGAGGTCTGATGGGTGCGTGTGTTTGTTTGTCTATCTGTCTGTCTCAGTGCCTGGTGTCTGATCGGTGTTTGTGTGTGTTTGTATAACTGTCTGTCGCAGTGCCTGGTGTCTGATCGGTGTGTTCCTGTGTTTGTCTATCTGTGTGCCTTTGTTCCTGGTGCCTGATTGGTGTGTGTGTGTGTTTGTCTCTTTGACTGCCTTAGTGCCTGGGGACTGATCGGTGGGTGTGTGTGTTTGTCTATCTGCCTGCCTTAGTGCCTGGGATTCGGATTGGTGTGTGTGTGTTTGTATATCTGTCTGCCTCAGTGCCTGTGGTCTGATCGGTGTGTTTGTCTTCTTCTATATCTGTCTGCCTCAGTGCCTGGGGTCTGATCGGTGTGTTTGTCTTCTTCTATATCTGTCTGCCTTAGTGCCTGGGGTCTAATCGGTGTGTGTGTGTGTGTTTGTACATCTGTCTGCCTTAGTGCCTGGTGTCTGATCGGTGTGCGTGTGTGTTTGTATATCTGTCTGCCTCAGTGCCTGGGGTCAGATCGGTGTGTGTGTCCGTTTCTTTATCTGTCTACCTCTGTGCCTGGTGTCTGATCGGCATGTGTGTGTGTGCGTTTGTATATCTGTCTGCCTTAGTGCCTGGGGTCTGATCGGTGAGTGTGTGTGTTTGTATATCTGTCTGTCTCAGTGCCTGGTGTCTGATCGGTGTATGTTTGCGTTTGTCTATCTGTCTGCCTTAGTGCCTGGGGTCTGTTCGGTGTGTGTGTGTGTTTGTCAGTCTGTCTGCCTTAGTGCCTGGGGTCTGTTTGTTGTGTGTGTGTGTTTGCATATATGCCTGCCTTAGTACCTGGGGTCTGATCGGTCTGTGTATTTGTTTGTATATCTGTCTTCCTCAGTGACTGGGGTCTGATCGCTGTGTGTGTGTATTTGTCTATCTGTCTGCCTCAGTGCCTGTGATCGATTCGATCTGTTTGTTTTTCTGTCTGCCTCAGTGCCTGGGGCCTTATCGGTGTTTGTGTGTGTTTGTCTATCTGTCTGCCTCAGTGCCTGTGGTCTAATCGATGTGTTGAATAACTGTCGGCCTGAGTGCCTGGGGTCTGATCGGTGTCTGTGTGTGTTTGTATATCTGTCTATCTCAGTGCCTGGTGTCTGATCGTTGTTTGTGTGTGTTTTTCTATCAGTCTGCCTCAGTGCCTGGGGTCTAATCGATGCGTTTGTATATCTGTCTGCCTCAGTGCCAGGGATATTATCGGTGTTTGTGTGTGATTGTCTCTCTGTCTGCCTTTGTGCCGGGGGTCTGATCGTTGTCTCTGTGTGCTGTATATCAGTCTGTCTCAGTGCCCGTGGTCTGATCAGTTTCTGTGTGTGTGTTTGTCTATCTGTCAGCTTCAGTGCCTGGGTTTCGGATTGGTGTGTGTGTGTGTGTGTTTGTATATCTATCTGCCTGAGTGCCTGGGGTCTGATCGGTGTGTGTGTGTGTGTTTGTCTATCTGTCAGCTTCAGTGCCTGGGTTTCGGATTGGTGTGTGTGTGTGTGTGTTTGTATATCTATCTGCCTGAGTGCCTGGGGTCTGATCGGTGTGTGTGTGTGTGTGTTTGTATATCTGTCTGTCTCAGTGCCCGGGGTCTGATCGGTGTTTGCTGTAATTTGTCTATCTGTCTGCCTCAGTGCCTGGGGTCTGATTGGTGTGTTTGTGTGTGTTTGTCCATCTGTCTGCATCAGTTCCTGGTGTCTGACTGGTGTGTGTGTGAGTTTGTATATCTGTCTGCATTCGTGCCTGGGGTCTGATCGGTGTGTGTGTTTGTTTGTATATCTGTCTGCCTCAGTGCCTGTGGTCTGATCGGTGTGTGTGTCTTCTTCTATGTCTGTCTACCTCATTGCCTGTGGACTGATCGGTGTCTGTGTGTGTGTTTGTCTATCTGACTGCTTTAGTGCCTGGGTTTCGGAATGGTATGTGTGTGTTTGTCTATCTGTCTGCCTCAGTGCCTGTGGTCTGATCGGTGTGTGTGTCTTCTTCTATGTCTGTCTACCTCATTGCCTGTGGACTGATCGGTGTCTGTGTGTGTGTTTGTCTATCTGTCTGCTTTAGTGCCTGGGTTTCGGATTGGTGTGTGTGTGTTTGTCTATCTGTCTGCCTCAGTGACTGGGGTCTAATCGATGTGTTTGCATATCTGTCTGCCTCAGTGCCTGGGGTCTGATCGGTGTTTGTGTGTGTTTGTCTATCAGTCTGCCTTAGTGCCTGGGGTCTGATTGGTGTCTGTGTGTGTTTGTATATCTGTCTGTCTCAGTGCCTGGGGTCTGATCGGTGTATATGTTTATTTGTATATCTGTCTGCCTGAGTGCCTGGGGTCTGATGGGTGTGTGTGTGTGTTTGCATAACTGTCTGTCTCAGTGCCTGGTGTCTGATCGGCGTGTTCCTGTGTTTGTCTATCTGTGTGCCTTTGTTCCTGGGGCCTGATTGGTGTGTGCGTGTGTTTGTCTATCTATCTGCCTTCGTGCCTGGGGACTGATCGGTGTGTGTGTGTGTTTGTCTATCTGTCTGCCTTATTGCCTGAGGTCTGATGGGTGCGTGTGTTTGTTTGTCTATCTGTCTGTCTCAGTGCCTGGTGTCTGATCGGTGTTTGTGTGTGTTTGTATAACTGTCTGTCGCAGTGCCTGGTGTCTGATCGGTGTGTTCCTGTGTTTGTCTATCTGTGTGCCTTTGTTCCTGGTGCCTGATTGGTGTGTGTGTGTGTTTGTCTCTTTGACTGCCTTAGTGCCTGGGGACTGATCGGTGGGGTGTGTGTGTTTGTCTATCTGCCTGCCTTAGTGCCTGGGATTCGGATTGGTGTGTGTGTGTTTGTATATCTGTCTGCCTCAGTGCCTGTGGTCTGATCGGTGTGTTTGTCTTCTTCTATATCTGTCTGCCTCAGTGCCTGGGGTCTGATCGGTGTGTTTGTCTTCTTCTATATCTGTCTGCCTTAGTGCCTGGGGTCTAATCGGTGTGTGTGTGTGTGTTTGTACATCTGTCTGCCTTAGTGCCTGGTGTCTGATCGGTGTGCGTGTGTGTTTGTATATCTGTCTGCCTCAGTGCCTGGGGTCAGATCGGTGTGTGTGTCCGTTTCTTTATCTGTCTACCTCTGTGCCTGGTGTCTGATCGGCATGTGTGTGTGTGCGTTTGTATATCTGTCTGCCTTAGTGCCTGGGGTCTGATCGGTGAGTGTGTGTGTTTGTATATCTGTCTGTCTCAGTGCCTGGTGTCTGATCGGTGTATGTTTGCGTTTGTCTATCTGTCTGCCTTAGTGCCTGGGGTCTGTTCGGTGTGTGTGTGTGTTTGTCAGTCTGTCTGCCTTAGTGCCTGGGGTCTGTTTGTTGTGTGTGTGTGTTTGCATATATGCCTGCCTTAGTACCTGGGGTCTGATCGGTCTGTGTATTTGTTTGTATATCTGTCTTCCTCAGTGACTGGGGTCTGATCGCTGTGTGTGTGTATTTGTCTATCTGTCTGCCTCAGTGCCTGTGATCGATTCGATCTGTTTGTTTTTCTGTCTGCCTCAGTGCCTGGGGCCTTATCGGTGTTTGTGTGTGTTTGTCTATCTGTCTGCCTCAGTGCCTGTGGTCTAATCGATGTGTTGAATAACTGTCGGCCTGAGTGCCTGGGGTCTGATCGGTGTCTGTGTGTGTTTGTATATCTGTCTATCTCAGTGCCTGGTGTCTGATCGTTGTTTGTGTGTGTTTTTCTATCAGTCTGCCTCAGTGCCTGGGGTCTAATCGATGCGTTTGTATATCTGTCTGCCTCAGTGCCAGGGATATTATCGGTGTTTGTGTGTGATTGTCTCTCTGTCTGCCTTTGTGCCGGGGGTCTGATCGTTGTCTCTGTGTGCTGTATATCAGTCTGTCTCAGTGCCCGTGGTCTGATCAATTTCTGTGTGTGTGTTTGTCTATCTGTCAGCTTCAGTGCCTGGGTTTCGGATTGGTGTGTGTGTGTGTGTGTTTGTATATCTATCTGCCTGAGTGCCTGGGGTCTGATCGGTGTGTGTGTGTGTGTTTGTCTATCTGTCAGCTTCAGTGCCTGGGTTTCGGATTGGTGTGTGTGTGTGTGTGTTTGTATATCTATCTGCCTGAGTGCCTGGGGTCTGATCGGTGTGTGTGTGTGTGTATGTATATCTGTCTGTCTCAGTGCCCGGGGTCTGATCGGTGTTTGCTGTAATTTGTCTATCTGTCTGCCTCAGTGCCTGGGGTCTGATTGGTGTGTTTGTGTGTGTTTGTCCATCTGTCTGCATCAGTTCCTGGTGTCTGAATGGTGTGTGTGTGAGTTTGTATATCTGTCTGCATTCGTGCCTGGGGTCTGATCGGTGTGTGTGTTTGTTTGTATATCTGTCTGCCTCAGTGCCTGGGGTCTAATCGATGTGTTTGTATGTCTGTCTGCCTTAGTGCCTGGGGCCTGATCGGTGTCTGTGTGTGTTTGTCTATCTGTCTGCCTCAGTGCCTGGGGTCTGATCGGTGTCTGTGTGTGTTTGTATATCAGTCTGTCTCAGTGCCTGTGTGTGTGTTTGTCTATCTGTCTGCCTTAGTGCCTGGGGACTGATCGGTGTGTGTGTGTGTTTGTTCATCTGTCTGCCTTAGTGCCTGGGGTCTGATCGGTGTGCGTGTGTGTTTGTATATCTGTCTGCCTCAGTGCCTGGGGACTGATCGGTGTGTGTGTGTGTTTGCCTATCTGTCTGCCTTAGTGCCTGGGGTCTGATCGGTGTGTGTGTGTGTTTGTTCATCTGTCTGCCTTAGTGCCTGGGGTCTTATCGGTATGTGTGTGTGTGTTTGTATATCTGTCTGCCTTATTGCCTGGTGTCTGATCGGTGAGTGTGTGTGTTTGCATATCTGTCTGCCTCAGTGCCTGGGGTCTAATCGATGTGTTTGTATAACTGTCGGCCTGAGTGCCTGGGGTCTGATCGGTTTCTGTGTGTGTTTGTATATCTGTCTATCTCAGTGCCTGGTGTCTGATCGCTGTTTGTGTGTGTTTTTCTATCAGTCTGCCTCAGTGACTGGGGTCTAATCGATGCGTTTGTATATCTGTCTGCCTCAGTGCCAGGGATATTATCGGTGTTTGTGTGTGATTGTCTCTCTGTCTGCCTTTGTGCCGGGGGTCTGATCGTTGTCTCTGTGTGCTGTATATCAGTCTGTCTCAGTGCCCGTGGTCTGATCAGTTTCTGTGTGTGTGTTTGTCTATCTGTCTGCCTTAGCTCCTGGGTTTCGGATTGGTGTGTGTGTGCGTGTGTTTGCCTATCTGTCTGCCTTAGTGCCTGGGGACTGATCGGTGTGTGTGTGTGTTTGCCTATCTATCTGCCTTAGTGCCTGGGGTCTGATCGGTGTGTGTGTGTGTTTGTACATCTGTCTGCCTTAGTGCCTGGGGTCTGATCGGTGTGCGTGTGTGTTTGTATATCTGTGTGCCTCAGTGCCTGGGGTCAGATCGGTGTGTGTGTCCGTTTCTTTATCTGTCCACCTCAGTGCCTGGTGTCTGATCGGTATGTGTGTGTGTGTTTGTCAGTCTGTCTGCCTTAGTGCCTGGGGTCTGTTCGTTGTGTGTGTCTGTTTGCATATCTGCCTGCCTTAGTACCTGGGGTCTGATCGGTCTGTGTATTTGTTTGTATATCTGTCTTCCTCAGTGAATGGGGTCTGATCGGTGTGTGTGTGTATTTGTCTATCTGTCTGCTTCAGTGCCTGTGAACGATTCGATCTGTTTGTTTTTCTGTCTGCCTCAGTGCCTGGGGTCTTATCGGTGTTTGTGTGTGTTTGTCTATCTGTCTGCCTCAGTGCCTGGGGTCTGATCGGTGTCTGTGTGTGTTTGTATATCAGTCTGTCTCAGTGCCTGGGGTCTGTTCGTTGTGTGTGTCTGTTTGCATATCTGCCTGCCTTAGTACCTGGAGTCTGATCGGGCTGTGTATTTGTTTGTATATCTGTCTTCCTCAGTGACTGGGGTCTGATCGGTGTGTGTGTGTATTTGTCTATCTGTCTGCTTCAGTGCCTGTGAACGATTCGATCTGTTTGTTTTTCTGTCTGCCTCAGTGCCTGGGGTCTTATCGGTGTTTGTGTGTGTTTGTCTATCTGTCTGCCTTAGTTCCTGGGTTTCGGAGTGGTGTGTGTGTGCGTGTGTTTGTCTATCTGTCTGCCTTAGTTCCTGGGGACTGATCGGTGTGTGTTTGCCTATCTGTCTGCCTTAGTGCCTGGGGTCTGATGGGTGTGTGTCTTTGTTTGTCTATCTGTCTGTCTCAGTGCCTGGTGTCTGATCGGTGTTTGTGTGTGTTTGGATAACTGTCTGTCTCAGTGCCTGGGGTCAGATCGGTGTGTGTGTCCGTTTCTTTATCTGTCTACCTCAGTGCCTGGTGTCTGATCGGTGAGTGTGTGTGTTTGTATATCTGTCTGTCTCAGTGCCTGGTGTCTGATCGGTGAGTGTGTGTGTTTGTATATCTGTCTGTCTCAGTGCCTGGTGTCTGATCGGTGTATGTTTGCATGTGTCTATCTGTCTGCCTTAGTGCCTGGGGTCTGATTGGTGTGTGTGTGTGTGTGTTTGTCAGTCTGTCTGCCTTAGTGCCTGTGGTCTGTTCGTTGTGTGTGTGTGTTTGCATATCTGCCTGCCTTAGTACCTGGGGTCTGATCGGGCTGTGTATTTGTTTGTATATCTGTCTTCCTCAGTGACTGGGGTCTGATCGGTGTGTGTGTGTATTTGTCTATCTGTGTGCTTCAGTGCCTGTGAACGATTCGATCTGTTTGTTTTTCTGTCTGCCTCAGTGCCTGGGGTCTTATCGGTGTTTGTGTGTGTTTGTCTATCTGTCTGCCTCAGTGCCTGGGGTCTAATCGATTTGTTTGTATAACTGTCGGCCTGAGTGCCTGGGGTCTGATCGGTGTCTGTGTGTCTTTGTATATCTGTCTATCTCAGTGCCTGGTGTCTGATCGCTGTTTGTGTGTGTTTTTCTATCATTCTGCCTCAGTGCCTGGGGTCTAATCGATGCGTTTGTATATCTGTCTGCCTCAGTGCCAGGGATATTATCGGTGTTTGTGTGTGATTGTCTCTCTGTCTGCCTTTGTGCCGGGGGTATGATCGTTGTCTCTGTGTGCTGTATATCAGTCTGTCTCAGTGCCCGTGGTCTGATCAGTTTCTGTGTGTGTGTTTGTCGATCTGTCAGCTTCAGTGCCTGGGTTTCGGATTGGTGTGTGTGTGTGTGTGTTTGTTTATCTATCTGCCTGAGTGCCTGGGGTCTGATCGGTGTGTGTGTGTGTGTTTATCTATCTGTCAGCTTCAGTGCCCGGGGTCTGATCGGTGTGTTTGTGTGTGTTTGTCTATCTGTCTGCCTCAGTTCCTGGTGTCTGACTGGTGTGTGTGTGAGTTTGTATATCTGTCTGCCTTAGTGCCTGGGGTCTGATCGGTGTGTGTGTTTGTTTGTATATCTGTCTGCCTCAGTGCCTGGGGTCTAATCGATGTGTTTGTATGTCTGTCTGCCTTAGTGCCTGGGGCCTGATCGGTGTCTGTGTGTGTTTGTCTATCTGTCTGCCTCAGTGCCTGGGGTCTGATCGGTGTCTGTGTGTGTTTGTATATCAGTCTGTGTCAGTGCCTGTGGTCTGATCGGTGTCTGTGTGTGTGTTTGTCTCTCTGTCTGCCTTAGTTCCTGGGTTTCGGATTGGTGTGTGTGTGCTTGTCTTTATGTCTGCCTTAGTGCCTGGGGATTGATCGGTGTGTGTGTGTGTTTGCCTATCTGTCTGCCTTAGTGCCTGAGGTCTGATCGGTGTGCGTGTGTGTTTGTATATCTGTCTGCCTTCGTGCCTGGGGTCTGATCGGTGTGCGTGTGTGTTTGTTTATCTGTCTGCCTTAGTGCCTGGGGTCTGATCGGTGTGTGTGTGTGTTTGTCCATCTGTCTGCCTTCGTGCCTGGGGTCTGATCGGTGTGCGTGTGTGTTTGTATATCTGTCTGCCTCAGTGCCTGGGGTCTGATCGGTGTCTGTGTGTGTTTGTATATCAGTCTGTGTCAGTGCCTGTGGTCTGATCGGTGTCTGTGTGTGTGTTTGTCTCTCTGTCTGCCTTAGTTCCTGGGTTTCGGATTGGTGTGTGTGTGCTTGTCTATATGTCTGCCTTAGTGCCTGGGGACTGATCGGTGTCTGTGTGTGTGTTTGTCTCTCTGTCTGCCTTAGTTCCTGGGTTTCGGATTGGTGTGTGTGTATGCTTGTCTATATGTCTGCCTTAGTGCCTGAGGTCTGATCGGTGTGCGTGTGTGTTTGTATATCTGTCTGCCTCAGTGCCTGGGGTCAGATCGGTGTGTGTGTCTGTTTCTTTATCTGTCTACCTCAGTGCCTGCTTTCTGATCGGTGTGCGTGTGTGTTTGTATATCTGTCTGCCTCAGTGCCTGGGGTCAGATCGGTGTGTGTGTCCGTTTCTTTATCTGTCTACCTCAGTGCCTGGGGTCTGATCGGTGTGTGTGTGTGTTTGTCAGTCTGTCTGCCTTAGTGCCTGGGGTCTGTTCGTTGTGTGTGTGTGTTTGCATATCTGCCTGCCTTAGTACCTGGGGTCTGATCGGTCTGTGTATTTGTTTGTATATCTGTCTTCCTCAGTGACTGGGGTCTGATCGGTGTGTGTGTGTATTTGTCTATCTGTCTGCTTCAGTGCCTGTGAACGATTCGATCTGTTTGTTTTTCTGTCTGCCTCAGTGTCTGAGGTCTTATCGGTGTTTGTGTGTGTTTGTCTATCTGTCTGCCTCAGTGCCTGGGGTCTGATCGGTGTCTGTGTGTGTTTGTATATCAGTCTGTCTCATTGCCTGGGGTCTGATCGGTGTCTGTGTGTGTGTTTGTCTATCTGTCTGCCTTAGTTCCTGGGTTTCGGATTGGTGTGTGTGTGCGTGTGTTTGTCTATTTGTCTGCCTTCTTGCCTGGGGACTGATCGGTGTGTGTGTGTGTGTTTGCCTATCTGTCTGCCTTCGTGCCTGGGGTCTGATGGGTGTGTGTCTTTGTTTGTCTACCTGTCTGTCTCAGTGCCTGGTGTCTGATCGGTGTTTGTGTGTGTTTGGATAACTGTCTGTCTCAGTGCCTGGTGTCTGATCGGTGTGTTCCTGTGTTTGTCTATCTGTCTGCCTTAGTTCCTGGGGCCTGATTGGTGTGTTCCTGTGTTTGTCTTTCTGTCTGCCTTAGTTCCTTGGGACTGATTGGTGTGTGTGTGCGTGTGTTTGTCTATCTGTCTCCCTTAGTGCCTGGGGTCTGATTGGTGTGTTCCTGTGTTTGTCGATCTGCCTGCCTTACTGCCTGGGTTTCGGATTGGTGTGTGTGTGTTTGTATATCTGTCTGCCTCTGTGCCTGTGATAAGGTGAGCAACCGTGTGCTATGAGATGGCAATGCGTGCTACCGTGTTCAAGTGCCTGCTAGGGGTGCCCAAGTGTGGGCCACTTTTCTCAAATGTGTGGTCAGAGTTCCCAGAGCGTGCTAGGCGTGCCCCCAAACTGTTCAGGTTTTGCAAGAGAGTGGTAGAGTTGCCCAAGGGCATGTTGGGTGTACACAATAGTGTACTAGGGGTACCCAAGTGTGTACTAGGCTTGTTCAAGTGTGTGCTGCATGTGTGTGCTCCGCACCTTTAAGGAAAATACCTACCCAGGAGTCCTCGCTGCCGACCAGCTTCCGGTTCCTCCGGCGCCAAAGGTGGTCAATTATGTATTCGTTGCGCCCAGAGTGCAGTGGGAGTGCGCAAATGCATGCTAGATGATGGCAAATATGTGCAAGTTGTGCCCAGATTGTGTTAAGATTGTTCAAGCGTTTGATAAGGGTGCTCAATTGTGTAATATGCATGTCCAGCACTACTCGTGCTTTCCAGAGTGTGATAGTTGTATACAAGAGCATCTTCGGTGCGCCTAAGAGTGTATTCGGTGCGCCCTAGTGGTTGCCAGACTGTGACAGGGGTAACCGAACATGCGCTAGAGGATGGCAGCAGTGTGCTAGGGCATCCAGGTCGTGCTAGGTGTGCCAAGGTGTGGGCTAGGGTTGCCCCAATGTATGTTCGGTGTGCCCAAGAACATGCTTGTTGTGCCCAAGTACGTGCCATGTGTGTCTAAGAGTGATGGCAGCAGTGTACTAGCGGTGCCCGATTGTGTGCCAGCGTTGTAGAACTGTGTTGTAGGGGTCCCCAAGAGTGCGTTAGGTGATGGTACGTGTGTGTTTAGTGTGCCCAGCTTGTGCAGGAGTTACCCAATCGCATGCTAGTGTTATCCAAGAGTGCGCTGGGGTGAACAAAAGTGTGCTAGATTGACAAGTGTATGCTAGAGGTGCCAAACAATGTGATCAGTTTGTCCAGAGTGTGTTAGATTTGTCCAAGAATGCATGCTAGAGAATGGCAAGGGTATGCTACAGGTGCGCAAATATGTTGTAGGTCTGCCCAAGAGCATGCTAGGCGTGACCAAGAGCATTCTAGGTGTGCCCAAGAGTATGTTATGGGATGGCAACATTGTGCTTGGGGTGCCTAATATTGTGCTAGGGTTCACCAAACATGTGCTAGGGGATGGCAAATGTGTGCCAGGATGTCCAGGTGTCTGCTACGGGTGCCCGAGATGGGGCTGGTTTGCCAAAATGAGTGCTTGGTGTGCCCTGAGCCTGCTAGGAGTAGCAAGTGTGTGAAAGGCCTGCCCAAGCGCATGCTAACGCTGCCCAAGAGTGCTCTAGGTGTGCCCAAGAGTTTTCTAGGTATGCCCAAGAGTATGCTAGGAGTCGTCAAGAGTGTAATAGTTGTGTCTAAGAGATTACTGGGCAGGCCAAATGTCTTCTAGAGATACCCAAGAGGAAGGTAAAGGTGACCAAACATATGCTAGGAGTTGACAAGTGTGTACTTGGGTGTCTACTGTCTGCTAGGGGTGCCCAAGAGTGTGTTTGTTTATCCAAATGAGTGATCAGTGTGCCGAAGTGTGTGGTAGTGGTGTGCAAGAGTGTGCTGGGTGTGTCCAAAATGTACTTGGCGTGCCCAGAGTGTATTTGGCGTGTCCTGGTGTGTACCTGGTGATGGCAAGTGCGTGCTGGGAGTCCCCGGATTGTTCTAGATTTTCCCAAGAGGGTGGTAGGTGTGCCCAAGATGTGTGATGGAGTATGGCAAGAGCGTGCTAAGGCATGGCACGAGCATGTTATGTGTGCCCAGGAAGTGCTAGGAAATGGCATTTGGCAGCATGGCCCAAGTGTCAGCCAGGGGTGTGCAAGAGTGTGACAAGAATGCACAAGAGATTGTGAAGCAATGTCCGAGTGCACGAGATGTGACAAACAGTTTGCTAGAGGTGCCCAAGCATGTGATAATGGTGCCCAATTGTGTGATAAGGGGCCCCAAAATTGTGATATAGTGAATCACTGTCTGCTGGGGATGGCAAATGTTGGCTTGGGAGCGCCCAAGAGTGTGTTATGTGTGCCCAATTGTAGGCTAGCTGTTTCCAAGACTGTGATAGAGGTGCCCAAGTGAGTGATGGGGTGCCCACGTGTTCGGTAGATGCACAAGTATGAGCTAAGGGTGCTCAAGGGCGTGATAGGCGTGCCGGGAGGTGAATGCGGTTGCCAAGGTAGGTTTGTGGTGCCCAAACGAGGGCTACGTGTAGCAAGAGTATCTTACCAGATAGCAAGATTGTGCTCGAGGTACCCAAGTGTCTACTAGGGGATGAAAAGTGTGTGGAAGGAGTACACAAGAGGGTTTAGGTTTCCCCAAGCATGTGTTAGCTGTGCTCCAGATTGTGATCGGCGTTCTCAAGAGAGAGCTAGGGGTGCCAAGATTGAGCTAGGCGTGCCAAGAGTATGATAGGAGATGGAACGAATGTGCTAGGGTAGTCCAAGAGTGTAATTGGGGTGCCCACCTATGTGAGCTCAGGGTGACCTATTATGTACAAGGGGATGGCAAGAGTGTGCATGGGAGCATAACTGTGAGATAGAGTGCTCAAGAGTGTGCTAGGAGAGCCCTAGTGTGTGTCAGTGGTTCCCGAGTGAGTGCTGGCATTGCCAAGAGTCTGTAAGGGAATGGCAACCGGATGCATGGACGGCCCAAGAGTGTTAGATGTATGGCCAAGCGTGTGATGGGGTGCCCAAGAGTGTGATAGGCATGCACAAGATTGTGCTAGGAGTGACAACAGTATGAAATGCGTGACCATCATGTCAGGCGTGCTGAACAGTGTGTTTGGTATGCCCAAGAGTGTGCTTGGACTGCCAAAGCGTGTAAGTGGGCTGCCCAAGAGTGTGCTGGATGCTGCCCAAGGGTGTGCTGGGGGATGACTAAAGGTGCCCAAGAGTTTGCTAGGGGAGGACATGTATGTGCTAAGGGTGTGCAAGTGTGAGATAAGGGTGCCCGTAGTGTGATAGGGGTAAACAAGTGTGTGCTGGATCGGTGAACGTTTGGTAGTGGTGCGCAAGGCTGTGTTAGTTGTGCGCAAGAGTGTAATAAGGGTGCCCAGGAGTGGGCTAGTGGAGCACAAGAATGCATTAGTGGTGCCGGGAAGTGTCCTGGGGCGCCCAAGAGTTTGCTAGGTGTGCCCCAGTATGAGCTGAGGTTGCTCAAGCGTGTTCTTAGGATGCCTGGATAGTAATATGTGCGACCAAGCGAGAGCCAGGGGTAGCAGGAGTGTGTGACCAGTTGGCAAGTGTAGGCAGAAGACGACAAGAGTATGCTCCAGGTGCCCAGGAGTATGTTTGGGGATGGCAAGCGTGTGCCACGAGTGCCCAGGAATATATAAGGGGATAGCACGTGTGTAAAAGGGGTGCCCAAAAGTGTGATGAGGTGCCCAAGAGTGTGACAGGTGTGACCAGGTGTTTGCTAGGAGTACCCATGAGAGTGATAGGTTTGCCCAATAGTGTGCCAGGAATGCCCAAGTGCGTGATATTGGTGCCCAGGATCTTGAGAGCGCCAGAGTGTGCCAGGAATGCTTTAAAGTGTGGTCGTGGTTCCAAAGAGATTGCGAGGAGGTGGAAAGACGGTAATAGGACTGCCCAATGTCGTGCTCGGATTTGGCAAGTGTGTGCCAGCGTGCCAAAGAGAGTGACAGGTGTGGGAAAGTGCTTTGTAGGGAAGGCAAGAGTGTGCCAGGGTTGCTCGATTGTGTGATGGGGTGCCAAAAAGTATGATAGGGGATGGTGAGAGTGTGCCAAGAGAGGGCCAGGTGTGCCCACGTATGTGCCCAGGTGTGCCGGGGATGGAAGGCATTTCCTAACATGCCCAGGAGTGTACTGGGGTGAACATGTGTAAATTAGTGGTAACCCAAGTGCACGCTACGGGTTACCAAGTGAATGCTAAGGGCGCCCAGAGTCTTTTAGGGGATCGCAACAGTGCGATAGGTGTGTCAAGATTGTGATGGGGAGCTCAAGAGGGTGACAGGAGATGGCAAATGAGTGATATCGGTGTCAAACGTGTCTTATTGGATGGCAAGTGTGTAATAGGTGTGCCCAAAAGAGCGCCAGGTGTGCCCAATAGTGTGATTGGAGATGGCAAGAATGCAGAAGGAGTGCCCAAGAATGTGATAAGGAATGGCAAGCATGTGCCAGGGTTGGTGACAAAAAGAAGAAAAGCATTCACTAAGTTTATGGAAGAGCGACACAAAATACTATGTTTGAGAGTAAAAACAAGTTACTGTGTCTTTGATTCAAATGTGTGAATGTTGGAAGCGTCCACGAATGAATTGAATGTCTAGGATGTACAGCTTGTGTTCTGTGGAACTGACTGTCGTTAACACTTTGTTGTCTGGCTTTAATGTTGAAAGCATGAGTCTATTAAGTTGTTTGGCATTGAATGGGTGAGAAAACTGATTGTTGAGTGTGTTCATTTCGATTTAAGTTAAAATTGTATTTTGATTTTAAAAGTTGGTTTTGCAACTGTGAAAAGGCAATGAACAATTTTCTAAGAGATAAGCTTCAGCCTTGAAGGTCTGAAGATGTTTGGCAGAAATCCAATTTGAACTTTACAACTCCTGCTTTAATTGGAGTTCCAGTTGAAAATCTGTTGTAGTTTTTTGGAGTTTAAATTAAAGACATGTTTTACTGACTGTTTTAAGTCGCAAATGTCAGGAATTGAATATTGTTTTAAGGGAGAGAAGGAGAAGCAAAGGAAATAATGGGAAAGATTAAAGTTTGTGTCAGGAGATGGTGTTAAGTCTTTTGTTGTAAGAATGTTAAATAATTTTTTCTTTAGTTTTTGGTTTTATTACAGTCATTTGAAAAGGCGCCTGAAGAAAGAAGAAAAATGACGTAATTTACCTATCTTTAAAAAAAGCACGTGCTATTCTGTTCTGTGTGTAGTTAATAAGTATTATAAGTTAATAAGTCTGAATTAAATTAATACTGTTAAGGTTAATTGACCTGTTTAGTTGAAAAAAAACTGGAACTGTCATTTGCAACCACAACGAACTTTCAAGTTTAGCATGTCGAGTTTGGGGGAGTCATAAGTTCCGGACATAGGACTCGCTCATATAACATAGGCAGTTTTGATTTTTAAATACTTATTGCAGTGGATTGGAATTTGGAATCATCTTTGCTATAAAAAAAAATCCCTGGATCTTACAAAAGATGCTTAAAGTTTGGAAACAATTGGAATTTAATCTAAAATGCTGTCTTTCCTGATGGAGATGGTTTCCTTTGAAGTTGATAATGTTGCAAAAGATTTTGTTGTTTGAAATTCCTAAGGATACCAAAAAAAACATTTAAAATGGAGTTTAGTTCTTTTCCATTAGAAAAAAAGGGTTACGTAAAGGGACGCAGCGGAGAATGCTTTTCTCCGCCCATTTGGAGACAAGCAAAAAATTAACCTTGCTGCAAATGTCTTTATCAATGAGACAAAGTGCTTGAGAAGGAGAAATAGTTGCAAGCACTTCTGTCTTTACTAAAAAAAATGCAATATCACCAAGTCTGGGCATATGAAATTGGAATCGATAAATAAAATTAAATTGATATGAGTGGTTATTTAAAGCATTCAAAGGGAAATTTACTGTTATTTGAATTTGGAATAATCTGAGATGTCGAAAATCAAGTTTAATTTGGCAAGTTATTTAAGGAATTAAAATGTCATCAAAGATAAAAAAAAAAACAATATATAGCAATGCCTGGATTCAAATGGAAATGTTTGATTTCTGTTTTAAGGAATTATGAATATTGATTGTAAAGGTTCTCCAGGGCTCAAAATGAAATAGAATTATAATTAATAGGAATTGGCAATTAGATCTGGCTGATGCAAGAGCTAATAAAGGAATTCTGGGTATAAACAAATGGTGAAATTAGAATTCAAACAGCTAAAATAATATCGTGCGAAATTTCCAAGAAATCTAGAATTTTACAGTGAAAGTCAGGAAAGTGTAGATAAGACTGGCAATTGTCAGTTTTCTCTTGGAGATATGAGTTTTTAGGAGAGTTACATTTGAAACTCTGGCCATTTTTGATCTTTTGACAAGATCACCTGACGAACGAGTCTAAAACATGTTTACTGACTTGAGAAACAGCATGGCATGAAATGTTTAATGCAGCCAGTGCAGTGAGACAACTCACATACAGAAAATGCCTTTATAATAATCAGGATAAATTAAGCACCTTAATAATGACAGGAAGGGCAATGAGGTTGCCAGGGAATGTCATAGCAGGTAGTGAGGAAATAGGACCCGCAAGAGAAAGTGTTAAAATATGTTTAAAGGAGCTGTGCAGGCAACTGCACAAGGTGAGGCAGGAGGTTCCATAGAAACATGAAAGAGGAACAGACAAAGGTGCCTGTTGTGGGAGACAAAGTAAAGGGAAGGGCCGATGGAAACATTGGTCCCAACTGAAGGTATATAAAGACAACAGCAAATGATAGACTCCGAAATAAACACCAACTGGTACGTAAAGAGATACCGGGAATGGAAGAATACACTTGAGAATGGACTACTCGGAGAGCTGGGAATAATGGTAGTATTGATAGGCATTTGGATTATTATTAGATGGGCTACGAACTGATCAAGGATTGTGGAGAACAAAGCCCGATCGTGACGGGACCATACAGATAATTTCGAAAGAATAAAGATGATAAGAATATAAATTAACTCCTGGATTCCCCAGCACATGTACGGTCCCCACAGGTAGACATGTATGTCTCATCGGGGGATACTCACAACATAGACAAGTACTGACACCTGGTGACCACCAGGGCAGTATGTTTAAATTACAGATATCATCACTCGTGGCGAATGGGAAAGAACCGGACTGCAGTGGTTGTGGGGCCTGATGCTAATATCCGGAGAGGAAGAACAAATACCCGGTAATGGATGCACAACGGATTAATGAAAGGAGTATTAATATGGATAAATGAACTATGGGGTATTGCACAACATGTTCGATGGGAAGTGTATAACGGTGAGTAAACCTACTTGACTGCATGGCTTACGGTGAATCCGGGCAAAGATGCAGTATGTGTACGGTGTTCCACAGATGACCATGCTAACTGCGTGACCAGACAGAAAGGGGAAGGGGTAACTGAGCGCTGTGACTTGGAATTGTTTGTGCCTCTCCCATTGGGCTACAGATGATAAGGAAAGTTGAAAGGAACATGGAAGTGGGTACATCGAGCCCAGGGGAAGCGTTGCATGATAATGTTAAACATGAGATTGTGCCTGTCCTGGTCAATATCTCAGGGATGCAAATGCCAGGATATTGTACGGAACAGGTAAGAAATATGTATCGTGTATTAAGTAAGATTGTAATGCAGCAGGCTGCCGATGCCATGGGTGCTACTAGATTTCGAGGTCAGGATCATCTTTATAGAACAAAATGGGGAATAGCTAACGATGTTGCTACCGGATTCAATACTGGTACTTCCGTCATAAACTCACTGGACATACAAGGTCTAAATGAAAAGGTAGAACGAGTTAAAGGATTAATGAAGGAATTCTTAGAGAGAGCCGAAGGAAATCAGATGGATGAGGCTACTCTGGGAGAAGAGGGCATGGGAATACAGTTAGATTGGATTACGATATTAGAAGCCCACGCCAAGACCATCAATCACCTCATAGATAGAGAAAAGGAAGATGCCGGGAAACTAAGGCAGGGACAACTCTGCCACGCTTGTGGCTTATCGATGGTGGGACAAATACGACACAATCTCGATCAGATCCAAAGGGGGGAGGTGCCCGACTGGATAGACAGCTCACATTTAGCTCGACTAGCAGAGAGTAAAGGGAAACTGGACAACTTACGCTGAAAGGACTTACCAGACTATATCCAGTGATCCCAGACAGCGAATTGGGCAAAGCTACCGGAGTGGGGATAGTCCTGTTGATCCCTGTAGTCACGCGGGATTCTGGGCCATTTTCCTGCTACCAATTGGAAAACATTGGAGTTGTACGGGGCAACAACTCCCTTCGATACTATCGAACTGAAGTCTGTGCCATACTTAGGAATAACACGCTATATGGAATATCCTTATGGGATGCTAGCAGAGGGGAGTTATTACAACATGTCCCCACCCGTTGGGACAGGGAGAATTGGATGAATGTGGGTTTAATCGAACTGATGGTTGTGTCGTAGATATCATACCTGCCCCAAAGCATTTTGCAAGAACAGGCTACGGAGGTAAAGGGAAATACTGCGTTTCCACCACAGAAAGTTCACACCGCTACAATAATCTACAATGCCCGATCACATTTTCTAATTTTTGCTTTACACCCATATGACCAGTCTCTATAGGGTAAGCCCAAATTATCCAGGTTCGGCGCAGAGGTACCGAGGCCATTAACTTCACCGATCATGACCACCTGCAGGATTATGAGGAGCCAGAACAAGCCCCCATCCCACACTTGGCTGAAGTATTAAGGGAATTAAGGCTCAGGATGGGTCAATCCGTTAAGCTTCACCACCAACTGCAGACAAAAATCTAAAATCTGGAGAAAGATACTGATACAGAATTGAAGAACCAGAGTTGGTGGAAGAAGATTTAGGATTGGGGGATGAATGTAAACATCCACCCCTGGATTTAGATAGTATCACACGAACTGGTAGGGATACAGTTGATCCTGGCCATAGCATGGGGCATACTGGCCCGCCGATCATGCAGGAAATATGTACAACGAAGGAGGATGGAAATCAGAGCAAAGGCAAGGGAGACAATTTGTCTATCTAAAGGGCCAAGTCAGGTGGATCACATTAATTTGATATAATGCGACCGGAATTCCTGAAATCACGTAACTGGCCAGCACGTTCGAGGCAGGGAATACCGGGTGAGTAAAATAAAAAGCAACATAATAAGTAGTGTCGGTTGAGGAGACTAGGGTTAGTCTCCTACCGAAAGGGGGGATTGTTGAAGGACACTCCCAAGCACAGAGGCATCTGCAGCAAACATTGTAATGTTTAAATGTTATTACAGTAAGTAGATTCATATAATCCTAGTGAATATCTATCTATATATATATATATTTATATATATATATGCATATATATAATCATATACAAGTTGAAAGTATAGCCACATATTGTTACAAAATGGAGTATTTACCCAAAGCATTGTGGGACAAGTTAGTTAGCTTGCAGCCTTGAGCATGGTACTGCTTAGCACAGGCAATTAGCCTGACCAAGGAGGGCCCCTCATATCAGTGTATAAGACAGCTGCTTTGTGTAACTGCAGACTGCACGAAGCAATCAGGAATGCAAGCTTGATAAAGGTAGAAGGATTCATTGTGAAGACTCAAGGATAGTTGATAAGGGTATCTGGGGAACATCACAAGATGATCAGGGTCTTGCTGGGAGCTGATCACGTAGCCACATGATGCCTAATGAGTAATCTAATTGGTAATATGTGTAATGTATGTAATCAATAACCGTTATGATTGGACCATGTCCAGCCAGGATGGGCTGAGTAACTGTGTGAAAAATGTATAAGAATGGATGATTTTCCTTTGTTCGGTGGAGAGGCATCTGGACAGACCAGTGACCTGCTCCCCGCTGGCGTAACTAAATAAACTGTTTGACATTGGAGCAGACCTGAGTGTCCAGTGATTCTTCTAGATTCATTCCCGCTAACGTAGAGTATCTCAAGGAAGGCAAGAGTGTCCCAGAGATTACCAGAATGTACTAGTGGTGCCCAATAGTGTGATAGGTGTGTGCAAGAGCATGCTCGAGGTCACCGGAATGGACTAGGGGTAATGAAATGTATGCCTGGTGTGCCTAAGGGTGTTGTAGGAGTAACGAAGAGTGTGATAGGGGATGATAAGAGTGGGCTAGGGGAGTTCAAGATTGTGCTTATGTGCCAAAGCGATCAGTGTGACCAAAATGTGATAGGGTTGCCCAAGCGCATGCTAGGTGTGCCCTGGCGTATACTAGGGGATGGCTAGAGTTATTTAGGGGTTCCCAAGTGTCTGCTGGTGAACCCAAAATATAATGGTGGCTCCCAGGAGTGTGCTCAATGTGCCTAGAATGTACTGGTGTCCCAAAGAGTATGGTAGGGTGCCGGAAAGTGTACAAGGGGAATACAAGAGTATGCTGGGGTACCCAAAGTGTACTAGGGATGCTGAAATATGTGCTAGGTGATGGTAAAAGTGCACTAAGGATGTTCAAGTGCCATATAAATGCCGTGGCTACAAGAGCAGGTCAGAAATTAGGAATCCTGAGGCGAGTAACTGACCTCCTGATTCCCCAAAGCCTGTCCACCATCTACAAGGCACAAGCCAGGAGTGTGATGGAATACTCTACGCTTGACTGGAATGGTGCAGCTGCAGCAACACTTAAGAAGCTCGGCACCATCCAGGACAAATCAGCCACTTGATTGCCACCCCATTCACAAATATTTACACCCTCCACCACCGATACACAGAAGCAGCAGTGTGTACCATCTACAAGATGCCCTGAGGCAACGCACCAAGGCTCCTTAAACAGCACGTTCTAAACCCACGATGTCTACCACCTATAAGGACAAGGGTAGCAGATAGTTGGGAACACCATCACCTGCAAGTTCCCCTCCAAGCCACACACCATCCTTACTTGGAACTATATCGCCGTTCCTTCACTGTCACTGGGTCAAAATCCTGGAACTCCTTTCCTAACAGCACTGTGGGTGTACCTACCCTACATGGACTGCAGCGCTTCATGAAGGCAGCGCACCACCACCTTCTCAAGGGTAATTAGGGATGAATAATAAACGTTAGCCTAGCCAGCGACGCCTACATCCAATGAATGAATTTAAAGAAATTGTGCTTGGAGAGCTCGAATTGTGCTATTGTTGTACAAGTGTGAATTAAGGTTGCCCAAGAGTGTGTTATGGTTGCCGAAGAGTGTCTTTGGTGTGCGCAGAGTCTGCTACGTAGGCCCTAAAATGTAATGGTGTACCCAAGGATGTGCTAGGAGATGGCAACAGTGTACAGCGGGTCTAATAATGTACGAGGGAAGCCCAAGAGTGTGATGGGGTGGCCAAGTGCGTGCCGGGGTGCCTGGATATGTGCTCGGGTTGTCAAAAGGTGTGTCAGGCGTGTCCAAAAGTGTGATAAAGGTGCACACGACTGTGATGGCGTGGCCAGGAGGGTGATGGGGGTGCCCACTTTATGCTTGGTGTGCCCAAGTGTGTGATAAGAGATGGCAGAAGGGTGTTGGACGTTCGCAAGAAGGTGATAAATATGTTCTAGGGTGTCTTGGGGAATGGCAAGAATGTTCTGAGGTTCCCAGAGTATGATAGTGGTGCCCAAGAGTGTGAAGGTGTACTCAAGTGTGTGCTAGGTGTGCACAAGAGCACGCTAGGGGTGCCCAGAATGTGTTGGAGGAGGCGGGTGGGAAGAGTATGCTTGTTGTGACTAAGAGTGATCATGGTATGCCCAAGATTGTGATATGGGATGGCAAGTGTGGGCTATGGGAGTCCAAGAGTGATGATGGGGTGCCGAAGAGTGTGCCCAGAATGTGATAGGGGTGCCCAAGAGCATGCTAAGTGTGCCCAGGAGCGTGATAGGGGATGGCTAGAGTTAGATAGGGGCTCCTAAGTGTGTACAATAGTGTGATAGAGGTGCCCAAGAGTGTGATTGGCATGCCTAGAATGTGTTAGATGTGCCCAAGCGCATGCTAGACGTCCCCAAGAGCATAACAGGGGTGCCGAATAGTGTTATAGGACTTAACAAGCGTGTGATAGGGTTATCCAAAGTGTCCTACGTGTGCTGAAACATGTGCTAGGTGATGACAAGAGTGTGATAAGGGTTTCCAAGTGTGTTCTCGGAGGACCCCGATTGTTCTATGCTTGTACATGTGTGAATTAGGGGTGCCCAAAAGTTTGATAGGTGTGCCCAGCAATATACCACAGTTGCCAAAATGTGTATTCAGTGTGCCCAGAGTCTGCTTGGTGTGCACAAAAGTGTAATGGGGTATCAAAGAGTGTGGAAAGAGTTGTCAAAAGAGTAATGCAGGGCCCAAGCGTGTGATCAGGGTGTCGAGGTGATCCTAGAGAAAACCAAGAGCTGCATAGGAGTGCCCAGGAGCATGCTAGAGGATTGGATAAGTGTGCTATACATGCCCAGGAATGAGATAAGGATGCCCAAGAATGTGATGGGGCGTCCGCAATGGCGCCAGGCGTGAACAAGTGTGTGCCAGCATTGCTCACTCTTGTGCTTGGGCTGGCAAGTTTTTTGCTATATGTGCAGAAGAGGGAGAGTGGTGTGCCTCAGAGAGCAATGGGGTGGCAGGAGCGCATTACAGAATGGTAAGAGAGTGCTCGCGGATGGCAAGTGTGTGAAATGTATGCCGAAGAATGTACTAGGAGATGGCAAGAGTGTTATAGGTGCCCACAGTGGGTTGATGCGCTGAAGAGTGTTGTGGGGTGCCCGATGGTGCACTCGTCAATGGCAAGAGTGTGATAGTTGTGCCCAAGTGTGCGATGTGGTGAACAACAGTGTGCTATGGGAGCCCAGTATTTGCTGCAGGTAACAAAGAGAGTATTAAGTGTGCCCAGAATGTGCTCTGGTTGTCCAAGAGAATAATAAAAATGTGATATACGTGCCCCGAGTGTGCTAGGAGTGAGCAAGTGTGTGATAGTGTTGTCCAAGCGTGTGCGAGATGTTTTGAAGTCTATGCTAGGCGTGGTCAGAGTGTGATAGGGGTTGCAAAACATGTGCTAGGTGATGACAGGAGTGTGCTTGGGTGTCCATGTGGGTGATAGGTGTGCCAATGTGGGCACTAGGCTTGCTCACATGTGTACTTGCTGTTCCCAATAATGTGCCATGCTTGCCCAAGAAAGAGACAGAGGATGGCAGCAGTGTGCTAAGGGTAACGAAGTGGGTGGTAATGTTGCAGAAGTATGGCCCGGAGTGCTCAAGAGTGAACTACGTGCGTCGAAGAATGGGCTAGTGTTGGCCAAATGCTTGCTTGATGTGCCCAGAGGGTGTTCGGGGTGCCCAAGAGAGCGATAGTGGTTCCACAAGCACGTACTGGGTGTGCTTAAGAGTGTACTGCGTGTGCAGAAGAGTGTGCTGGGTGATGGCAACTGTGTGATAGGGGTGCCGGGAAAATAGTAGGGGTGCCCAAGTGTGTGGTTGGGGTAACCAAGAGTGTGATGGGGTACCCAAGAGTGTACTCGTGGTGCCCAAGTGTGCACCAGGTGTGTTTAAGAGTGGGATAAGGGTGTCGAAATGTGTGATTGGTGTGTCCAGATCGTCATAGGCATGCCCAAGAGTGAGGTACCAGTGGCCAAGCGTATAATCAGGGTGCCAAAGAGTGTACTAGGGCATCACCAATAGTGTGCTAGGTGAAAGCAAGTGTGTGCTAGGAGTTCTGGTAATGAAATATGGGTGCCTAAGAGTGTAATGGGGGACCAAGAGCGTGCTTGGGGTACTCAATAGTGTACAAGGGATACCCAAGAATACACGGGGGGTGCTTAGATAATGATCGGGGTGCCAAAGAGTGTTCTGGGGCAACCACGAGACTCTGGGGGACGCCAAGAGTTTGCTAGTGGTGTCCAAGAGTGTGATGGGGTGCACAATATTGTCCTAACAGTGCCTAGCGTGTGACGGAGGTCCGAAAGAGAGTGCTCAGTGTGCTCAGATGGTGCTAGGGTTGTCTAAGTGTAAGCTAGAGAATGACAAGAGTGTGCTACAGGTGCCCAAGAGTGTGCTCGGAGTGAGTAAGTGTCTGCTAGGGGTCACAAGAGCATGCAAAGCCAACCCAAGTTCTGGAGGTGACCAAACTGTGTCATATGTGTGTCCAGAGTGTGATATGTGTGCAGAAGAGAGTACGGATGTGCTGAAAAGTTATAGGGATGACCAAGAGTGTGCAGCAGGATGGCAAGAATGTGAAAGGTGTGTCTAAGAATGTGCTGGCGAGCCCAAAAGTGATCTAGAAGTGCCCAAGAGACTACTAGGGGTGCCCAGATTGTGTTCGAGGGGTGCCCAAGAGGGTTCTAGGTATTGCCAAACATGGGTTAGGGGATGGGAGTAGTCCGCTAAGGTGTCCATTAGTGTCGTAGGAGCATCCAAGATTAGGTTAGAGCTGCTAAAGTGTGTACTTGGAGTGCCCAAGAGTGTACTAGCTGTGCCCTAGAGTGTACTAGGGGTGGCCAGTGCAATGCAGAGGTGCCCAAGTGTCCGCTCGTGCAGCCCAGAGTTGACTAGGAATGACCAAATGCGTGTTGGGGTGCCCAGAGTGTTAAGGGTTGTCCAAACATGCGCTAGAGATTAGCAGGAGTGTACTAGGGTGTCAAGTGTGTGAGAGGGGTGTCGAAGAGTGGGCTAGGATTGCCCAAATGTCTGCTTGTTGTGCCTATACTATGCTCGTCTGCCCAACAGTATGCTAGAATGGCCCAAGAGTGAACATTGGATGGCAGCAGGTGTTAGGTGTGCCCAAGAATGTACAAGGCTGCAGCAATGAGTCCTCGGGGTGGCCAAGAATGCCACGTTTGTCCACGTGTGTGCTAGGAGTAGCCACGGGTGTGCTGGTGCACCCAAGAGGTTACTCAGAATTCCCAGCGTGGGCTAAGGTTGCCCAAATGTGTGCTTGTCGTGCTTATAGGTGCTCATCTGCCCAAGTGTGTGACAGGGGATGCAACAAGTGCTATTGGTGCCAAAACATTTGAAAGTGTTGCAGAAGTGTCTCCTACGATGCCCAGGACTGTGCAAGCTGATGGCTCGTGTGTACTAGGAGAGGCTAGATTGTGTTAATTTTGTCCAATTGTAGAGTAGGGGCGCACAGAGTGTGCTGGGGTGACCGAGTGTATGCTTGGGGTGGCAAAGATGGTACTAGGGGTGCCCAAGTGTGTACTAGGGATGCCCAGAATGTGCTTGCAGTGGCGAAACATGAGATAAGGGATGGTAAGTGTGTGCTAAGGTGTCCAAGTCAGTGACAGGGGTTCCCCAAACTGGCCTGCTTTTGCACAAATGTGTGCCTGTTGTAACCAAGCGTGTCATAGGTGTGACAGAGAGTATTCTCGGGATCCCAACAGTGTACTAGTGATGGCAAGCGTTTGCTAGTGGTGACCAAGTATGCTTTTCGGTCCCCAAGAGTGTTCTAAGTGCGCACATGTGAGCTCTGGGGGTGTCCAGTGTGTGACAGGGGCGAAGAAGAATGTGCCAAGAGAGCCCAAGAACATGATAGCGGTGACCAAGAGTGATCTAGGGGATAGCGATAGGTTGCTAGGGGTGCCCAAGCATGTGCAAGGGTTGCAGAGGTGTTCTAGGTGTGCCCAAGAGTGCAGTAGGTGTGGCCAAGCATGTGCTATGTGGTGGGAGTAGTATGCTAGGGTTTCCAAGTGTGTTGTAGGAGTATCCACGATTGTCCTAGGTTTCACCAAGTGTGTACCATAGTGACGAAGAGTGTACATGGGGATGGTAACAGTTTGCGACTGGTGTACAAGTGTGTAATGGGGTGCAGAAGTGTGTGCAAGGTATGCCCAAGACTGTTCTAGGAGATGGCAAGTGTTCTGCTCAGAGTGTGATAGGGGTGGCCAAACATGTGCTTCTGGATGGCTGGTGTGTGCTAGGATGCCCAGGTGTCGGCTTGGAATGCCCAAACGTCTGATTGTTGTGCCCAAATGTTTGCTTGGTGAGCCCAAGAATGAGCTATGGGTGCTTAAGAGCGAAATAGATCAGCAGAGCTATAGGGGTACCCTAGCGTGTGATAACGTGGTAAAAGTGTGTCCTCCGGCTGCCCTGGAGTTTCATAGATGATGGCAAGTGTGTTCTTGGAGTACCCAGATAGTGGTAGGGTTGTTGAAGTGTCTAATAGGTGTGCCCAACTGTGTAATATAAGTACCCAAGAGTGCACTCGGGGTGCCCAGAGTGTGCTAGGTGTGACCAAATATGCGCTAGGAGATGGCAAGAGTGTGCGAGTTCAAGTGTCAGGTAGGGGTGCCCACGATCGGGCTATTTTGCCCAAATGGGTGCTTGGAGAGCCCAGAATGCTCTAGGTGTGCCCAAGAAGGTGATTGGGGTGCCCAAGAGTGTAGTAGTGGTGATCAATAGTCTGATGGGGGTTCCCAGGAGCGTACAAAAGGTGCCCAAGAGTGTACTATGTGATAGCAAGTATGTGCTAGGAGTGATAGAATGTTCTGGGGTTGCTCAAGACTGTAGTAGGGGTACCCAAGTGTCTGATCAGGCAGCCCAGGAGGATACTAGGTGTGCCTAAGAGTGTGCTTGGGTTTCCAGAGCATGCTGGGGGTGCTAAAGTTTCTTCTGGGGTGTCCAGGAGTGAAATCGGGTTGGCAAGAGTGTGCTACTGGTGTCCAAGAGTGTGATGGTGTGAATAAGAGTGTGCTAGAGGATCCCAGTGTGTGATAGATGTGTGAAAGAGAGTGATCAGTGTGCCCAGTGCGTGCTCTGTCTACCCAACAGTGTGCTATAAAATGATAAGCGTATTATATGTGTAACCAAGTGTGTGGTAGGGTGTCCACGTGTCTGATAGGTGTTGACAAGAGTTGGCTAGTTTGCCCAAATGTGTTCTTGAAGTGCTCAGAGTATGGTAAATGTGCCAAAGAAGCTGCTGGGGTGCCTAAGAGTGTGGCAGTGGTGACCAAGAGTGTATTGCCAGTGTGGAGTTTGCAAGTTTTCCCTGTGTCTGCGTGGGTTTTCGCCGGCTGCTCCGGTTTCCTCCCACCACCAAACACTTGCAGGTTGATAGGTAAATTGGCCATTATAAATTGCCCCTAGTGTAGGTAGGTGGTAGGGGAAAATAGGGCCAAGTGGGGATGTGGTAGGACTATGGGATTAGTGTCGGATTAGTATAAATGGGTGGTTGATGGTCGGCACAGACTCGGTGGGCCGAAGGGCCTGTTTCAGTGCTGTATCTCTAAATAAAAATAAAAATAAAATAAATAATACTCAATAGCAAGAGTGTGATTGGAGTGCGCAGAATAATGGAGGGTTTCCTAAGAGTGTTTTAGGTTCCATGGGTTGTACTAGTGGTGCCCAGGTCAGTGCTTGGCGTGCTCAGAGTATGATAGTGGTGCCAAAGAGTGTTGTGGGGTGCCGACGAGTATACTCGGGGGTGGTAACACTGTGCCATTGGTGTCCAAGAGTGTGAAAGGGTGCACAAGAGTGTGATAGCGAGCCCAGTGCATGCTACAGTGACCAAAGATAGTGTTCAGTATGTTCAGAGTGGTGTGCTCAGGTTGTCCAAGAGTGTATGCTAGAAAATGAAAAGGGGTTGATACGTGTACTCAAGAGAGTAGTAGGAGTGAGCAAGTGCGTGCTAGGGGATGGCAAGTTTGTACTAGGGTGTCCAAGTGTCTGTTATATGTGCATGACAACGGGATGATTTTCCCAAATGTGTGCTCAGAGTACCCAGGGTGTGCTAGGAGTGAAGCAAGTGTGTACTCAGGGTGCCCAAGAGCATGTTAGGGGTGCCGAAGAACGCGATACGTTTGCCCAAGAGTGCTCTAGGTGTGCCCAGGTCTGTGCTAGAGATGACAAGAGTGTGCTACGTGGGTTCAAGAGAATGCTGAGGATGCCCAGCATAGTTCTAGGGGTGCCCAAGAGTGTGATAAGGCTGACCAAACATGTGCTCGGGCATGGCAAGTGCATGCTGCCATATCCAAGTTTCTGCCAGGAGAGCCCAAGAGTGGACTAGTTTGCCCAAATGGGTGCTGGGTGTGCTCAAATGCGTGCTCGGTATGCCCAAGAAGGTGATGGGAGTGCCCAGGTGTGTTCTGGTGGTGCTCAAAGGTGTGCTGGAGATGCCCAAATGTCTACTAGGGGTGCCATACTGTGCACTATGGGCGCCCGACTGTATTAGGTGATGGCAAATGTTTACTAACAGTGACCAGAATGTGCTAGGGTTGCCCAAGTGTGTTAAAGGGGTGCCCAATTGTGGAGTAGGGGTGCGCAAATGTATACTAGGTGTGGCTAGGACTGTGCTCGGTGTTCTGAGAGTGTGATGGGGTGGTGAAGGGTGTTCTGAGGTGCTCAAGAGTGTACTGGGGATGACAAGAGTGTACTAGTGGTGTCCAAGCGGATGCTGGGGTGCACAAAAGTGTGATGGGGAGCTCAGAATGTGATACAGACGACCAAAAATGTGCTATGGAATGCCAAGTGTAAGTTAGGGTGTCCAGGTGAATGCTAGAAGTGCCCAAGAGTGGGCTAGTTTGCTTAACAAGGTGATAGAGTGTCACCCTCTGCCCAAAGTGTAATAGGTGTGCCCAAGGAGGTAATAGGGGCGTACAAGTGTGTGACAGTGGTGCTAAAAGGTGTGCTGGCTGTGCCCAAGAGTATACTAGGGGAGCCCAAGAGAGTACGAAGGGTGCCCAAAAGTGTACTAGGTGATGGCAATTGTGCGCTCGGAGCACGCAGAACGTTGTAGGTTTGCACAAGAGTATGGTAGGGATACCCAAGAGTGTACTAGAGGTGTCCAGGAGAGTGAGTGGAGTTTCCAGAGCGTGATAAGTTGCTGAAAAGTATTCTGAGGTGCCCAAGAGTATCATCAGGGATGGCAAATGTGTGCTAGTGCTGTCCAAGAGCTTGCAAGGGCTGCTCAAGATCGTTCCAGGTGTGCTGAGAGCATTCTAGGTGTGCCAAATAATGTTCTAGGTGTTCCCAAGCTTGTATTTGGTGTGCCCAAGAATGTTCTAGGTGCGCCGAAGAATGTGCTAGAGTGATGGTGTTCCCAAGATTGTAATAGCTGTGCATAAGCATGTACTAAGGATATCCAAGTGTCTGCTAGGTGTGACCAAGTGTGTGATGGGGAGACTATGTGTGCACTAGGCGTTGTCAGAGTGTGATAGGGGTGGCCAAACCTGTGCTAGTGGATGGCAGGAGTTTAATGGTGTATCTAAGTTTGCGATAGGGCTGCCAAAGTGCGGGCTACGGTTGCCCAAAGGTGTGCTTATTGTGCCCAGAGACCGCTCGGTGTGCCGCCGATGAATGTGCCATGTGTGCCCATGACTAAGCAAGGGGATGGCAGAAGTGTACTAGGTATGCCCAAGCGCCTGATTGAGTTGCAGTGGTGTCCAAGAGTATGATGGGGTGCATAAAGGTGTTCTCGGTCCACCCAGTGTATGCTGGAGTTGCCAAAGATTATGTTTACTGTGCCCAGAGTGTCATAGGGGTGCCAAACAGTGTTCAAAGTATGCCCAAGAGTGTAACTGGAAATGGCAAGAGTGCTATAGGGTATCTAATAGAGTAATGGAGTGCTCAAATGTGTTCTAGGGGTGCCCAGGAGAATGCTCGAAATGCCCAGTGAGTTTTAGGGCTGCCCAAGTGTGTGTTAGGTGAAGGCTGGTGTGTGCTAGGAGAGTCCACATTGTGCTAGCGTTGTATAAGTGTGAGCTGTGGGGGAAGGGGCTAAGAGTGTTCGAGGGATGCCCAAATTGTACTAGGGGTACCCAGAGTGTAATCGAAGTGCCCAGGGTGTAATAGATGTGACAAAAAGTGTAATCAGTGTGCCCAGAGTGTATTAGGACTGTCCAAGAGTGTGCTGGAGATGATACGTGTGTGCTAGGGTTAACCAAGAGTATACTAGGAGTAAGCAAGTGCGTGCCAAGGATGCCCAAGAGTGTACTAGATGTGCTCAAGACTGTACTAGGGGTGCCAAAGAGTGTACTAGGAGCGAAGCAGATGAGTGCTAGGAGTGTCCAGAATTCTCTAGGTGTGCCCAAGAATGTGGTAGGGGTGACTAGATGGTGATAAGTGGGACAAATAATGTTCTGGGCTACCCAAGAGTGCACTTGTGGATGGCCACTGTGTACCAGTTGTGTCCAAGAGTGTGATGGAGTGCACAGTAATGTGCCAGAGGAGCTCATTTGTGATAGAGGTGCCAAAGAGAGTGATCTGTGTGCCGAAAGTGTGATAGGACTGTCCAAAAATGTGCTAGAGAATGTCAAGGGTGTGCGACAAGTGCCTAAGAATGTACTAGGGGTGCCCAAGTGTGTACTAGCGCTGCCCAAATGTGGGCCACTTTACCCTAACTTTTGCTCGGAGTGCTGGAGTGTGCTGGATGTGCCCAAGAGTGTGATGGGTGTGTCCAATAGTGCGATGGAGTGAGTATGTGGGTACGAGCGGTGCACAACAAGGTGCTCAAGGTGACCAAACATGTGCAAGGGGATGGCAAGAGTTCGATAGGGTATCCAAGTGTGTGCTAGGTGTGGCAAAGTGGGGGATAATATTGCCCAAATGTGTTTGTTGTGCCCAGAGAGTGCTCAGTGTGGCAAGAGTTTAATAAGGTTGTCCAAGAGTGTGCTAGGGCATGAGAAGTGTGTGGTATGGGTGATCCAGAGTACACTACGGGTGCCCAAGACAGTGATAGAAGTGCCCGAATGTGTACTAGGTGATGGCAAGTGTATGATAGGAGTGTCCAGATTGTTCTAGTGTTGCACAAGAGTATAATATGGTGCCCAAGAGTTTGAAAGCTGTGCCCAGATGGTGATATGGTGGATGAATAATGTTCTGGTGTGCCTCAGACTGTACTCATGGATGGTAACTGTGTGCCAGTCGTGTCCAAGTGTACTGAGGTGCACAAGAATGTGCCAGGGGAGCCCAGTGTGTGCCAGATACGCCAAAGAGTGTGATAAATGTGCCCAGAGTGTGATAGGTCTTTCCAAGTGTGTGCTAGAGAATGACAAGCGTGTGATAGGAGTGAGCAAGCGTGTGCTAGGATTGTCCACGAGCATGCTAGAGGTGCCCAAGAGGGCGATCGGTGATGGAAAGAGTGTGCTAGGGGATGGGAAGAGTATGTTAGTTATGTCCAACTGAGTGATGGGGTGACCAATAGGGATTTAGGGTTGCCCAACTGCATGCTAGAGTTGGAGAACTGGGTGATCCCTGTACCCATAGAGGATAGGCATGCCCAAGTGTGAAAGGTGAAGGCAAGTGTGCGATAGGTGTGCACAAATTGTGCTAGGGTTGTTCAAGTGAGTGATAGGGGTGCCCAAGAGTGTACTAGTGGTGCCCAGTATGTGATAGGGCTGTGCAACAGTGTGCTAGAGAATGATAAAAGTGTTCTATGCGTGCCCATAAGTGTGCTACGTGTGAGCAACTGTTTTCTGGGGTAACCAAGACTGTGCTAGAGGTGACCAAACAAGTGCTAGGGTGCAAGTGTGCACTCTGTGTCAAATTGTCTGCTAAGGGCTGCCCAAGAGTGGGCTTATTTGCCCAAATGTGTTATCGGAGTGCCCAGAGTGTAATAAGTTTGCCAAGAAGGCCCTACTGCTGCCCAAGAGTGTGGTAGAGTTGCCAAAGTGGGTCATAGGGTGTTCGCAAGAGTGTACTGGGGTGCCCAAGACTGCACTAAGGTTGCCCGAGAGTGTACTAGGTGATGGCAAGTGTGTGCTAGTAGTGTCCAGAATGTCCTAGGGTTGTTCAAGAGAGTGGTAGGCGTGTAGAAGTGTATCATGCAGCAGTCAAAGTGTATACTAGGTATGCCCCAGAATGCATTTGGGATGCCCAGAGTGTACTCGGTGATGGCAATAGTGTGAACGTGGTGCCCAAGAATGTAATGGGGTGTACAAGTTGTTCTACGGGAGCCCAGTGTGTGATATAGGTGCCACAGAGAGTGATCAGTTTACCCAGATTTTGATAGGGTTGTCCAAGAGTGTGCTAGAGAATGACATGTGTGTGCCACAGGTACTCTAGAGTGTGCTAGTAGTTAGCAAATGTGTGCTAGACGTGACCAGGAGTGTGAGGGAGCTACCCAAGTGTCTACCAGTGGTAACCAAGTGTTTACTAGTGTTGCCCAAGGGGGTGCTAGTATGTGCTAGGGAGTCTGGTACACGCCAGATGTGCCAAAGAGAGTGATGAGTGTGCCCAGAGAATGCTAGTTCTGTCCACGAATGTGACAGAGAATGACAAGAGTGTGCTACGCGTCCCCAAGAGTGTGCTGTGTGTGAGCAAATGAGTGCTAGGTGTGCCCAAGATTATACTGGGGTGCCCAATAGTGTTCTAGGGGTGCCAAAGCGTGTGATAGAGGATGGAAAGTATGTGTTAGCAGTGCCCATAATGTTCTAAGCTTGCCCAGGAGCGTATTAGGTCTGCCCAGGTGTGTGTTGGAGGTGCCCAAGAGAGCAATAGTGGTGCCCAAGAGTGCAAATTGGTTGTCCAAGTGTGTGATGGTGTGCTGAAGTGTGTTCTGGGGTGCCCAAGAGCGTATTTGGGGGTTAGCAAGAGTGTGCCACTTGTGTCCAAGTGTGCACTAGGGAAGCCCAGTGTGTGCTAGGTGATGGCAAGTCTCTGATCGGGATGCTAAGAGTGGGATAACTTGTCCAAATATGTGTTCAGAAGGCCCAGAGTGTAATAGGTGTATGCATGTATGTGATAGGGGTGCCCAAATGCGTGGTAGAGGTGGCCGAGAGTGTTTTAGGATGCCCAAGAGTGTACTTGTATTGCCCAAGACTGTACTAGGTGATAGAAAGTGTGTGCTTGGATTGCTCAGAATGCTTTATGGTCGCCCAAGACTGTACTAGGGGTAACCAAGAGTGTGCTTGAGGTAACTGGAATATGATAGGGTGCCAAAGAGCATACTGAGGAATGGCAAAAGTGTATCAGTGGTGTTCAAGTGTGTGATATGGAGCACAAGAGTGTGCTAGAAGAGACCAGTGTGTGCTACAATACCAAAGAGAGTGATCAGTGTGCCCAGAGTTGGCTAGGGTCGTCCAAGAACGTGTGATGGAGAATGGCAACAGGGTGATACCTGGATGCAAGAGTGTGCTCAGAATAATCAAGTATATTCTAGGGGTTCCCAAGAGCATGCCAGTTGTGCCGAAGCATGTGCTAGGGGATAGCAAGAGTGTGAAAGATGTGTCAAATAGGGTGATGAGGTACCCAAAAGTGTTCAACGTGTGCCAAAGTATGTTACAGAGGTCTTCAAGGAGGTGCTCGCTGTGTCCAGAATGGGGTCGCCGTGCTCAAGAGTGTCATTAGTGATGGACAGTGGGTGCTGGAGTGCCCAGATTGTGCGATGGTTGTTCAAGAGTGTGTTGGGGTTGTCCATGTGTGTGAAAGGGGTACACAAGACTGGGCGATGTTTGACCAAATGTGTGGTTGCCATGCCCAAGTCGTGCTGGTGAGCCCAAGTGTGTACTAGGGGTGCCAAAGAGTGTACCTGGGAATGTCAAGAGTTTGCTAGTGGTGCCCTGGAGTGTGCTCAGTGAATAAGAGTGCGCTAGGCTTGCCCAGTGTATGCTAGGAGTGCCCAACTGTGTACTGGGGTGGCTAAGTGCATGCTACGGGTGCCCAAAATAGTTCTAGGTGTACCCAGGTGAGTGCTCGGGTGCCTACGCATGTGATAGACATGCAGAAGATTGTGGTAGGTTTGCTCAAGACTGTTCTAGGAGACTGTAAGTGTGTTATATGGGTGACCAAACATATGCTAGAGATGGCAAGTGTGTGCTAGTGTGCCCAAGTGTCCCCCAGGTGTGCCCAGGAGTGTGCTAGCTTTCGCAAAAGAGTGATAGGTGTGCCCAGAGTTTGATATGTGCGCCAAGAAGGTGCTAGGTTTGCCCAAGAGTATCGTAGAGGTGCCCAAGTATGTGCTGGTGATGCACAAGAGAGTACAAGGGCTGCCCAAGTGCATTCTAGGGTTGCACAAGAGTGTGCTGAGTGATGGCAAGTGTGTGATAGGTGTGCCCAAAATGTGCTGGGATTCCCCAAGAGACTGATATGGATGTGCAAGTGTGTGCTGGGGACCACGAAGAGTGTACTAGAGGTGTCCAAAGTGCTGTAGGATGTTGAAGTGCAAAAGAGTGTACTTAGAATGGCAAGAGTGTGCCAGTGGTGTCCAAGAGTCCTGGGTTGCACAAAAGTGTGCACAGGGAGCCCAGTGTTTGATAGTGGTGCCAAAAAGAGCGCTCTGTGTGCCAAGAGTTTGCGAAGGCTGTCAGGAGTGGGTTAGGTATGCCCAAAAGTGTGCTAGGGGATGGCAGGATGTGATAGCGGTGTCAAAGGGAGTGACCAGTGTGCCCAGATAGTGATTGCGCTGTTCAATAGTATGCTAGGGGTGCCCAAGGTTGTGCTGTGGTGCCTACGTTTGTATATGGAGTTACCAAGTGTGTAATAGGTGTGCTCAGGGCGTGATTGGAGCGACCGAACATGTGCTAGGTGATGGCAGGAGTGTGATAGGGTGTCCAGTTGTGTTCTCGACAGACAATGTGGGGACTAAGGCTCCCCAGATGAGTGCTTGTTATGCCCAGAGAGTGATCGATGTGCCCAAGATGGTGCCATGTGTGACCAAGTTTACTTTGTCCTACTGTGTGCTTGGAATGTGTTATAGAGGTGCCCAAGGGAGACTTTGGTGTGCCCAGTGTGTGCTAGGAGAAGACAAATGTGCATCGGAATACGTAGATTGTGTTACGGTTGTTCAGGTGCGTGATAGGTGTCACCAAGAGTGTAGGATGGGTGCCCAAGAGTGTGATAGGGGAGACCAGTTAGTGATAGATGTTCCAAAGGGAGTGATCAGTTTTCCCATAGTGTGCTAGAGAATGACAAGTGTTTGCTAAGGGTGTCCAAGGTTTGCTAGGAGTGAGCCAGTGTGTGCTAAGTATGCCCAAGACTGTGTGAGGAGTGACCGAAATCTGCTAGCGGGTGGGAAGTGTATGCTTAAGTGCCTAAGTGTCTGCTAGCGCTGTCCAAGAGTGGGTTAGTTTGCCTACATGTGTGTTGGAGTGTCCAGAGTGTGCTAGGTGTGACCAAAAAGGTACTAAGGATGCCCAAGTGAGTGATAGGGGTGCCCAAGTGTGTACTCGGTGTGCCAAGAGTGTACTCGCGTTTGGCAAGTGTGTGCTAGTGGAGCCCAGTGTGTGCTAGAGGGAAAGAAAGAGCGTTCTCGGTTTGCCCAGAGTGTGTGAGGGTTGTCCAAGAGTGTGATAAAGAATGACAAGAGTGTTCTACAGGTTCCGAAGAGTGTTGTCGGGGTGACCAAGCGTGTGTTAAAGGCGGCCACGGAGGTGTTCGTTTGCCTACAATGTATTAGGTGTGCCCAACTGTGTGTTAGGAGATGGCAAGTGAGTGATAGGAGTGCGCAGATTGTGCTAGCATTATGCAAGATTGTAATCAATGTGCCCAGGAGTGAGATAGAGATGCCCAAGTACCCAGGGTACACGGAGTGTGCAAGAGGGTTCCAAGGGTGTGCTCGGTTAGCCGAGAGGGTACTGCGTGAGCACAGGTATGTAATAGGGGTGCCCAGGGTGTGATAGTGGTGTCCAACCATGTGGTAGAGGTTGGCAGGCGTGTGCTAGGACGTCAAAGATTTACTAAGACAAAAGCAAAATACTGCGGATGCTGGAAATCTGAAATAAAAACAAGAAATGCTGGAACCACTCAGCAGGTCTGGCAGCATCTGTGGAGAGGGAAACAGAGTTAATGTTCTGAAGAAGGGTCACTGACCCGAAACGTTAACTCTGTTTCCCTCTTCACAGATGCTGCCAGACCTGCTGAGTGTTTCCAGCATTTCTTGTTTTTATTAAAGATTTACTCGGGCTGCCCAAGAGTACGCTAAGGTTGACCAGATGTGCTTCCTGTGCCCATAGTGTGCTCGTCTGACCAAGAGTGTGATCGGGGATGGCAGCAGGTGAAAGGTATACCCACGCATGTGAAAGAGTCGAAGAAGTGTGTCCTAATGTTCCAAAGAATGTTCTAGGTGATGGCACATATCTTCTGGATGCCGAGATTTCCAAGTGTATGCTAGTGGTGCGCAGAGTGTGAGAGGAGTGACCATGCGAGTGCTAGGGATGTCTAGAGTACACTAGCTGTGACCAAACATGTATTAACGTGTGGCAAGATTTTGGTAGGTGTCCAAGAGCGTGATCAGTGTGCCCAGAGTGTGCTAGGTTATCCAAAGGTGTTCTGGAGAATGCCAAAAGTGCACTTCAGGTGGCCTTGTGAGCACCAGGGGTGCCCCGTGTGTGATAGGGGTGAAGAAGTGTATGCTAAGAGTGCCCACGAACGTGATAGAGGTCGCCAAATATGAGCTAGGGGATGGCAGCCGTTTGCTAAGGGTGTTCAAGCATGTGCAAGGGTTTCAGAAGTGTGTCCTCGGGGTGAACAAGAGTATGCTAGGTGACGGAAAGTTTGTGCTCAGGGTGACCAAAAGCGCAATAAGGGTGACCAATAGTGTAGTAGGGATGCCCAAGTGTGCGCTAGGTTGCCCAGAGTGTGATAAGGTGCCGAACAGTGTACTCGGCGATGGCAACATTGTGCCAGTTCTGTGCACGTGTCTGATGGCATGCCCAGAAGTGTTCTACAGGTGTGCAAGTGTGTGCTAGAGGTGGGCAAGGGGTTGATTGAGTGCCTCGAGTGTGTTAGGTGTGCAGAAGTGTGCATTAGGAGATGGCAAGTGTGTGCCACGATTGCCTAGATTGTGCTAGTATTGTCAAGAGAGTGATAGAGTTGCCCAAGTGTGTAATAGAGTTGCCCAAGTGTATACCAGAGGTGCCCAGCGTGTGATAGATGTGCCCAAGGGTGTGCTAGGGTATCCCAGAGTTTTCTAGGGGTGCCCAGCTTTGTACCAGGGGTGCCTGGAGTGTGATGGGGTAACCAGTGTGTCGTAGAGTTATCAAAGACTGCCTTTAGTGTGCCCAGAGTATCCAAGGGTTTGATAGAGAATGACAAACGTGTGCTACAGCTACGCAAGAGTGTAATAAGGGTGACCATATGCCTACTAGGTGTATCCAAGAGCGTTCGAGGAGTTCCCAAATGCATGTGCAAGGGGATGGCAAGAGTGCGGAAGGTATGTTCAAGAGAATGATAGGGATGTCCAATAGTGTAATAGAGGTACCCATAAGTATACTAGGGTTGCCCAGGATGTGACAGGGCTGCCCAGTTGTGTCACAGCGGTGCCCAAACGTGTACTAACGTTGTCGAAGTGTATCCTAGTGTGTCCTAGGTGATGTCAAGGGTGTGATAAGAGTGCCCAGATTGTGCTAGTGTTGCCCAAGCGTGTGATTGTGGTATCCAAGCGTGTATCGGGGAGTACGGAAGTGTGCTACAGGTGCCCAGTGCATTCTGGAGGTGCCAAAGCTTGTGGTCAGTGTTCCCAGTGTGTAGGTGTGACCACGTGGTTGCTAAGTGAAGACAAGTGCGTTATAGGAGTGCCAAGATTGCGCTAGCGTTGTTCAAGTGCTTGATAGCGTTCCCAAATGTGTACTAGGGGTGCCGAAGAGGGGGTTAGTTTGTCCAAATCTGTGCTCGGAGCGTCCAGGAATGTGATGGGGTGACTACGTGTATAGTAGTGGTGCTCAAGAGTGTACTAGGAGTGCACGAGAGTGTACTCGGCGTGCCGAAGTGTGTGCTAGGTGATGGCAACTGTTAGTAGTGACCAGAACGTTCCAGCATTGCCCAAGAGTGTGGGAGAGGTGCCCAAGTGAGTGTTATGGCAGCTCAAGAGTGTACTAGATATGCCCAAGCATGCGCTTGATGTGCCCAAGAATTTTTTAGGAGCTCTGATGTGTGTTCTGGGATGCCCAAGAGTGCAATAGGGAGGGTCAAGGTTTTTTAGTTTTAGAGATACAGCACTGAAACAGGCCCTTCGGCCCACCGAGTCTGTGCCAACCATCAACCACCCATTTATACTAATCCTACACTAATCCCATATTCCTACCACAACCACCTGTCCCTATATTTCCCGACCACCTACCTATACTAGGGGCAATTTATAATGGCCAATTTACCTACCAACCTGCAAGTCTTTTGGCTTGTGGGAGGAAACCGGAGCACCCGGAGAAAACCCACGCAGACACCGGAAGAACTTGCAAACTCCACACAGGCAGTACCCAGAATTGAACCCGGGTCGCTGGAGCTGTGAGGCTGCGGTGCTAACCACTGCGCCACTGTGTGAGGGTGTACAGAGAGTGTTAGTTTTGCCCAATAGTGCACTAGAGCTGCCTGAGAGTGCACTTGGGGTGCCCCAAATGTCATTGGGATACCAAAGACGGCTGTGGTGTGCCCACGAGAGTACTCAGGGATGGCAAGAGTGTACCGGTGGTGTCCAAGAGTGTTTTGGGGTAAGCAAGAGTGTCCTAGGATAGCCCAGTGACTGATTGTGATGCCGAAGAGGGTACTCAGTGTTCCCAAAGTGTGCTCGGGTTGTCCAAGACTGCAATGGAGAATGACAAGAGTGTGCTACAGGTGTGAAAGTGTGTGCTAGGAGCGAGACAATGTGTGTTAGTGTTGCCAAAGAGCTTGATAGGTGTGCCCAATGGTGTACTCGGAGTGCCCAGGTCTGTAATAGGTGTGCCCAAAAGTGTGCTAGGTAATGGCAACTGAGTGCAAGGAGAGCCCAGAATATACTGGGGCTGCCGAAGAGTGTGTTAGCGGTGCTGAAGTTAATTCTGGGCAGCCCAAGGGTGTACATGGGAAGGTAAGAGTGCGCCAGTGTTGTCCAAGAGTGTGCTGGCGTTCACAAAAGCGTCATAAGACTGTCCAAGCGTGTAATAGAGGTGCAAAGTGTAATAAATTTGACCAGAGCATGCTAGATGTGCTCAAGGGTGTGATAGGGTAGGCCAGAGTGCACTCGGGGTGCCCAACTGTGTGATAGAGGTGCCCAGAGTTTTTTTAGGGGTGCCCAAATAAGTGCTAGAGATTGGCAGTAGTGTGCCAGGGAGGGACGTGTGTCATAGGGATGACAAAGAGTGTTGTAGATGTGCCCAAGACTGTTCTGGGTGCTCCTAGAGCATGCTAGTGGATGGCAAGAGTGTACTACGGGTATCCGAGGGAGTACTGGGGTGCCAAAAAGTGTTCTAGGTTTGCCCCAGTGTGTGCTAGATAATGGCAAGTGTGAGATAGGAGTACCCAGATTGTGCTAGGTTTGTTCAAGAGTGTGATAGAAGTGAAAAATGGTGCGATAGGGATGCACAGAGAGTGACAGGGGTGCTCAATGGTTTGCTAGTTGTGCCCAAGGGTGTACTAGGTGTGCTCCGAGTGTGATAGGGATGGCAAGCATTTGCTAGAGGATGGCAGGATTGTACTAGCGTGTCCAAGTGTATACTTGGGGTACCAAAGTGGCGGCTAGAGTTGCCCGAAAGTGTGCTTGTTGCCGCCAGTATGTGCTCGGTGTGCGCAAGAACGTGCCATGTGTGCCCAAGAGTATGACAGGGATGGTTGCAGTGTGATAGGGATGAAGAAGTGTCTCCTGGGGTGCCCAAGAACACAAGAAGACAAGAAATAGCAGCAAAGGTAGACCATATGGCTCATCGAGCCTGCTCCACCATTCAATGCCATGATGGCTGATCTTGGGCTTCAATTCCACTTTCCTGCCCACTCCCCATATCCCTTGATTCCCTGCAACCAAAAGTCTATATATCCCAGCCTTAAATATATTCAATGATAGAGCATCCACAACCCTCTGGGGTAGAGAATTTCAAAGATTCACAAGCTTTTGTATGAAGTAATTTCTCCTCATCTCAGTCGTGAATGATTGATGCCTTATCCTGAGACTGTGTCCCGTGTTCTAGATTCCCAGACCAGAGGGAACAATCTCTCAGCTTCTACCCTGTCAACACCTTTCAGAATCTTGCACCTCTCAATTTGATCGCCTTTCATTCTTCTGAGCTCCAGACAATGCAGGCCCAATGTACTCATCCTCTCATCATCAGACAATCCACTCATTGCAGGCACCAATCTAGTAAATATTCGCTGCACTGCCTCCACTGCAAGTATATCCTTTCTTAAATGTATAAAGCAAAACTGCACACAGTATTTCAGGTGTGGTCTCACTAAATCCCAGTACAATTTTAGTAAGACTTATTTATTCCTGTACTGTAATCGACTTGCAATAAAGGCCAACATACCATTTGCCTTCTTAATAGCCGCATGCCAGCTTTGTGAGTTCCTCTTACGAGCACCCACAAGTCTCTCTGTACATCCACACTTACAAGTTTCACACCTTTTAAGAATATTCTGCGTTTCTTTTTTTATGACTAAAGTGAACAACTTCAAGACTGAGCTAGGTGATGGCAAGTATGTTCTAGGAGTGCCCAGCTTGTGCAAGGGATGTACAAACATGTGATCGTGGTATCCAAAGTTTGTTGGCGTGCACAAAAGTGTTCTAGAGATACCCCGTGTATGTAGGAGGTGCCAATGAGTGTGCTACGTTTGCCCAGAGTGTAAGCGGTGGACAGAGGTTTGTGCTTGTCTGTCCAAGAGTGAGCCGGCGTGTGCTTGTGGTGCACAAGACTGTAAAAGCTGTGAACAACCATCTGTTAGGGGCTGGCAAATGTGTGCTGGGGTGCCAAAGAGGGGCCAGTTACCCAAATGGGTGCTTGGAGTGCCCAGTGCGAGCTCGGTGCGCCCAAGAGGTGCTAGGTGATAGCAAGGGTGTGTTCCGTCAGATAGAATGTTCTGGGTGCGTCCAAGAGTGCGCTTGGTGTCCCCACACTGAAATAGGGGTGCCGAATAGTCTTCTGGAGTGCCCCAGAGTGTACTTGGAGATGGCAATAGTGCGTTTGCCAGTGGTGTACAAGAGTGTCATTGTGCACACAAGAGTGTGCTAGGGGAGGTCAATGTGTGATAGCGTTGCCAAAGACAGTGCTCAGTGTGCCCAGACAGTCATAGCGTTGTCCAAGAGTGTGCTAGAGAATGATAAAGGGAGCTACTCGCATCCAAGTGTGTGCTGGGGTCTCGAAGTGCATTCAGGTGCCCCCAAGGCATACACTGGGCGATCTAATTGAGACTTTTTAGATCTTGAAAGGGCTTAATAGGTTCGAAGTTGACAGATTGTTCCCACTGGTCGAGGAATCTAGAATACGGGACACAGTCTAAGGATAAGGCGTCAATCATTCAGGACTGAGATGAGGAAAAAATACTTGACTAATTGGCTTGCGAATCTTTGGAATTCTCTACTCCAGAGGGTTGTGGACGTTCCATCGTTGAATACATTAAAGGCTGGGATAGATACATTTTTGGTCTTGCAGGGCATCAAGGGATATGGGGAGTGGGCAGGAAAGTGGAATTGAAGCCCAAGATCAGCCATGAGCGGATTGAATATTGGAGCTGGCTCGATGGGCCCAATGGTCCACTTCTGCTCCTATTTCTTGTGTTCCTGTGTTCTTGGGCACCCCTAGGACACAAGTCTGAACCCCTAAAACACTGCTTCCATCAGCTATCACATTCTTGGGCAGCCATGGCACAGCCTGGGGCACACAGAGCACTCACTGGGCAAGCCTAACTCCCCACTTTAGCACCTCTATTATACTCGTCGATACCTAGCACACTCCTGCCTTCCCCTAGAACATGTTTGCCCACACCTATCATACCCTGATTACCCCTGGTACACACTTGTGCTCCCTTAATACTTTCTCGGGCACACCTAGCATCTACTTGGGCACCCCTATCACACACTTGCTTGCTGCTATCACCCTCTTGGGCACCTGTAGCACACACTTGTCATTCTCTAACAAACTCTTGGAGAAACCTTTCACAGTCTGAGCACACCTAGGGCCCACCTGGGCACCCCATCACACTCTTAGGCACCACTGCTACATACTTTGCACACCCAGCACATTCATGGGCACACCTATCAAATGCTGGGCACTCCAAGCACTATTTGGACATATTAGCCTAAACTTGGGCACCCCTAGCAGACACTTGGACACCCTAAAACACACTTGCCATTCGTTAGCACATGCTTCGTTACCCCTACCACACTCTTGACCCCCTAATCACACACTTACTCACTCCTAGTGCACTCTTGGATAGGCCCAGCACGCTCTTGGTCAGCGCTACCACGCTGTTAGGAACTCATCGTACTCATTTGGGCATCCCTAATACTCACTGGGAAACTCAAGCTAACACTTGGGCATCTCTAGAACATTTGGGCACTCCAGCACTCGCTTGGATACCACGAAACACTCTTGCCATCTCCTACCACGCTTTTGGGCACCGTTCGAACACACTTGGTCGCACCCATCACACTCTGAACACTTATCACACTCTGGACACACCGAATACTCGCTTTGGCACATCTAGCATACATTGATTATCCCTAGTGCACTTCTGTGCACCCCATCACACTCTTGGACACCACCAGCACACGCTTGGGCAGCCCTAGCACAAACTGGGCACTCCTTTCGCACGCTTGCCATCACCTAGCAAACTCTTGAGCACCGCGAGGTCACCCGTCTGCCACATTAGCATAAAGGCCTGCTACTCGACCCAGTCCGGCAGGACCGAACAACATCTGTCGGGTTCGGGTCGGGTTTCACTTCCAGGTCTGGCATTCGGGCCGGGTCGGGCTCGTGTCGGACATGCTCGAGCACTGGTAAGTGGCTCCACTGTTAATTTATTTTTAGGACGAGACAACTGGTTTTGTAACAGTTATTTTAACCTTGTGCAGTTCAACAGCAAAGTGAAAAACGTAAGGTAAGTGAACTGATAGTCGAGTCGGGTTGGGTCGGTCGCGGGAAGTACCGGGTGGACTCGGGTCAGGACAGGCTCGGGTCGGATTTGATTCTGTCGGGTTCGGGTCGGGTTTTTTTTGGAAGACCAAACAGGATATTACCCAAGCACGTGCTTGGATAGACCTATTTCACGACTGCCAACCCCTAGCTTACTCTTGGGTCCCCATTCCACCATCTTGGGCACTCTGGCACATTCTGAGCACAACAAGCACACATTTGGGCAACCCTAGCCCCCACGTTTTCACACTTATCAACCACTTGGACACCCGAGTACACACCTGCCATCCCCAAGCACACACTTCAGCGTCCCTTTGACACAGTTTAGCATCCCCAGCACACTCTGGGCACTCCTAGTACACTCTTGCTCATGCCTGTCACACTCTGGGCATGCTGACCACTCTATTTGGTACATGCACTGGCCTGCTCTATCACGCTTTTGTGCACCCCAGGACAAGTTTGGATACCAATAACTCATGCTTGGTCAAAGCTATCTCAATCTGGAAACCACCACTGCATTCTTACCATCACTGATGGGCACCACGACTAGGCACTTCTGCCACCCTATCACACTCTGGTCACTCCTAGCATGCCGCTGCTATCTCCTGGCTCACACTTGGGCATCCATGGAACATTCCTGAGCACACCAAGCAAGCACATATTTGGTCAACCCCAGCCCCCACTTTGGCCCTCCGAGCATCCACTTGGACACCCTATCATAGTCCTGTCATTCCCTAGCACATTCTGAGCACACCGATCGCACACTTGGTCATTCCTAGTGCACTCTTGGACACTCCAATAACGCCCATGAGCATCCCTAGCACACTCTGGGTACCCCTAGTACACCCCTGGACACTGCTAGCACACTCTTGAACAACCCTAACACATTCTGGGAACGCCAGGCACACTCTTACCATCACCTAACACACACTTAGGCGCCCCATGTCACTCTGAGTACTTCAAGCATCTCCTTGGCCACCTCTATGACACTCGGGCATCCCTAAAAGACTTCTGGGCGCACCAGCACTCTCTTGGACACGCTTATTACACTCTTTCCATCCTCAATCACACACTCTATCACAGATAGAACACTCCTGTGCACACCGAGAGCACTTTTGGTCAACCCTTGCATGCTCTTTGGACCCCCAGCACACACTTACTTACTCCTAAAAACACTTGGGCACTTGTAACACACATTTGTCATTCTCTAGCATGCTATTTGACATAACTCGCACATTCTGAGCAAACTGAACACACTCTTTGGTACCTCTGCTGCACACTGGTCACACCAAGCAAATTTTGGGCACCCATAGTACACTCTTGGACACAACTGGCACACTCTTGTCATTCGCAAGTACACGCTTGTGCATCATTAGCACACATTTGGACAACTCTTCTGCATCCCACGCACATGCTGGACACTCCTATCACCGTGCTGCCATCCCACATCTCAATATTGGGCACCCCTATATAATTATTGGGAACACAAGCACAGTATGGACACAATAAACATACATTTGGGCAACCGTAACTCACTCTTCGGCACCCCATCACACATGACACCCTAGCACACTCCTGCTAATCTCTAGCACATGGTTAGTCACACCATAACACTCTAGGCACCCCGGAGCACATTGAGCCATGCCAAGTACACACTTGGGCACACCAGTTACAATTTGCACAAATGCGAGCCCAGTCTTGGGCACCCCTATTACAAAATTGGACACCGTAGCACATGTTTGGCCACACTTCCTTGTCACCGCTATCACCTTCTTGGGCACCACTATTACACTCTGCCCAGGCATAGCATACACTTGGACAACCTGGGTACTAAAAGCACAATCTGGGCACTCCTACCACAAACTTGCCATCACCTAGCACACCCTTGGGCACTCCCATCACTCTCTTGGCCACGTCTACCACACTCTCGGTCAGCCCTAGCTCTTTTCTTGGCACAGTTAGCACAGTCTAGGCATTCGAGCACTATTTTGGCAAACTAACCCACACTTGGGCAGCCCTAGCAGACACTTGGACAGGCTAGTACATGCTTGATCACCCCCATCACAGTCTTGAAACCCCTATCGCGCACTTTCTCACTCCTATCACACAAGTGGGCACCCGTAGACTACTCTTGTCATTCTTTATCTCAGTCTTGGACACCTTAGTTCGTCCTGGGAAACCTGATTACTCTCCATGGTACCTTTATCACAGATTGGGCATATCTCGCACACTCTGGGTGCCCTTAATACACACTTGGTCGCTGCTTTCACACACTGAAAAACACTAGCAGAATTGGGCACTTCTGTCACAATCTTGGGCACCAGGAGAGCACTCTTTTCCTTCTCCAGTCTGCTGTTGGACAGCCCTAACACGCTCTGGGAAAACTGAGCATGCGCTTTGGCACCTCTATCACACACTGGCCTCCCTTGGCACTCACTGGTGCACACCTGGAACATTCTTGGGCACTCCTTGTATGCTCTTGGACACCCCAGGCAAAGACTTGCTCACATCCAGTACACTCTTAGTGACATGTAGCAGACCGTTGTTATTTTCTAATGCAGGCTTGGTCAGCCCTATCACAATCTGTGCACACTGATCACATTCTTTGGCACATCTATCACACTCAGAGCACATCTAATACACGCTTGAACACCCCTAGCATGCGTCTGAACTACCTGAGCACACTCTGATCACCCCTAGCACACACATGGTCACCCATCCTACACACCTGGACACCCCTAGAACACTTTTGGCACAACAGAACACGGTTGAACACACCAATAACGCTGTTGCTATCAGCTAGAACATTCATGGGCACACCTAAAACACTCGTGGGCTCACCTAGAACACTCTTGGGCACCCCTAGCATGCCATGGACACCACTGGCACACTCATGCCATCCCGAAGTAATCTCTTGGGCACACATATTCTCTCTGGGCATCCCTACCACACACATGGGCAACTGGAAACCATTCAGGGCACTCCTAACACACATTTGCCAACCCTAGTACAGACTTGGATAAACGTAGTTCACTCTTGGGCAAACTGAGCACGATCTTTGTCACCTCTCGTACACACGGGGCTCCTGTAGCACACTCGTGTGAACCTCAGTACACAGTTGGAAACCACTGGCGCACTCTTGCCATCCCCTAGTACACTCTTGGAGACATAAGAACACTCGTTGTCACCCCAGAACACCCTTCGGCAAAACTATCATCCTCTGGGCGCTACAAGTCACACTTGGGCACCCCTAGTGCACACTTGGCTTCTCCCATCCCGCACCTAGTAACCCTTCCACACTCTTGGGGAACTCTAGACCATTCTGGGCAGTCCTAGCGCACATCTGCCATCACCTAGCACACTCTCGGACATCTCTAGTAAACTGTTGGGCATGCAGTAGACTCTTGGGCACGCCGAGTACACACTTGGGCACCTCTATCGCACTCGTAGGCAGACCTAGCACCTTCTTGGCACACCTATCACGCTCTGGGCACTCCAATAACACATTTGGGCAACATTGCCCACTCTTGGGAAGCACAAGCAGACCTTTGGACGCCCTGGCACACACTTTACATCCCCTGGCAAATGTTTGATAATGCGTAGCACAGTCTTGGGCATCCTTAGCGCACACTTGCTCACTCCTAGCACAATCTTGGACAGACCTCGCACACTCTGGTAAACCTGAGTACTCTCTTTGGTACAACTATCACACACTGGGCACCCCTGGAACACTTTTCAGCACTCCTGTACATTCTTGGATTGTCTTATTGCACCCTTGCCATCTCCTTGTCCATGCTTGGACACACTTAGAACACACTTCAGCACACCTTTGACACTCTATCACAATCTGTGCGCACTGAGCACGCACTTTGGGACCACTAGCATATATGGAACACCACTAGCATACTTCTGTCCACCCCAGCACACATTTGGACACCACTATCACACGTTTGGGCAACCCTAGCACAACCTGGGCACTCTTTGCTCACATGTTCCATCAACTAGCACACTTTGGGCAACACATGATACAATTCTGTAACCCGAGCACCATTATCACACTGCTGCCATCCTGTAACTCATTCATGCGTAAGCATGGCACATTTTTGGGCACCCTTGGAACACAGGTGGATGCACAGAGCACACTATGCTGCACCCCTATTACTTTCTGGGTACATTGAGCATACTCTTTGACACCTCTAGCATACACTGGACACCGATGGCACACGTTTGTGTATTCCATCACACTCATGGCACCCCTATTATAGCTTGGGCAGCCCTAGAAAAATCAGGGTACTCCAAGCGCACACATGCCATCATCTATGACACTCTTGGGCACCCCGAGGACACACTTTTGCCGCCTTAGTAAACATGTGCTAAGGCGTCAAAAGTTGAAACTCGGGGTGCCCAAGAGTGCCATAGATGATGGCAAGTGTCTGCACCACGATAACCCTGCTGCCATTCCCTAGCTCACTCTTAAGCACCAATGGCATATTCTTGGGCACAGCAAGCACACACTTGGGCATCGCTAGCCGAAACTTGGACATCGTAGCACACTCCTGCCATCCCCTCGCACATGTTTGGTTACCTCTATTACACTCTCCGGTACTCCTACCAGAAACTTGCATGCCATAGCGCACTACTCCCATCCCTAGCACATGTTTGGCCACCGCTAGAACAATCTTGGGCACCCCTTGAACTCACTCTGGGAATCCCCAGTACACTCTTGGGCACATCTATCGCACTCGTAGGCAGACCTAGCACCTTCTTGGCACAGCTAGCACGCTCAGGGCACACCAATTACTCATTTGGGCAACATGGCCCACTCTTGGGCAGCACGAGCAGACCTTTGGACGCCCTGGCACATGCTTTCCATCTCCTGGCACATGTTTGATAATGCGTAGCACAGTCTTGGGCATCCTTAACACACACTTTCTCACTCCTAGCACACTCTTGGACAGACCTCGCACACTCTGGTAAAACTGATCACTCTCTTTGGTACAACTATCAGACACTGGGCACCCCTAGAACACTTTTCAGCACTCCAGTACTATTTTGGGCGCTCTTATTACACCCCTGCCATCTCCTTGCACATGCTTGGACACACTTAGAACACACTTCAACACACCTGGCACGCGTTATCGCAATCGGTGCGCACTGAGCACGCACTTTGGGAACACTAGCATACATGGAACACCACTAGAATACCTCTGTGCACCCCAGCACACATTTGGACACTACTATCACACGTTTGGGCAACCCTAGCACAACATGGGCACTCTTTGCGCACATGTTCCATCAACTGGCACACTTTGGGCAACACATGATACAATTCTGTAACCCTAGCACATGCTCGAGCACCATTATCACACTGCTGCCATCCCGTATCTCATTCTTGCGTACGCATGGCACATTCTTGGGCACCCTTGGAACACACGTGGACACACAGAACACACTATGCTGCACCCCTATTACTTTCTGGGTACATTGAGCATACTGTTTGACACCTCTAGCATACACTGGGCACCTATAGCACAGGTTTGTGCATCCCATCGTACTCATGGTACCCCTATTACTCGCTTGGGCAGCCCTAGAAAAATCTGGGTACTCCGAGCGCACACATGCCATCATCTATGACATTCTTGGACACCCCGAGGACACACTTTCGCTGCCTTCGCAAATGTAGGGTGGCACAGCGGTGCAGAGTTAGCACCGCAGCCTCACAGCTCCAGCGACCCGGGTTCGATTCTGGGTACTGCCTGTGTGGAGTTTGCAAGTTCTCCCTGTGTCTGCGTGTGTTTTCTCCAGGTGTTCCAGTTTCCTCCCACAGCCAAAAGACTTGCAGGTTGGTAGGTAAATTGGCCATTATAAATTGCCCCTATTATAGGTAGGTGGTAGGGAAATATAGGGACAGTTGGGGATGGGTAAGAATATGGGATTAGTGCAGGATTAGTATAAAATGGGTGGTTGATGGTCGGCACAGACTCGGTGGGCCGAAGGGCCTGTTTCAGTGCTGTATCTCTAAACTAAGCTAAGGCGACAAAAGTTGAAACTCGGGGTGCCCAAGAGTGTCATAGATGATGGCAAGTGTGTGCCCCCCTATAACTCTGCTGCCATTCCCTAGCTCACTCTTAAGCACCCATGGCGCATTCTTGGGCACAGCAAGCACACACTTGGGCATCTCTAGGCGAAACTTGGACATCTTAGCACACTCCTGCCATCCCCTCGCACATGTTCGTTACCCCTATTACACTCTTGGGTACTCTACCAGAAACTTGCATAGCATAGCGCACTACTCCCATCCCAGCACATGTTTGGCCTCCGCTAGAACGCTCTTGGGCACTCCTTGAACTCACTCTGGGCTTCCCCAGTATACTCTGAAGCACCCGCGTAGTGCACACTTCTGCAATGCTTGCACATGTTTATTTACCTCTAACAAACTGCTGCCATCCCCGAACAGATGTTTAGCCCCAACCAACACACTCTAGGCATCCGTGTCACACACTTGAGCATCTCTAATAAACTCTTGGCTACACCTGGTCACCGTTAGCGGACTCTGCACACCCCTACTCGACACGTGGAGAAACCGAGCACAATCTAGGCATTCCTGTCACACATGCAATCAGCTAGCACACGCTTGAGCACAGTAGGAAACACGTCTGCAACCATTTCACATATTTTGGAATCCCCAGCACCTGCTGCCATTCCTTGGCACATTGATAGGCAGAAGAGCAGCTGTGGGATCGACAAGCATGCATTTGCGCAACCTTATACTACTTTGGTCATCCTTAGCACACACTTGGATGCACCAGTGTACACTTGGTCACCTCTTTCATGCACGTGGACAGCCCTAGCACACACGTGGACACCCTAGCACACATATGGACAACCCGAGCACATACTTGGGCACCCCTGGGGCACAGTTCTGCAACTTTGCACATGCTCAGGCACACCTATTACACTGCTGACATATAATAGCTCACTCTAGGGATATCCTTTCACACTCTTGGGCACACAAACACAGTATGGGCAAAACAAGCAGACATTTGGGCAACGCTTGCCCCCTCTTCATCACCCCTCGCACGCATTTGACACCCTAGAACGCACCTGCTAATCTATACTACATGCTTGGACACCCCTATGACACTCTGGGCAGCTCTAGTACACTCTTGTGCACCTCTATCACACTCTTGGGCACACATAGGACTCACTTGTGCACATCAGCATCCTCTTGGACACCACTTGAAAGCTCTTGCCATCCCCTAGTGCACAGTTTCGCACCTCTTTGGGCGCACCTATTACACTCTTGCACCCACCAAACACACATTTAGGCAAAACTAGCCGTCTTGGGTACCTTAGTACACAATCGAACACCTGAGTACACTCTTGCCATGCCCTATCACATGCTTGGCCACACCTAGCATGCAGACGGGCATCTCTATCACACTGTTGGACCCCTCTAACATATAGTTCAACAGTCCTACCACGCTCACATTCTGCGCATACCTAGTATACACTTGGATAACCTAGCACAATATTGGCATATACCATCACCTGGTACATGCTTGGGCACCTTCGGATACATGTCTGCACACCTTGCACAAGCTTGGGCACCCCTATCACATGCTGTCATCCACTAGCATACTCTTTGTCACACTGATCAGATTGTTGGCCACACGAGCACTCTAAGGGCACAACAAGCACATATTTGGACGGCCTTACCTCACTCTTAGTCACGCCTATCACAGACTTGACACCCGAGCACACCCCTGCCAATCTCCAGCACATGTTTGGCACATCTATCACACTCTGGGCACCCCAGCAAACACCTGGGCAACCCTAGTATGCTCTGGGCTGCCCTAGTACTCCCTTGGGTACGGCTAGTTCACTCTGAGCTCCCCTGTTATATTCTTGGACACTTATATCGCACTCTTGTGCAATCTTAGCACACACTTGAACAATACTCGCATAATCTGGGCACACCTATCTCACACTTGCCGTCTCCAAACACACACTTGGGCACACCGAATACAGTTTAGGCACACCGATCACTCCCTTGGCCACCTCGAACACATACTTGGACAGCCATAGAACGCTTTTGGGCACCCTACCACACTCTTGGACACAGCTTTCACATTCTTGCAATCTCCTTGTCGACTGTTAGTCAGCCCTATAACTCTCTTGGTCAAACACCCCCATCATACGCTGGACACCCATATAAAGTTCTATTGGGTTTCCCTTGTACACTCTTGGGTACACCCATCACACTCTTGGTCCCCGTACTACACTCTTGGGCACCCAGATTACATTTTCGAAACTGCTAGCACACACTTGCCATCATCTAGCATACCCTTGGTCGTGCCCGAGTACTCTCTTGGGCGCACCTAGTACTCTCTTGGGCACGCCGTTACATGCCAGGCACCACTACCACACTCTTGGGCACCCATAGAACCATCTGGGCACGCCATTAACACATTGGGGCACCGCTATCCCACACTTTAATACACCGAGCGCACTCTTGAGCACATCTACTGCACCCTTGGAAACCCCCATCACACTCTTGGTTACCCGTAACACACTCTTGGGCACCCCTGTTACATTCCCGTACCACCAATCACACAGTAGCCATCACCTAACACTCTCTTCTGCAGCTGTAGTACACTCTTGGGCACCCACAGTACATGCTTAGACACCCCTATCACCCTCTGATCACACCAAGCACACATTTGAGCAACTCTAGCCCACTCTTGGGCTCACCTAGTACACTCTTTTGCACCCCTGGGACATCCTTCTGCAAACCTAGCACCCGCTTGGGCACCCCTTATTACACTGCTGCCATCCCCTATCTCACTCTTGGGCACACATGGCACATTCCTGGGCAACAGTAAACATGTAGGCAACCCTAGATCCCACTTTGTCACCTCGATCACATTCTTGGACACCAAGCACACTCCTGCCATCAGCTAGCACATGTTTGGCTACCACAATCACACTCTGACCACCGCTCGTACCGACTTGAACACATCTCGCACATTCTTGTGCAATACTAGAACACACTTGATAACCCCTATCACTCTCTGGGCAGCCCTAGTACACTTTCGAGCACACCATCTCTCACTTTTTCACCGCTAATACACACTTGAACAACCCGAGCACACTCTTGGCACTACCAGCAGCCACCTGCCATCCCCTAGCACACACTTGGGCACCACTACTACACACTGGCAAAATCAAGCACTTCCTTGGCCACCTCTAACAAACACTTGGGCACCCCTTGAATACTTTTGAGTACACCTAGAACGCTCTTGGAAACATCGAGAAAACTCGTTGGTTGCCACTCGCACTAGCACTACGATCACACTCGTGGGCACCTGCAGCACACTATTCTCATTCACCAGATACACTCTTGGACAACCCTGGTACATCCATGGCACACGCTCTTAGTCACCCCGAGCACATAACGGGCTCCCCAGCACACTCTTGCTCTCCCCATCACACACTTGGACACAACAGGCTCACTCTTGCCATTGCCGAATGCACTCTTGCTACCCCACTGCACTATCCGGCACACCAACACTCTCTGGACAAACATAGTGCCCCCTTGGAATTAGAATTAGAGTTAGAATTAGAATTAGAACATTACAGCGCAGTACAGGCCCTTCGGCCCTCGATGTTGCGCCGACCTGTGAAACCATCTGACCTACACTATTCCATTTTCATCCATATGTCTATTGAATGACCACTTAAATGCCCTTAAAGTTGGCGAGTCTACGACTGTTGCAGGCAGGGCGTTCCACGCCCCTACAAATCTGAGTAAAGAAACTACCTCTGACATCTGTCCTATATCTATCACCCCTCAACTTAAAGCTATGTCCCCTCGGGTTTGCCATCACCATCCGAGGAAAAAGGCTCTCACTATCCACCCTGTCTAACCCTCTGATTATCTTATATGTCTCTGTTAAGTCACCTCTCCTCCTCCTTCACTCCAACGAAAACAACCTCAAGTCCCTCAGCCTTTCCTCGTAAGACCTTCCCTCCATACCAGGCAACATCCTAGTAAATCTCCTCTGCACACTTTCCATAGCGTCCACATCCTGCCGATAATGCGGTGACCAGAACTGCACGCAATACTCCAGGTGCGGTCTCACCAGAGTTTTGTACAGCTGCAGCATGACCTCGTGGCTCCGAAACTCGATCCCCCTACTAATAAAAGCTAACACACCATATGCGTTCTTAACAGCCCTATTAACCTGGGTAGCAACCTTCAGGGATTTATGCACCTGTACACCAAGATCTCTCTATTCATCCAGCACTACCAAGAATCTTCCCATTAGCCCAGTACTCTGCATTCCTGTTACTCCTTCCAAAGTGAATCACCTCGCACGTTTCAGCATTAAACTCCATTTGCCATCTCTCAGCCCAGCTCTGCAGCCTATCTATGTCCCTCTGTACCCTACAACATCCTTCGGCACTATCCACAACTCCACCGACCTTCGTGTCATCCGCAAATTTACTAACCCACCCTTCTACACCCTCTTCCAGGTCATTTATAAAAATGACAAACAGCAGTGGCCCCAAAACAGATCCTTGCGGTACACCACTAGTAACTAAACTCCAGGATGAAATTTGCCATCAACCACCACCCTCGGTCTTCTTTCAGCAAGCCAATTTCTGATCCAAAGCTCGAAATCACCTTCAACCCCATACTTCCGTATTTTCTGCAATAGCCTACCATGGGGAAACTTATCAAACGCCTTACTGAAATCCATATACACCACATCCACTGCTTTACCCTCATCCACCTGTTTGGTCACCTTCTCGAAAAACTCAATAAGGTTTGTGAGGCACGACCTGCCCTTCACAAAACCGTGTTGACTATCGCTAATGAACTTATTATTTTCAAGTTGATTATAAATCCTGTCTCTTATAACATTTTCCAACATTTTACCCACAACCGAAGTAGGGCTCACAGGTCTATAATTACCAGGGCTGTCTCTACTCTCCTTCTTGAACAAGGGGACAACATTTGCTATCCTCCAGTCTTCCGGCATTGTCTGTCGACAATGACGACATAAAGATCAAGGACAGAGGCTCTGCAATCTCCTCCCTAGCATCCCAGAGAATCCTAGGATATATCCCATCTGGCCCAGGGGACTTATCTATTTTCACACTTTCCAAAATTGCTAGCACCTCCTAATTGTGAACCTCAATCCCATCTAGCCTAGTAGTCTGAATCTCAGTATTCTCCTCAACAACATTTTCTTTCTCTACTGTAAATACTGACGCAAAATATTCATTTAACACTTCCCCTACCTCATCTGATTCCACACACAACGTCCCACTACTATCCTAGATTGGCCCTAACCTAACTCTAGTCATTCTTTTATTGCTGAATAACTGTAGAAAGCCTTAGGGTTTTCCCTGATCCTATCTGCCAATGACTTCTCGTGTCCTCTCCTTACTCTTCTTAGCTCTCCCTTTAGATCCTTCCTGGCTAGCTTGTAACTCTCAAGCGCCCTAACTGAGCCTTCACGTCTCATCCTAACAAAACCCTTCTTCTTCCTCTTGACAAGCGCTTCAACTTCTTTAGTAAACCCTCGACAACTTCCTCCCTGCCTGACAGGTACATACTTATCAAGGACACGCAGTAGCTGGTCCTTGAATAAGCTCCACATTTCGATTGTTCCCATCCCCTGCAGTTTCCTTCTCCATCCTACGCATCCTAAATCTTGCCTAATCGCATCATAATTTCCTTTCCCCCAGCTATAGTTTTTGCCCTGCGGTATATACCTGTCCCTGCCCATCGCTAAGGTAAACCTAACCGAATTGTGATCACTATCACCAAAGTGCTCACTACATCTAACTCTAACACCTGGCCGGGTTCATTACCCAGTACCAAATCCAATGTGGCATCGCCCCTGGTTGGCCTGTCTACATATTGTGTCAGAAAACCCTCCTGCACACACTGGACAAAAACTGACCCATCTAAAGTACTCGAACTATAGTATTTCCAGTCGATATTTGGAAAGTTAAAGTCCCCCATAACAACTACCCTGTTGCTCTCGCTCCTGTCGAGAATCATCTTCGCTATCCTTTCCTCTGCATCTCTGGAACTATCTGGAGGTCTATAAAAGAGTCCCAACAGGGTGTCCTCACCTCTCCTGTTTCTAACCTCGGCCCATACTACCTCAGCAAACGAGTCCTCAAAGGTCCTTTCTGTCGCTGTAATACTCTTCTTGATTAACAATGCCACACCGCCCCCCCACCCCCCCCCCCCCCCCCACTCTTTTACCATCTGCTTTGTTCTTACTGAAACATCTAAATCCTGGAACCTGCAACATCCATTCCTGCCCCTGCTCTACCCATGTCTCCGAAATGGCCACTACATCGAGATCCGAGCTGCCTACCCATACTGCAAGCTCACCCACCTATTCCAGATGCTCCTGGCGTTGAAGTGGACACACTTTAAACCAGGTTCCTGCTTGCCAGTGCCCTCTTGCGTCCTTGTAACCTTATCCCTGACTTCACTACTCTCAACATCCTGTACACTGGCACTATATTTTAGGTTCCCATTCCCCTGCTGAATTAGTTTAAACCCCCCCGAAGAGCACTAGCAAATCTCCCCCCCAGGAAATTGGTACCCCTCTGGTTCAGGTGAAGACCATCCCGTGTGTAGAGGTCCCACCTAACCCAGAAAGACCCACAATTATCCAGGAAACCAAAACCCTCCCTCCTGCACCATCCCTGTTGCCACGTGTTCATCTCCTCTCTCTCTGGGGCAGGGTAATCACGTGGCACGGGCAACAACCCAGAGATAACAACTCTGTTTGTTCTCGCTCTAAGCTTCCACCCTCGCTCCCTGAATTTCTGTCTTAAATCCCCATCTCTCTTCCTACCTATGTTGTTGGTGCCTATGTGGACCACGACTTGGGGCTGCTCCCCCTCCCCCTGAAGGATTCCAAAAACACGATCCGAGACATCACGAACCCTGGCACCTGGGAGGCAACATACCAACCGTGAGTCTCTCTTGTTCCCACAGAACCTACTATCTGTTCCCCTAACTATGGAGTCCCCAGTAACTAATGCTCTGCTCCTCTTCCTCCTTCCCTTCTGAGCAACAGGGACCGACTCTGTGCCATCGACCTGTACCCCATTGCTTACCCCTGGTAAGTCGTCCCCCGCAACAGTATCCAAAACGGTATCCCTGTTGTTGAGGGAAACGGCCACAGGGGATCCCTGTACTGCCTGCTGGTTCCCTCTCCTTCCCCTGACGGTAACCCATCTACCTACTTCTTTTACCTGAGGTGTGACTACCTCCCCATAATTCCTCTCAATAACCCCCTCCACCTCCCGAATGATCCGAAGTTCATCCAGCTCCAGCTCCAGTTCCCTAACGCGGTTCTCGAGGAGCTGGAGTTGGGTGCACGTCCCGCAGATGCAGTCAGCAGGGACACTCTTGGCGACCCTTACCTCCCACATTCTGATGGAGGAACAGACAACTGCCTTAACTTCCATTCCCTCTATTCTAAATTCCCAACAAATCTACTGAAAAACCAAAAAATAAAGTCAAAACTTGTTAGGTTCGTAATCCAACGGACAGAACTTCTTAAATAAGAAGCTTACCTTACCAACACAACAGAGTCCTTTTTTTTGGTTAGAGGAGGAGGGTGGGTGGGAGACACTACACGTGTTGTGTCTCGGGTACAACCACCATCCAAATGTATAGGTTTTACTTACCCAACAGTCCCCTGGTCCTCCGAAAACAAAAGGGAATTAACTTTTAAACTTCCACTGAAATTGACTTCCCAGCTGTAAGCTCGCTCTCGCACCTTCGGTACTGTCAAAGCTGCAGTCAACAAAACTAAAAGAAAGAGATTTTAAACCACCCAAATATATAGTTTTTACTTACCCAGCAGTCCCCTGGTCCTCCGAAAACAAAAGGGAATTAACTTTTAAACGTCCACTGAAATTGACTTCCCAGCCGTAAGCTCGCTCTCGCACCTTCGCTACTGTCAAAGCTGCAGTCACCAAAACTAAAAGAAAGAGATTTTAAACCACCCAAATATATAGTTTTTACGTACCCAGCAGTCCCCTGGCCCTCCGAAAACAAAAGGGAATTAACTTTTAAACGTCCACTGAAATTGACTTCCCAGCTGTAAGCTCGCTCTCGCACCTTCGCTACTGTAAAAGCTGCAGTCACCAAACTAAAAGAAAGAGATTTTAAACCACACAAATATATAGTTTTTACTTACCCTGCAGTCCCCTGGTCCTCCGAAAACAAAAGGGAATTAACTTTTAAACTTCCACAGGAATTGACTTCCGAGCTGTCAGCTCGCTCTCACACCTTCGCGACTGTCAAAGCTGCAGTCACCAAAACTAAAAGCAAACTAAAAGCTGCAGTCACCAAAACTAACTTGGGAACCACTATCACAATATTATCGTTCCCTAATTCACTCTTGGGCAACTCAGCACCTTCTTGGCACACCTAACACACTCTGGGCATACCAAGTACACATTTGGGCATGTATTCCACTCTTGGTCCCTGATAGCACACACTTGGACATACTAGCACACTCCTGCCATCCCGAACAACTCTTTTGTGCACACCTAACATGCTCCATTTCACCCCTAGCACTCACCTGGTCACCACTATCACTCACTTGGGCATCCTATTACACACCTGGGCACCCCTATCACACTAGGCAGTCCTAGCACTCACTGGGCATCCCTGGTACACTCTTGATTACCCTTAGCACACACTTGGTTACACGTAGTACGCTCTTGCCATTACTGACCAGACTCTGGGCAGCTGTAGAACACACTTGAGAACTCAGAGTATGCTCCTGGGAATCCCCAACAGTCTCTTGGCCCCCCAGGACACACTTGCCATCGACTGCCACACCCTTTGTTACACAACTACGCCTTTGGGCGCTTCTGGCAGACTCTGGGGACACCGAACGCTCATTTGGGCACACTTAATTTACACTTGTACAAGCATAGCACAATCTGGGCTCTTCTGGCATCCTTTTTGTCATGGTACAAACTACTGACACTGTGCGTCGGTGGTGGAGGAAGTTAATGTTTGTGAATGTGGTGACAATCAAGCGGGCTGCTTTGTCCTGGATGGTGTCGAGCTTCTTGAGTGTTGTTGGAACTGCGCCCATCCAGGTTAGTGAACAGTATTCCATCACACTCCTGACTTGTGCCTTGCAGATGGTGGACTGGCTTTGGGGAGGAAGGAGGTGAGTTACGCGCCACAGGATTTCTAGCCTCTGACCTGCTCTTGTATCCATGTTGGAATGCACTCCAAGTGCATTCTGGCCACAAGTGTGTGCTGGGGTGTCCAAGAGTGCGACTGGGGTGCCCAAGAGTGTGCTCAGTGTACCCAGAATGTGATAGGGGCCACAACAATTGTGTTGGAGTGCCCAAAAGCGTGCTCTTGCACACACCTATCAGACTCTTGGGCGCCACGAGCACGTTTCACCATCCCTAGTACACTCTGCGTACCCCAGCACATGCATACCATCCCCTATCACACTTTTGGGCAAAATACGACACTCTTTGGGACCCCTATTACATTCTTGGCACACTGAGAATACACTTGGGAACAACTATCTAACCTAGCCACCCGGTAGCACACTCTTGGGCACACCTAGCATACTCTTGGGCACCCTTAGCACATTCCTGGTGCAATGAGCATACACATTGGCACACAATCACACACTTGGACTCCCGTTGCCACTCTCTTGAATGCTCCTAGAACACATTAGGCACACCTATCATTCTCTTCATCACCCCTAGTAAATTCTGGTCACCCTTAGCATGCTCTTGCACACACCTATTATACTCTTGGGAACCGTTAGGACACTCTGGTAATCTCCAGGGCACTCTTTCCATTCCCTGAAACACTGTTAGACACGTCCAGCACTCTCTTTGATACCCCTAATGCACCCTTGCCATCCATAGCACATTCTGTGGACTTCTAGCATAATATTGCCGTCGACTAACATACGCTTGGGCACACCGAACACACACTTGGGCACCCCTGGCACGTTCTTGCCATCGCCTGAAAAACTAGTGGACACTCCTGGCATATTCTTGGGCACACCTGGCATTCCCTCAGAAGCCCTGGCACATGCTTGTTATCCCCTAGCCATTCGTGGGCATCGTTACTAAACTCTTGTCAACTGCTAGCACATTCTTGAGCACACCTGGTGCTCTCTTGGGCACCTTTGTTCTACACTTGCCATCCCATAGGACACTTTTGACACCTATATCACACACTTGTCATCTCCTAGCATGCACTTGGGCACATCATCACAATCTTGACACACCTACCTCTCTGTTGCAATCCCCAGCACACTCTGGGCACCCATAGAACTCACTTGGGAACCCCTGGCATGCTCTTGGGCACCACTTACACACACGTGGTTAGCCCAGCACCATACCGGGCACCTTCGGATACGTTTTCCATCCACGGCTCATCCGGACACATTTTTGAGCACACTTGGCACTCTCTTGGTGCAGCTGCCATACTCTCACCATCCCCTATCACACTCTTGGGCTCACCCAGCACTCTCTTATCATCCCATCGCACACTTTTGGGCACCGATAGAAGACTCTTGCCATCTCCGAGCACCATGACTCTTGGCCATGTCTAGCATGCTCCTTGGCACCCCATCACACTCTTGCCATCCGCTAGCACACTTCGTGCACACCTAGACAGCTATTGCCATTACCTATCACACACTTGGGCACTCCTATCACACATTTGAGCAACACTGGCACACTCTTCCCTTCCCGAAAATGCAGTTTCCAACACCAGTCACTCCCTTGGGCACGCAGGCACGCACTTGCCAACACCTTGCACCCTGTTGGGCACCCCATTACCCTCTTGACATCTTCTAGCAATCTCTTTGGCACGACTAGCCACTTTCTATCATTCCTGGCTCACTCTTGGGCACCGCTATCACGGTCTTGGGCAACAATAGCACGTAATTGGGCATTCCTGGCACACTCTTGGGCATTTATATCACATTCAAGCCCACTCCTAGTACACACTTTATCACATATATCACACTCTTAGGCACTCCAGCACACTATTGAGTAGCCCTTTCACATACTTGCCATCCCCTCACACATATGTGGGCACTAGTGTCACACACTTGCCATCCCCAAGCATACACCTGGGCACCGAAAGCACACTCTTGCAGTCCTCTAGCCCACACTTGCCAACCTGTCACACACTCTCGCCACCCTTATCACTCTCGGTCACATCTTTCATACTCCAGTCATCCGGAGCACACCCTTGCGTAACCTCAGTTCATACTTGGGCACACCTAGCAAACTCTTGGGCACCTGTAGCGCAGTTCTGGGCATCAATACCGCATTCTTTGGCTCTACTGGCACACCATTGGGCACGCCTATTGCACTCCTGCGCACCCCTATCACTCTCTTGCGCAGCCCTATCAAACGTTGGCCGTCCCCAGCACACACATGTTCACCCCTATCAAACTCTGGGCACCCCAGCCCCCTCTTGGGCACACTGATCACATACTGGTTCTCCCCTAGCAACCACTTGGGCACCTCTAGCCATTCCCTAGCACACCCTTGATCACCCTTCTTACACTCTTGGTCAGTCCTAGCACACTCTTGTTCACCCCGAGTACACACTTGCATACCCCCAGCACATGCTTGGGCACCTCTCCCATACTTTCAACCAAACCTAGCACCTGCCTGGACACACCTATCACACTCTGGGTACTCCTAGTACGCATTTGTCATCACCGAGCACACATCTTCCATCATCTATGACACTCTTGATCACCCTAGGACACACCTTTGCAACCTTGCACATGCTAGGGCACACCTATCACTTGCCATCATGCGCTATTACTCTCTTAGTTGCACCTTTCGCATTCTTGGCCACGTGAAAACACATGGCCAACTCTAACAGACACTTGAGCAACCCTAAAACAATTTTGGGTACCCCACCAGTCTCTGGGACACCATTGGCAAAATCGTGCCAACAACGAGTTCACTCTCGGGCACCCCAAATCACTGTTTGACAGCTTAATACACTCTGGACAACCCTATTACACATTTAGGCACCCCTAGACGACTCTTGGGAAACACCAGCACACTCATAGTAATGCCTATCACACACTTAGGCACCCCTACCACATTCTGGGCACTCCTAACACTCACCTGCCAGCACCTAGTACACTCTTGGTCATGCCAAGCAGATATTTGTGCCACCTGAGCCCAGTTTCAGGTAGACCTAGCACACACCTGGACACCCTAACACACTCCTTTAATCCCCTAGCACATGTCTGTACCACCTAAAATACTCTTGGACCCCCGTTGAACACACTCTGGGCACCACTAGTACACTCTTGGGAATCCCTAGTACACTCTTGCAGTTGGCTCCCCTATTATACTCTGCGCACTCTGAGTATGCACTTGTACCCGCCTAGCTAACTCTTGTTCACCTCTATCAAATACTTAGACAACTCTATCACAATATGGGCAGTCCTATCGCTCATGTACCGTCACCTAACACATTCTTGGATACCCTTAGGACACACCTCAGCAACTCTAGCACGTGATTGGGCATACCTATCACACTATAGCCATCCCATAGTTCACTCTTGGGCACACGACCACAGTATGGACAGAGCAAGCAGACATTTGGGTATCCCTAGACTATTTCTCATTACATCTAGCACGCTGCTGACACCCAAGGACGCTCCTGCCAATCTCTAGCACATGTTTGGGTGCCCCTATAACACTCTCGGCAACACTATCACACATTTGCGCACCCATAGTACGCTCTGGACTACCCTCGTACCCCATTGGGAACACCTGGAACGTTCTGTGTACCACTAGTATATACTTATGCATCTCTATTTCACTCTTGGTCACATGGAACAAGCTCTTGTGAACAGTAACACACTCTTGGGCACCACTAGCAATCTCTTGCCTTCCCCAGTACACTGCTGGTCATCCCAGAACACTCTTGTGCGCACCTAGCTAACACTTGGGCCTATCAAACACACATCGGGCAGATCTATCCCAGGTTTGGGTACCCCTAGCACGAATGTGACACCCTAGCACACTTCTACCAATCTGTATCACACTATTGCCACCCACCTTCACACTGTTGGTCACACCTAGAACACACATGGGCACCCCTTGTATACTCTTGGGCACATCACTCACACTCTGAAAATCTCTATTACAAAGTTGGTAACCCCTAGCACACCAGTGGTAACCCCTATTCCACAGTTGGTAACCCCTATCACTCAGTCAATTACCCCTATCGCACGGTTGCTCACCCATATCACATACCTGGGCATGCCTAGCATGCTCTTGGCCAGCACCACCATGCCCTTGCGTAGGCCGTCACACACTTGCTCACTCCTAGCATACACTTGGATACACTCTGTGTATACTGAGAACTCTCCTTGGCACTTCTATTACACACTGGGCACATCTAGTACACTATGGGCATCGCTAGTATTCGTGGGCACATCTAACGCACTCTTGGGCACCCCTGACATGCATCTGAGTATACCTTTCACAATCTGTTTACCCGTAACTTACACTTACCTTCACCTGGCACATACTTGGTCACACGTATCCCCAAATTGATTATCCCGAACACACGCGGGACGCTCCAACCACCTCCTTGAGCATTTCAAGCACACATTTGGGCACTCCAAGTACACTTTTGGGCATTTTATCACTATCTTGGACTCTCATCGCAGGCTCATGCCATCTCCTACCACAGTCTTGGGCACACCTAATACACTCTTCTTCACACCTATCACACTCTAGGCACACAGAGCAAACTCTTTGGCACCTCTTACATACACTAGGCACCCCTAGAACACTTTTCTTGCAGCCATCAATCTCTGGGGCACCACCATCACACGCTTGGGCAACCCTAGCAATATCTGACCACTGCCAGCACACACTTGTCATCACCTATCTCTCCGAGGACACACTTCTGCAACCATATCACACGCTTGGGCACCCCTATCGCACTGCTACCATATCCTAGCTCAATGACACTATTTGGGGCATACTAAGCATACTCTGCACACAACAGAGACACATTTGGGCAACACTAGTCCCCACTTTGTCACCTCTAGCACCAACTTGGATACCCTATCACAATCCAGCCATCCCCTGGCACACGTTTGGCCACCGCTATCACACTCCTAACACCTCTATCACTCACTTGGGCACCCGTAGTACACGCTTGGGCATATTTAGCACACACTTGCTCACCTCTACAACACTTTTAGGCACACCATCACCCTCTTGGACACATCTCCCATATTCTGGCCATCCCCTAGCACGAACTTGGGCTCACTCTATCACAAACTGGGCTCCCCTATTACAATTTTGTGCACTCCAGTATACTCTTGGACACCACTAACACAATTGTTTCATCGCTGAGTATATTCTTCTGCAGCTCAGAACACCCTTTGTCACCCCTATCACACCCTGGGAACCACAAGTGCTCTTCTGAGCACGCCCAGTACACTCGCGTGTCCGCCTATTTCATACCTGAGCATCCTTACCACACCCTTGGGCAACTCTAGCACATACTGGTCATTGCTAACACAGACTTGCCTTCACCTAGTACAGTCTTCGCCATGCCTAGTACACATTTGCGCACCATAGTACACACTTGAGCACCCCTTGTAGAAACGTGAGCATCTCCAGCACACACTTGTGCACCACCAGAACACACCTGGGCAAGCCTATCACATTGTTGGGCATACATGGCACGCTCTGTGCACACCAAGAACTCATTCAGGCAAGCTAGCGCACTCTTGGGCACCATTGCAGACACTTGGACACCCTCGCACTCACTTGCCATCCCCGAGAACATGTTTGGTCACCTCTAGTACACTCCTTGGTGCTCCTTTAACAATTTTGGGCACTCCAGCACGCTCCTGGACACACCTATGACATTCTTTCCATCCACTAGCAATGTTCTTGGACAAACCTAGAACACACTTGGGCACACCTAGAAACCTCTAGGGCAGTCCTAACAAACTCTTGGGCACCACTATCACACACTTGCTTACTCCGAGCACACTCTGCACTGAAAGCACACTTGGGCACCCTAGTATACATTTGTCATCCCCTAGCAAATGTTTTGTAAACCCTAGCACATGCTTGGTCACCGCTTGTACACTGTTGACTTCGCCTAGCACACTCTCAGTCACGCCTACTATGCTCTTGAGCACACATTTAACACTCTTCGGTGTCCCTATCACACACTTGCTCACTGCAATCACACTCTTGGGCACCTGTATTACACTCTTGTCATTCTCTAGCAGACACCCTTGGGTAGACCTAGCATACTCTGGGCACACTAATTACTTTCTTTGGCACCCAGCACACTCCTGTGAACCCAGAAGATTGTGGGCACTCATAGCACGCACTTTCCATCACCTAGTACACTCTTGGGTACCGCGCGGACAATCTTGGGCACTCCTAGTACACTGTTGGGCGCCTCTACAATATTTTCGGGCCGCCCCAGCACCTTCTTGGGCACACCTGGCACCATCTGGGCACTCCAAGCACGAAGTTGGGCAAACTAGCACGCTCTTGGGTAGCCCAGCACATTCTTGGACACCATTGGTAAATTTTTGCCATCAATGAGTACACTCTTGGGAAACGCACAACACTCTTTGGCACGTCTATCACACTGTGGGAACATCTAGTACGCTCTGGGCCCAGCAATCACGCATTTAGGCAGCCCTCGCCCACGCTTGGACACGCGATCACGCTCTTCGGCACCCGTGTCATACGCTTGCACACGCATAGCACAATGTGCACATCTCCAGCTCGCTATTGCCATCCACGTTCACCCTGTTAGACGCCCGTATCACACACTTGCGTATCCCTGGCTCAGTAGTCCCATCCCCTAGCACATGTATGCCTCACCTAGCACACACTGAGCATCCTTATCACACTCGGAACACCACTATCACATGCTTCAGCACTGCTAGAATACCTTTGGTCACACCTGGTAGACACTTCTTGCTGTACCATCATTGTGTTAGTTACTAAGGTCGTTCCTCCTACAAAGTATCGACATGTGACGAACTTTTTTTTTCAGATTTCAAATCGCGCTGTATATTCCCTGGTGGAAATCCCACTATTGTGGTACTGCAAGATTGTACGTGTTGTGTTATCAGATTCTCACTGGAGAAGTGTTTCTACTACTTTGCAAGAGGGACAAAGGCGTATAACGGGGTGTCTAGATTTGCTATCAATTTAATGACATCCTGGGAAGTAGAGTAGGGTAATGAGATGACTTCTGCAACAGGTCTTAGTGGGCAGTTTGATATAATGCTTTGCATGGTCTTGGACTCATGGTCACAATCACACTTCGAGTAATACATCTTCTGCCACTTAACCAGCAGGTGGTCGCCTTTCATGGTGCCCTGTATTTTCTTGGGTGTGTGCTGTCCACTGTCTTCGAGGGAGGGCGAAGCCATTGAACTCTGATGCTGGGTCAGTGATCAGGTGCTTTTATTTCAACGCTGCATCCGCCCCACGATTCCATATATTTGGAATGTTGTTTGAATGAATACATTGGATGCAAGAATATCAGCAGCTGTGCTTTTCAGTGTCTTTTTGTAGGTTTTGTATGTCTTCGTGATTGGAAAGCTCGGTGTTCCTCGTGATTTCTTCCATCTCATGGAGCACGATGGCATTTTGGCGAGTGACAGTACTGTGAGGCTTTCCATTGTGCTTAAGCATCCCTGAAACAATTTTCAAGGCAGAGTTCAGCTGCAGGTCATAATCTTGATGTGGTTACTGCACGTCAATGAGGCAGAGCAGTATTTTTTTTAGAGATACAGCACTGAAACAGGCCCTTCGGCCCACCGAGTCTGTGCCGACCATCAGCCACCACCCATTTATACTAATCCTTCACTAATCCCATATTCCTACTACATCCCCACCTGCCCCTATATTTCCCTACCACCTACCTATACTAGGGACAATTTATAATGGCCAATTAACCTGTCAACCTGCAAGTCTTTGGCAGGTGGGAGGAAACCGGAGCACCCGGAGGAAACCAACGGAAACACAGGGAGAACTTGCAAACTCCACAGGCAGTACCCAGAATTGAACCCAGGTCGCTGGAGCTGTGAGGCTGTGGGGCTAACCACTGCGCCACTGTGCCGCCCTATGGTGCTGAAAAATACATTGGAACCACTGCTGCGCTCCCATGACCTTCCAGCATGACTAAATAGCAGTTGCTCCCTGGTTTTTGCTTTTTGGACAATATTGATGAGATGTGGCTGATAGGAGAGATTCTTATGTAGATGCTTTGGAGAGGGTGCAGAGGAGGTTCACCAGGATGTTGCCCGGTATGCAGGGCGCTAGCTATGAAGAGAGGTTCAGTAGATTAGGATTATTTTCATTAGAAAGACGGAGGTTGAGGGGGGACCTGATTGAGGTGTACAAAATCATGAGAGGTATAGACAGGGTGGATAGCAAGAAGCTTTTTCGCAGAGTGGGGAATTCAATTACTAGGGGTCACGAGTTCAAAGTGAGAGGGGAAAAGTTTAGGGGGGGTATTTATGGAAAGTTCTTTACACAGAGGGTGGTGGGTGCCAGGAACACGTTGCCAGCAGAGGTGGTAGATGCGGGCACGATAGCGTCTTTTAAGATGTATCGAGACAGATACATGAATGGGCAGGAAGAAAAGAGATACAGACCCTTACAAAATAGGCGACATGTTTAGATGGATGATCTGGATCGGTGCAGGCATGGAGGGCCGAAGGGCCTGTTCCTGTGCTGTAATTTTCTTTGTTCTTTGTTCTTTGTTGTTTTATCCAGTGTGTTCCCCAGGTATTTGGATGGGGTCATGGGTAAGTTCACTTCCAAAGTAGGGCACGTTCAGTTTTCCCAGTGGCATTATTGCTCAGAACGAACTCCGACACCACTATAGATATTTTCTGGATTGGGATGAAGACATAAGATTCATGCAGAGTATTCTATTAGCCCCTGGCCTCTGGTGACTGTAATTTCTTCTTAATCTAGCAATGATTCCTGAGACACCATTTGATCTATCATCAGCATGGACGTATTTCATGCATTTAGTGCGGGCATGACAGCCATAGATGTGGAAAAAGACCATTGGAAGCAACGAATCCTTGGGCATACTGTTGCTGCGCGTCAGTGTTCACCTGGTCTTATCAGCAAGATCAGCGCAGAACTTGTGGTTGCTCATCAGAATGTTGATAAGCCGAAGAGTTTTGTGGCATTGAATGATTGTTGAAAGCTTCAGTAGCAGGCCTTCACTACAGACAAAGTCGTGAACAGATGGCAAGCCTATGAAGTCAGCTGCAGCTTTCAGCTGCTTCTGGAACCCTGCCTCAATGCTGGTAGTTTGTGTGCAAGATCTGGCCGGAGCAGCTTCTTCCTTCTCTGAAGGTTTGGGAGAGCGCTTTCTAAAATCCGTTTCATTTTTTAAGAATGAGCCGTTCTGCCACCTTGTCGACCGTGGAGGGAATGGAGATAGCATTGTAACTTTTGGGATTGTGGGCTGGTTTTCATGGCTTTCAGATGACAAGGACAGTGGAATGACGACAGAGAACAGTGAATATCACAGTTTCAAGTATGTAGGAGGCGGGTTTGGCAATCCATTTGGACACTGGTTCTTGAAGAACTCTATGCAGATGCTATCGATCCCAGTGGCCTTTCCGGATTTAGTGGCTGTAGAAGCTGTGTCCACATCTTCGGTGAGAAAGGCGGAGAGCAGTCGGACCTGTGCCGAGAGCAGTCCAGGCGCGCCTGAGTTTTGAAAAAAAAATCAACAATGACATCACAGGAAAGCTACAAGGTGATTGATTTGTGAGTTACAGTCGTTCGGGAATAACTCTAAATAGATCGGTAAGTAACTAAAGAGAAAGGTCTGCAGTTCTTTTTTAATATAGTAGGCATTTTTTTTAGGGAATCAAGGTTCCTAGTGTAAATAATCTAATTTTGGGGTATTTTAAGGGTGTAAAAACAGAGTGAAAAACAAAGAGTGACATCACAGGAAAACCATAAGTTCATTGGTTGGTAAGTAACTGATAACTTGAATTACCTCTTCTCAGTTGATTTCAGATTAAAGGAGAATAGTAGAAATATTTTACAGATTAAAAACTAAAGACCAGTCAGAAATGCTAAAAACATATTAAAATCGAATGAACTAAAATAGAGATCAGGGCCAGGCGTTGTGTTGTACCTGCATGATGTGGTTGCTGATGCACCCCATTATGGTTTCTAGTGACCACATCTGGAGAAAGTGTTGGTTGCTCGAGGAACTCCAGCTCAGAGTTGATGAGATGGAGTCTGATTTTCAGACACTGCGACACATCAGGGAGGGGAAGAGTTAACTGGACGCACTGTATCAGGAGACAGTCACACTTCTTAGATTAACTACCTTGAATTCGGCCAGTGTTCAGGGACAGGAGGGTGTGACTATGAGTGAGGCTGGTAGAGAGATCCAGGAGATAATGTTGCAGGAGCCTCAGCCCTTATCTTTGTCCAACAGGTTCGAGATACTTGCTCCATGTGTGGACGAGACCAGTGACTGTAGGCAAGATGAAATAATTCACCGTGGCACAGAGGGCCATTAAAATGTGGAGAGAAAAGAGAAATATAGTCGTAATCGGGGATAGTATAGTTAGGGGCATTACGCTGCTCTCTTTGGCCAGGATCGAGAGTCCCGAAGGCTGTGTTGCCTACCTGGTGCCAGGGTTTGGGATATCTCATCTGGGCCACAGAGGAACCTGGAGTGGAAAGATCCAGTTGTCATGGCCCACGTAGGTAGTAACGATTTAGGTAGAACGAGGATACAAGTTCTGATGAGAGAATATGAGCAGCCAGGCGCTAAATTAAAAAGCAGAACCAAAAAGGTAATAATCTCTGGATTACTACCTCAGCCTCGAGCTAATTGGCACAGGGTCAATAAGATTAAAGAGGTAAATGTGTTGCTCAAAGATTGGCTTGCGAGAAATGGGTTAGAATTGATGGGACATTGACACCGGTACTGCGGAAGGAGAGAGCTATTCCGATGGGATGTGCTCCACGTGATTCATGCTCGGACAGGATTCCTGTGACATTGGGACCGGCTCTGGGGGAGATGGGATCTGTACAGGCCAGACGTGTTGCAGCCAAACAGAGACAGGACTGAGTTCCTTGCGGGACGTTTTGCTGGTGCTGTTGGGGAGGGTTTAAATTAGTTTGTCAGGGGGATGGGGACCTGGGGATAGAATCAGTTGGGACAAAATCAGAAATGAAAATGGAAGACAGAAGGTTAGTGGATGGGTCTGGAAGGCAGAGGAAACAAAGGTGAGAAAATAAAAAAGTGTTTGGCAGTGCTCAGGGGTATCTGTTTCAATGCAAGCAGTATAGCAAATAAAGCAGATGAGCTGAGGGGACAGATAGACACGTGGCAGTATGACATCATAGCTATTACAGAAACATGGCTGAAGGAGGGACAGGAATGGCAGCTCAATGTTCCAGGTTGCAGGGTTTTCAGACACGTTAGGGAGGGGGATGAAAAAGGAGGGGGACTGGCAATTTTGGTCAAAGAAACTATTACAGCTGTGAGGAGGGATGATATTATGGAAGGTTCATCAAATGATGCCACATGGATTGAGCTAAGGAACAAAAAAATGGGTAAGTCACACTGCTGGGAGTGTACTATAAACCCCCCAGTCATCGGGAAATAGAAGAGCAGATATGTAGGCAAATCTTTGAGAAGTGCAAGAACAATAGGGGAGTAATAGTAGTTTAACTAGCCCAATATTAACTGGGATAGTTTTAGCATGAAAGGCATTGAGGGAGCAGAGTTCTTGAGGTACATTCAGGAGAACTATTTTGGACAGTATGTGACAAGTCCAACAAAAGAGGGCACCATTTTGGACTTAGTTTTAGGAAATAAAGATGGGATGGTGGAAGGAGTGGCAGCGGGAGAGCATTTTGGTAATAGTGATCACAATTCAGTCATTTTTAACATAATTATGGAAAGTGACAGAGGTCGAACAGGAGTTAGAGTTCTCAACTGGGGCAAGGCAAATTTTACTAAGCTGAGGAGTGATTTAGCAAAAGTGGACTGGAAACAGTTATTTGAAGGGAAATCAGTGTCAGAGCAGTGGGAGGCATTCAAAGGGGAGATTCAAGAGGTTCAGAGGAAACATGTTCCCGCAAAGAAAAAGGGTGAGACGCCAAATCTGGAGCCCCAAGGATGTCAAGGAGCTCACAGGGTAAGATAAGGCAGAAAAGGAAAGCTTATGTCCGACACTGAGAACTCAATACGACAGAAAGCCGAGAGGTGTATCAGAAGTGGAGGGGAGAAATCAAAAAGGAAATTAGGAAATCAAAGAGAGGGCATGAAAGAATATTGGCACGCAAAATCAGGGTGAACCCAAAGATGTTTTATCAATACATTAAGAGGATAACTAAGGAAAGAGTAGGGCCCATAAAAGACCAAAAAGGTCTTTTTGCAGGGGCAGAAGATGTTGGTATGGCTCTTAATGAATACTTTGCTTCAGTCTTCACAAAAAGAGGGGTACGATGCAGGCATTGTAATTAAGGAAGAGGGGTGTGAAGTATTGGATGTGATAAACATAGGGAGGGAGGAAGTATTGAAGGGATTATCATTCTTGAAAGTTGAGAAATAACAAGGGCCAGAAGAAATGAGGCTATATGGATTGAGCTGGATTACTCCCTGTTGCCACGTGCTAGCGAGTGTAGGAATAGGAGGATAGAGCGTGGCTGAGGAAATGGTGCAGGAGGGAAGGCTTTAGGTTCCTGGATCGCTGGGTCTGAGCCGGAACGGGACCGACATCCTTGCTGGGAGGTTTGCTAGTGCTGTTGGGGGGGTTTAAACTAATTTGGCAGTGGGATGGGATACCGAGTGCAGGTACAGTAGGGGGTGATGCAAAGTCAAATATCGAAGAGAAACTAAGTCAATCTGGAAGGCAGAGCAAATATAGACCTGTTAAGGCACAAGTGAAAAATGCAAGGCTGGAATGCATACACTTTAATGCAAGGAGTCGGACTAATAAGGCAGATGAATTGAGGGCATTGATTAGCACATGGGATTATTTAGTTTAGTTTAGAGATACAGCACTGAAACAGGCCCTTCAGCCCACCGAGTCTGTGCCGACCATCAACCACCCTTTTATACTAATCCTACACTAATCCCATATTCTTACCACATCCCCACCTGTCCCTATATTTCCCTTCCACCTACCTATACTAGGGGCAATTTATCTAACAACCTGCAAGTCCTTTGGCTTGTGGGAAGAAACCGGAGCACCCGGAGAAAACCCACGCAGACACAGGGAGAACTTGCAAACTCCACACAGGCAGTTCCCAGAATTGAACCCAGGTCGCTGGAGCTGTTAGGCTGCGGTGCTAACCACTGTGCCACTGTGTCGCACATGATGTTATTGCCATCACAGAGACATGGCTGAGGGAGGGGCAGGACTGGCAACTCAATATTCCAGGGTACAGAATCTTCAGGCGTGATAGGGGAGGGGATAAAAGAGAAGGTGGTATTGCACTGTTGATCAAGGAGTCAATTACTGCAGTAAGGAGGGATAATATATTCGAAGATTCCTCAAATGAGGCCATATAGGTAGAACGTGGGAACAAAAGGGGGGCAATCACTTGGTTGGGCATGTACTACAGGCCTCCAAACAGTCAGGGAGATATAGAGGAACAGATATGCAGGCAAATTTCAGAGAGGTGTAAAAATAATAGGGTAATAATAGTAGGAGCTTTCAACTTACCTAATATCAACTGGGATAGTCTTAGTGCAAAAGGCTTAAGGGAGGCGGAATTCTAAAAATTAATACAGGAGAGCTTTTTGAGCCAGTACGAAAGTCCGACAAGAGAAGGGGCAGTACTAACCCTAATCTTAAGGAATGATGCTGGACAAGTGGTAGAAGTATCAGTGGGGGATCATTTTGGGGATAGTGACCATAACTCTAAGATTTCAGGTAGATATGGTACAGGACAAAAATGGACCAGAAGTAAAAGTACTGAAGTGGAGGAAGGCTGATTTCAATTTGATAAAACACGATCTGGCCAAAGTGGACTGGGAGCTGATACATGTAGGAAAGTCTACATCAGCCCAGTGGGAGTCATTCAAAGACGAAATAGTGAGGGCTCAGAGTCAACATGTACCCGTTAAGGTGAAGAGTAGGACCATCAAGTCCAGGGAACCCTGGATGTCAAGGGATATAGAGGATTGGATCAGGAAAAAAGAGGTTTATGGCAGATTCGGAGTGCTCAAAACAGCGGAGGCCCTAGAGGAGTATAGAAAGTGTAGGGGAGTATTTAAAAAAGTAATTAGGAGAGCCAAGAGGGGACATGAAAAAACATTGGTGGTCAATATAAAGGAAAATCCTGAGGCATTTTACAAGTATATTAAGGGCAAGAGGATAACCAGGCAAAGAGTAGGGCCCATTAAGGACCAAAGTGGCAATCTGTGTGTGGAGCCGGAGGACATAGCTGAGGTTTTAAATGATTACTTTTCATCTGTTTTCACTGTGGAGAGTGCGATGTAGGTGTAGAGATTAGGGAGGGGGGATTGCGATATACTTGAACATAAAAGGGAGGACGTGTTAGATGTTTTAGCGGGCTTAAAAGTGGATAAATCCCCAGGCCCAGATGAGATGTATCCCAGGCTGTTATGTCAGGCAACGGAGGAGATTGCAGGGGCCCTGACACAAATTTTCAAATACTCTCTGGCCACAGGAGAGGTGCCAGAGGACTGGAGGACAGTGAATGTGGTACCATTATTCAAGAAGGGTAGCAGAGATAAACCAGGTAATTACGGGCCGGTGAGTCTAACATCAGTGGTTGGCAAACTATTGGAAAAAAAATTATGAGGGAGAGGATTAATCTCCACTTGGAGAGTCAGGGATTAATCAGGGATAGTCAGCACGGCTTTGTCAGGGGGAGATCGTGTCGAACTAACTTGATTGAATTTTTCGAGGAGGTGACTAGATGTGTAGATGAGGGTAAAGCAGTAGATGTAGTCTACATGGACTTCAGTCAGGCTTTTGATAAGGTCCTGCATGGGAGGTTGGCTAAGAAGGTAAGAGCCCATGGGATCCAGGGCAATTTGGCAAATTGGATCCAAAATTGGCTTGCTGGCAGAAAACAGAGGGCACTGGTGAAGGGTTGTTTTTGCGATTGTAAACCTGTGACCAGTGGTGTACCGCAGGGATCGGTGCTGGGAGTCTTGCTGTTTGTAGTGTATATTAATGACTTTGACGTGAATATGGGAGGTATGATCAATAAGTTCGCAGATGACACGACAACTGGTGGTGTCGTAAATAGTGAGGAGGAAAGCCTTAGATTACAGGACGAAACAGATGGGCTGGAAAGATGGGCAGAGCAGTTGCAAATGGAATTTAATCCTGAGAAGTGTGAGGTGATGCATTTTGGGAGGACTAACAAGGCAAGGGACCCTAGGAAGTACAGAGGGTGAGAGGGACCTTGGTGTACTTGTCCATAGATCACTGAAGGCAGCAGCACAGGTAGATAAGGTGGTTAGGAAGGCATATGTGATATTTGCCTTTATTAGCCTAGGCATAGAATATAAGAGCAAGGAGTTTATGATGGAGCTGTATAAAACGCTAATTATGCCACAGCTGGAGTACTGTGTACAGTTCTGGTCACAACACTATCGGAAGGATGTGATTGCACTGGAGAGGGTGCAGAGGAGATCCACCAGGATGTTGCCTGGGGTGGAACATTTCAGCTATGAAGAGAGAATGAAAAGGCTAGGGTTGTTTTCCTTAGAGCAGAGAAGGATGACGGGGGGGGGGGGCGGTGGGGCATGATTGAGGTATACAAAATTATGAGGAGCATTGATAGGTTAGATAGGAAGATACTATTTCCCTTAGCAAAGGAGTCAATAACCAGGGGGCATAGATTTTAGGTAAGGGGCAAGAGGTTTCGAGGGGATTTGAGAAAAAGAAAATTCACCCAGAGGATGGTTGGAATCTGGAATACACTGCCTGAAGGGGTGGTAGAGGTACGAACCCTCACAACATTTAAGAAGTATTTAGATGAGCACTTGAAATGCCACAGCATACAAGAGTATGGGCCAAATGCTGGAAAATGGGACTAGAATAGTTAGGTGCTTGATGGCCGGCACAGACATGATGGGCTGAAGGGCCTGTTGCTGTGATGTATAACTCTATGAAATGTACCCCCGGCTGTTAAAAGAAGCCAGGATGGAAATGGCAGATGCTCTGACCATCATTTTCCAGTCCTCACTGGATTCAGTTGTGCCACCGGAGCATTGGAGAGCTGCTAACGTTCTACTTCTGTTTAAAAAGGGAGCGAGGGATAGACCGAATATTACAGGCCAGTCAGTCTAATCTCAGTAGTGGGCAAATTATTGGAATCTATTCTGAGAGACTGGATAGAATGTCACTTAGAAAGGCAGAGGTTAATCGAGGATAGTCAGTGTGGATTTGTTAAGGGAAGATCTTGTTTGACCGACTTGATCACATTTTTAGAAGAAGTAACAAGGGAGATAGATGAGGGTAGTGCAGTCTATGTGGTCTACATTAGAATTAGAACATTACATCGCAGTACAGGCCCTTCGGCCCTCGATGTTGCGCCGACCTGTGAAACCATCTGACCTACACTATTCCATTTTCATCCATATGTCTATCCAATGACCACTTAAATGCCCTTAAAGTTGGCGGGTCTACTACTGTTGCTCGCAGGGCGTTCCACGCCCCTACTACTCTCTGAGTAAAGAAACTACCTCTAACATCTGTCCTATATCTATCACCCCTCAACTTAAAGCTATGTCCCCTCGTGTTTGCCATCACGATCCGAGGAAAAAGGCTCTCACTATCCACCCTATCTAACCCTCTGATTATCTTATATGTCTCTATTAAGTCGCCTCTCCTCCTCCTTCTCTCCAACGAAAACAACCCCAGGTCCCTCAGCCTTTCCTCGTAAGACCTTCCCTCCATACCAGGCAACATCCTAGTAAATCTCCTCTGCACCCTTTCCAAAGCTTCCACATCCTTCCTATAATGCGGTGACCAGAACTGCACACAATACTCCAGGTGTGGTCTCACCAGAGTTTTGTGCAGCTGCAGCATGACCTCGTGGCTCCGAAACTCGATCCCCCTACTAATAAATGCTAACACACCAAATGCGTTCTTAACAGCCCTATTAACCTGGGTAGCAACTTTCAGGGATTGATGTACCTGGACACCAAGATGTTCATCTACACTACCAAGAATCTTCCCATTAGCCCAGGACTCTGCATTCCTGTTACTCCTTCCAAAGTGAATCACCTCACACTTTTCCGCATTAAACTCCATTTGCCATCTCTCGGCCCAGCTCTGCAGCCTATCTATGTCCCTCTGTACCCTTCGGCACTATCCACAACTCCACCGACCTTCGTGTCATCCGCAAATTTACTAACCCACCCTTCTACAGCCTCTTCCAGGTTATTTATAAAAATGACAAACAGCAGTGGCCCCAAAACAGATCCTTGCGGTACACCACTAGTAACTAAACTCCAGGATGAACATTTGCCATCAACCACCACCCTCTGTCTTCTTTCAGCGAGCCAATTTCTGATCCAAAGCTCCAAATCACCTTCAGCCCCATACTTCCGCATTTTCTGCAATAGCCTACCGTGGGGATCCTTATCAAATGCCTTACTGAAATCCATATGCACCACACCCACTGCTTTACCCTCATCCACCTGTTTGGTCACCTTCTTGAAAAACTCAATAAGGTTTGTGAGGCACGACCTACCCTTCGCAAAACCGTGCTGACTCTCGCTAATGAACTTATTCTTTTCAAGATGATTATAAATCCTGTCTCTTATAACCTTTTCCAACATTTTACCCACAACCGAAGTAAGGCTCACAGGTCTATAATTACCAGGGCTGTCTCTACTCCCCTTCTTGAACAAGGGGACAACATTTGCTAACCTCCAGTCTTCCGGCACTATTCCTGTCGACAATGACGACATAAAGATCAAGGACAAAGGCTCTGCAATCTCCTCCCTGGCTTCCCAGAGAATCCGAGGATAAATCCCATCTTGCCCAGGGGACTTATCTATTTTCACACTTTCCAAAATTGCTAACAACTCCTCCTTGTGAACCTCAATCCCATCTAGCCTAGTAGTCTGAATCTCAGTATTCTCCTCGACAACATTTTCTTTCTCTACTGTAAATGCTGACGAAAAATATTCATTTAAGACTTCCCCTATCTCCTCTGATTCCACACACAACTTCCCACCACTATCCTTGATTGGCCCATGGATTTTAGCAAGGCTTTTGACAAGGTCCCGCTTGACAGATGAGTTAAATAAATAAAATACCATGGGATCCAGGGAAATGCAGCAAGGTGGATACAAAATTGGCTCAGTGGCAGGAAACAAAGGGTTGGCGGCTGTTATTGCGACCGGAGGGCTGTTTCCTGTGGCGTTCCGCAGGGCTCAATATTAACGACTTTGACGTGAATGTGGGGGTCATGATCAAGACGTTTGCAGACGACACAAAGATTGGCCGTGTGGTACATAGTGAGGAGGATAGCTGGAGGCTGCAGGAAGATATGGATGTTTGGTCAGATGGGCAGAAAAGTGGGAAATGGAATTCAACCCGTAGAAGTGTGAGGTAATGCATTTGGGGAGGTCAAACAAGGCAAAGGGATAGATAATTAATGGGAAAATATTGAGAGGTGTAGAGGAAGTGAGGGACCTTGGAGTGAATGCTCACAGATCCCTGAAGGTAGCAGGAGAGGTCGATAAGGTGGTTAAGAAGGCATATGGAATCCTTTCCTTTATTCGCTGAGGTATAGGATATAAGAGCAGGGAGGTTATGCTGAAACTGTTTATCTCATTGGTTCGGCCACAACTTGAGCACTGTGTGCAGTTCTGGTCACCTCATTACAGACAGGATGTAACGGCACTAGAGAGGGTACAGAGGAGATTTACGAGGATGTTGCCAGGACTGGAAAAATGCAGCTATGAGCAAAGATTGGATAGGCTGCGGTTGTTCTCCTTGGAACAGAGAAGGCTGAGGGGATATCTGTTTGAAATGTACAAAATTGTGAGGGATAGAGTGGATGTGAAGGGACTATTTACCTGAGCAGAAAGTCCATGACTAGGGGGCATAGATTTAACCTGATTGGTAGAAAGATTAGAGGAAAGATGAGGAAAAGGTTTTTTTCCACCCAGAGTGTGTTGGGGGTCTGGAACTCGCTTCCTAAAAGGGTATTCGAGGCAGAAACTCTCAATTCATTGAAAAGGTGTCTGGATAGGCACCTCAAGTGCCATAACCTACAGGGCTACAGACCAAACGCTGGAAAGTGGGATTAGACTGGTGGCTCGTTTTATGGCCAGCACAGACACGATGGGCCAAGTGGCCTCTTTCTGTGCCTTAAATATTCTATGATTCTTTGTGTGTAAAATTGTTTCCTAATTTCACTCCTGAAAGGTAGTTTCACTCTATTGACCTTATCAGTTCTCCTTAATATCTTGAAATCTTTGATCAAATCACCCCTTAACCTACTAAATTCCAGGGAATACAACCCACATTTCTGCAATAAAAAGCAAAATACTGAGGATTCTGGAAATCTGAAATAAAAACAGAAAGCGCTGGTAATAAACTGCAGGTCTGACAGTGTGTGGAGAGAGAAACAGCTCACGTTTCAGGTCTGCGACCTTTCATCAGAATTCAGAGGTCTAGGGAGAGAATTCCAGAGCTTAGGGGCCCCCAGGCATCTGAAGGCACGGCCGCCAATGGTGGAGCGGTTAAAATTGGGGGATGCTGAACAGGCCCGAACTAGAGGAGTGCTGAGATCTCGGAGGGTTGCAGGGCTGAAGGAGGTTACAGAGATAGGGAGGGAGGAGTGAGACCATGAAGGGATACGAACACGAGGTTAAGGATTGCAAAACACAGGGTTACATGCCGGGGTATCAATTGCATCAAACACCCCCAGGTCAAGCAGATCATGGGTCAACTGCAGATCAAAGCTCCCACCGGACTTCAGTCTATAACTACTCCCAGTTCAAGCGCAGCACGGGTGAGAAACTGGGTAATGCTCACAATAAACTTCTCCCTAATGTACTGCAAGGTGAGTTACTCTTCTCTCCATTAATACATGGATGTCCCTTTAACATTCAGTCACTGGCAATAATTCAACCTGATTACTTCATCGATGGAGACAAAGCATGTTTCAGCCTCAGTGGTTTTATCTTTGCCAAGAGCAATCATCTATTGTTGCAGAGAGATTGTCCATCTGTCACCAGATAAATGCAAAACTGCTTTCTATTGTCCTACTGATTCAACCTCCACTGCCTCCTTGACCCTTAACGTATCAACTCCAAAATCCCCACCCTCACTGTTTCAGTGGCTGAAGGGTCGATAACCAGTGGGCGCAGATCGAAGGCGATTGGTGAAAAGGACCAGAGGCGACAGGAGGGGAAACCTTGGAACTGCTTCGAGTGGTTCGGATTTGGAACGCGCTGCCTGATAGGTGAAGGCAGATTCAATCGGAGCCTTCAATAGGGAATTGCATAAAAACTTGGAGCAGAAAAAAAAATGCAGGGATGTGGGGAAAGAGCGGGGAGGGGAGGTGAGAAGTGGGGAGTGGGACTAACTGGATTGCACTCCGAAAGAGTCGGGCCGGCTAGATGGGCCGAATGGCCTCCTTCTGCACCGTACTATTCTGCAATTCAATGATTCTCTGCCTTTGGTCACCTCCTCCAAATTACTCTCGCTAGCATTCAGTTTTCACCTCGGTGACGTCTCCAAGGTGACTGTATTAATGAGGGGAAGTAATGGGGAACACTTGGAAATCTTTTCTGCATTTCTATTCATATTGCTGTAAACGCTTGCAGCATTTTATCACATTCTGGAGCGCGATGTAATTGCTGCATGAATGCAAATTCTCGCCAATATTTCAGGCTGTCTTCTCCAAACCAGAATATCAGAGACAGAAAATGGTGTTGTGCAAGGAAGAATAGTACTTTTGAGATATCATTCCAATATATGTGGGGTAACCCTGAGTGGCCAGCATTAGCTTGCGGTCCCCCAATGGGAAAGAGCGGTGGCTTAGTGGTAGTGTCACTGGACTAGTAATCCAGAGTCCAGGCTAATGCTCTGGGGACATGGGTTCAAATCCCACCATGGCCAATGGTAGAATTTGAACTCACTCAATAAATCTGGAATTTAAAAAGTAAGTCTAATGATGACCATACACAATCGTTGTAAAAACCCATATGGCTCACTAATCTTTTCCTGGTCTGTCCTGCATGAAACTCCAGACCCACAGCAATGTGATTGATTCTTAAATGGCCTAGCAAGCCACTCAGTTCACGGGCAATTAAGGATGGGCAATAAATGCTGGCCTAGCCAGTGAGGCCCACATCCCGCAAACAAATTTTTAAAAATGCTTCCAGTGAAAAATTATCCTCCTCATGTTTGGATGCCTCCCTATCTCTGTAACCTCTTCGAACTCTACAACCACCCAAACTCTCGATCCCTTGGACCCCAGTCTCTCCTCCTTTCACCCCACCATGAGGAACGGTGCCAGGCCATTTAGCCTCGAGCCATGCCGTCAGCTGTTTTGGCCCATACACTGGGGTGTGACTCCCATAGTCTCCACATCTGTTTCCCTCCTTTAAGACCCATTGTAAAATTCACCCTCTGACCTGTACCCATCCTGACATCTGACTCCCCAAAGCCTGTCCCCCATCTACAAGGCACAAGTCAGGAGTGTGATGGAATACTCTCCACTTGCCTGGATGGGTGCACCTCCAACAACACTCAAGAAGCTCAACACCATCCAGGATAAAGCAGCCCACTTGATTGGCACCCCATCCACCACCTTCTAAATTCACTCCCTCCACCACTGATGCACAGTGGCAGCAGTGTGTACCATCTACAAGATGCACTGCAGCAACGCACCAAGGCTCCTTCTACATCACCTTCCAAACCCGCGACCTTTACCACCTCGAAGGACAAGGGCAGCAGACGCATGGGAACACCACCACCTGCTAGTTCCCCTCCAAGCCACACACCGTCCTGACTTGGAACTATATCGCCGTTCCTTCACTGTCGCTGGTCAAAATCCTGGAACTCCCTCCCTAACAGCACTGTGGGTCTACCTACCCCACACGGACTGCAGCGGTTCAAGAAGGCAGCTCACCACCACCTTCTCAAGGGCAAATACGGATGGGCAATAAATGCTGGGCCTAGCCAGCAAAGCTCACATCCCATCCAAGAAAAACCTCCTTTGGGTCAATGATCTGCTTAGACCTTTGTGAAGTGCTTTGGCATGTTTTCTCCATGTTAAAAATATACTCTGGGTGGGGGACTTCAATGTTTATCACCAAGAGTGGCTCAGTAGTACCACTACTGACCGAGCTGGCCAAGTCCTAAAGGGCATAGCTGCTAGACAGGGTATGTGGCATGTGGTGAGGCAACCAACAAGAGGGACCTCGTCCTCATCAATCTACCTATCGCAGATGCATCTGTCCATGACAGTATTGGTAGGAGTGACCACCGCACAAAGAGGACACCCACCATCGTGTTGTGTGGCACTACCACCGTGCTAAATGGGATAGATTTCGAACAGATCTAGCAACTCAAAGTTGGGCATCCATGAGGCGTTGTGAGCCATCAGCAACAGCAGAACTGTATTCAACCACAATCTGTAACCTCATGGCCCAGCAGATCCCCCACTCTACCATTACCATCAAGCCAGGAGACCAACCCTCGTTCACTGAAGAGGGCAGCACCAGGCATACCTAAAAATCAGGTGTCAACCCAGTGAAGCTACAACACAGGACTACTGGCATGTTGAACAGCGGAAGCAGTATTCAAAAGACAGAGCTAAGCGATCCCACAACAAACGGATCAGATCTAAGCTCTGCAGTCCTGCCACATCCAGTCGTGAATGGTGGTGGACAATTAAACAACTAACTAGAGGAGGTGGCTCCACAAATATCCCCATCCACAACGATGGGGGAGCCCAGCACATCAGTGCGAAAGATAAGGCAGAAGCATTTGCAAACATCTTCAGCCAGAAGTGCCGAGTTGATGATCCATCTCGGCCTCCTCCTGAAGTCCCCAGCATCACAGATGCCAACCTTCAGCCCATCCGATTCACTCCACGTGATATCAAGAAATGGCTGAAGGCACTGGATACTACAAAGGCTATGGGCCCTGACAATATTATGGCTATAGTACTCAAGACCTGTGCTCCAGACGTTGCCACGTTCCTAGCCAAGCTGTTCCAGTACAGCGACAACACTGGCATCTACCCAACAAAATGTGGAAAAATTGCCAGGTATGTCCTATACACAAAAAGCAGAACAAATTCAACCCCGCCAATTACCGCCCCATCAGTCTACACTCAATCATCAGTAAAGTGATGGAAGTTGTCTTGATGGTGCAATCAAGCGACAGTTGCTTAGCAGTAACCTGCACAGTGATGCTCACTTTGGGTTCCACCAGGGCCACTCAGCTCCTGACCTCATTACAGCCTTCGTTCAAACATGGACAAAACAGCTGAAGTGACATCAAGGCAGCATTTGACCGAGTGTGGCATCAAGGAGCCCCAGCAAAACTGGAGTCAATGGGAATCAGGGGGAAAACTCTCCACTGGTTGGAGTCATACCTCTCACAAAGGAAATAGGCTGTTGCAGATCAATCATCTCAGTCCCAGGATATTACTGCAGGAGTTCCTCAGTGTCTTAGTGTCCTAGAGACAACCATCTTCAGCTGCTTCATCAATGACCCTCCTTCAATCATGAAGTCAGAAGTGGGGATGTTCACTGATGATTACACAATGATGCAGTCTGTGTAGAAATGCCGCAAGACCTGGACAATATCCAGGCTTGGGCTGATAAGTGGAAAGTAACATTCGCGCCACACAAGTGCCAGGCAATGACCATCTCAAACAAGAGAGAATCTTAACATTTCCCCTTGATGTTCAATGGCATTACCACTATAAACATCCTGGGGGTTACCATTGACCAGAAACTGAACTGGAGCAGCCACAAACTGTGGCGACAAGAGCTAGGTCAGAGGCTAGGAATTCTGCAGCAAGTAACTCACATCCTGACTCCCCAAGGCCTGTCCACCATCTACAAGACACAAGTCAGGAGTGTGATGGAACACTCTTCAATTGCCTGGATGGGTGCAGCTCCAACAACACTCAAGAAGCTCGACACAATCCGGGACAAGGCAGCCCAGTGGATCGGCATTCCATCCACCACCTTCAACATTCACTCCCTTCACCACCGATGCACAGTGGCAGCAGTGTGTACCATCTACAAGATGCACTGCAGCAACTCACCAAGGCTCCTTCAACAGCACCGTCCAAACACGTGACCTCTACCATCTAGAAGGACAAGGGCAGCAGACGCATGGGAACACCGCCACCTGCAAATACCCCTCCAAGTCACACACCATCCTGACTTGGAACTATATCGTCCGTTCCTTCACTGTTGTTGGGTCAAAATCCTGGAACTCCCTTCCTAACAGCACTGTGTGTGCATCTACCCCACATGGTCTGCAGCCGTTCAAGAAGGCAGCTCACCACCACCTTCTCAAGGGCAATGAGGGATGGGCAATAAATGATGGACCTTGCCAGCTATGCCCACGTCCCATGCACGAAATAATAAACCCCTCCTTTGGATCAATGACCTGCTTACAGCTGTGTGAAGTGCCTTGGCAGGTTTTCTCTATGGTAAAGTCGCTATATAAATGCAAGTACATGTTCATTATCTTTCACATCTGGCATTTTGCCATAAGGGTCAATTGATTCCTCTATTAATTAAAAGGATCTTACAATGCAGCCTGTCTTAGTATTTATCATCTACACAAGTTACGGTTCTCATCTCATGGGCCCACCCAGTTTCCACATCTCCCAATCTCTCTTTGCTCCAGCCACTTAGCTAACCTACAGAGGGCAGGATCTTTGGTCAAATGGGGGTCACGACGATGTCAGGAGCTGTCACTTGGCAGTGATGTTTCCCGAGTTGGCCAATTAGTGGCCCGGGCGGGGAGGGGGCTCGCCATCCAATGAAGTACAGCGGGCAGGCTCTCGAAGCTGGAGAGCCAATAGGAGGCCCTCCAGCTCAGAGGGAGATGAAGCCTGCACTTCAGGTAAGAGAGAGAGGGTCCCCTCCATCTTGATGTGCTTGCCACCCGGGGAATTTCCGAGCCATTCCAGCCTCTGTACTCGCCCCCATCTTGGGCAGAAACCCTACCCATGGTCTCCATCTTAATCAGTAATTCCACGGCCTCATAACTCTCTGCGTAAAACTGTTTCTCCTCCTCTCTTGCCCCGGCATCAATGTGTAATCGTCTCAATTTCCCCTCACTCTACACCTCCCAGTCACTGCAAACAATCGGTTTCCATCGACTCCGTCCCATCCTGTCGTGATTCGTAATCCACCTTTCATATCACCCCTTAACTGCCTCTATTTAAACAAAAGCAACCTCAAATTTCAAGTCTGTAAGTCCATGTACACCGCATCCGCCGCATTTCTAACTATTTTCTCATTGAGAATTTGAGGCGCGCTCAACCCAGTTCCCCGTGCGTGCAGCTCCAAAAGGCCAAGCTTGCCATCATGTCGCAATAATTGAGGCTAAAACTGACATCCTGACTTATGGAGACTACCAAGTGGAATCTGCCCGCAGGCGCACAGGCTTCTTCACTCAATGTGCAACCGACAAATTATTGGGATGTTGTTTGAGGAGCTTAACTCTGCCTCTATCCGTGCTCTATCTTACCAGAGAGACGTCAACACCAGCAATAGGTGACTGCTTTGGGAAAAGAACTTGCATTTAACACTGAACATCCTCAGATGTCCAAATGCGTTTTCCAGCCAATTAATTATTCGGAAATCATAACCATTGTTCCTGCATAAGCAAACGTGACAAGCAATTTGCACTCAGCAAAATCCCAACAGGATCAATCGTGAGTTCATCTATTTGGGTGGCATGGGAGCGAGAGATAGGTGATGGCACTGACACTTAAGAGCTCAAGGAGCTTTCATCTCACTTGAACGGGCAGATAACATCTCACTCAAAAGGGAACTTCCAACACCAGGACCTTCTGTAATCAACCACCAGGTCTCGCTGACACTTGCTGCAGCAATGTGCTCTGTTACCTGCCAACTTATGTTCTTCACCCTGTTGAGTTGGAAAATAATTACAGTCCCCACCGCTTGTTGCTGGGACAATTGGCCCTCGACGTGTCTTGGGACACTTCAAAATGCTCCTTTTAAAGTCCGCCAAGCTTCAGCCATCGCTGACTACACCTGAACCCCATATAGATAATCAAGGACATGATCATCCGAGAGAGGAGATTTATCGGCATGTGCCAGGAATGGAGAGTTTTAGCTCTGAAGAATGGTTGGATGGGTTGTTTTCTTCGGAACTGTGGAGGCTGATAGGGAGTTTAATTGAGGCGTGTAGAACTATGAGGGAGGTAGAGGCAGAAACCCTTATTGTTTTTAAAACGGACTTGGATACGCACTTGAAGTGCTGTAACCTACAGGGCTAAGGGCCAAGGACTGGAAAGTTGGATTCGACTGGAATGCTCTTTTTCAGCCAGCACGAACACGATGGGCTGAATGGTCCCTTCTGATCCGCCTCTGGCGCATTGTAAACAATGTTTGTTAGCTATCCCCTGAGCCATCCTCACGCTGACAGGCCGTGGCGAAGCACCCGCAAACTCCTCATGTGTGCTTTCGTGCTGAACGCTGTCGCAGTATTTGGAAAACGTTCTCCTGAAGGCAACATTTATAGCTTGGCATCATCCAGTGGGCACGGTGACTCGCTTCACTTGGCGACAAAGCTCGCTTCGCTGTGCAAAGCCTTTCGAAACGAGATTGGAGGCAGTTTGTGCAGGGGTGAACCAAAAAAAAACACATGGGCCAACACCGACAAACATCTCAATCAGCACTCACAATTACCGACTCCGTTCCCCCTGAAGGGTCAAACAACCTCCTGCTCGGAACTCGGAGAATCCTGGAACGGCAGAGCACAGAAGGAGGCCACTCGGCCCATCGGGTCTGTGCTGGCTCTTTCGAAGTGCAATCCAGTTCGAGCCGCTCCGCTCCCCGCCCCCCACCCCCTGTACTTTCCCCACATCCCTGCAAATTTTCGCCCTTCGAGTATTTATCCGACTCCTTTTTGAAGGCTCCGATTGAATCCGTCTCCACCTATCAGGCAGCACATATCAAATCCTAACCACTCATTGGGTAAAAAAGGTTTCTCCTCCTGTCACCTCTAGTTCTTCCGCCAATCGCCTTCAATCTGTGCCCTCTGCTTATCGACCTTTCAACCACTGGAAACAGTCTCTCTTTATTTACTCTGTCTAAACCCCTCATGGTTTTAAACATCTCTATTAAATCTCCTCTTAGCCTACTCTGCTCGAAGATGAACACAGAACAAGTACATTTGAAACCAGCGAGATCTTAGTAGGCTGGTGGGGATGAGGCATTCGGCTGCTTTGAATATCTGAAAAGAAGGATTTTGGATGGAAAACGATGGGATAATGCAGTTGATGCAGGGGAAGTACAAAGGAACATATGAGATGGAATATTTGGAGCTGAGTGGATAAAGAGAGGGAAGATCAAAAGAGCTGACGATCGTATTACTGATAAAATAGATTAGAAAGTTTATCACGGAGAAACAGAGGGTGGAGATTAGAGCTAGGATTCTCGAAAAGACATGTTTTTCCTTCTGTCCTATTCAGCAGGACAAGGGGACAGGAGAAAATTCTCCTTCAATGTGGCAGCAGTAACCTGGAGGGTGCTGGCGCATGCAAGGACAAAGGACAGAGGTCAGATGTCAATGGGATCAAAATACAAACTCGCGTTTCATGGGGAAGGTTTAAACTACGAGGGCAACAAAGCCAGGTGAGAAAATAAACAGTGAGGAGGAAGTAAAGAGGCTGCTGGGGTATGTGGATCAAGAGCATGGTGGATGGAATACAATGTGGCCAAGCGTTATGTCATCCGCTTTGGAAGGGAAAAAAAATGCAAAATATTTTTGGAATGGCGAGAGCTGGGGAAACCTGTATATTCGGAGGGACCAAGGTGTTTTAGTCAATGGGTCACAGAACATTCACATGCAATTAGGAAGGCAAGTGGTATGTTAGCTTTTTGTTGTCAATGTTTTGGAGTACAAGACGGAAGAGAGTGCAATTGCATGGGGCATGTTGAGGCCACACATGGAGAAGGGTGTGCAGTTTTCACCTCCTTGCCGAAAGCAGGATGTGCATGCCCTCGAGGGAGTGCAACAAAGGTGCACAAGACTGATTCCAGGGATGAAGGGATCGTCCTGTGAGGAGAGATTGAGTAGACGAGGCCTATATATCCCTCGGGTTTGGAAGAATGAGATGCGATCTCATTGAAACATATAAAATTCTTCAGGGGCTTGACGGGGTAGACAGAAGGAGTATGTTTCCCCCCGGGCTGGAGAGAGTAGAACACAGGGACACAGAATCAGAATAAGGGGTCGGCCATTTAGGGCGGAGATGGGGAGAGATTTCTTCACTCAAAGAGATTTCTCTACCCCAGGGGGTCAGTGAATCTTCAGTCGTTGAGTATATCCAAGACTGAAATCGATAGATTTTTGGGTACGAAGGGAATGAAGGAATACGGGGATAATGTGGGCGGGTAGAGTTGAGGTGGATTAGCCATGATGTTATTGAATGGTGCAGCAGACCCGAGAGGCCGAATGGCCCACCCCTGCCCCTACTTCTTAGTCCTGGTGCTCTTAAAGATACACCGAATATGAATCTAAAAGAATACAGTTGCTGGGTTAAATGGCCCCTGGTTTCTGCGATGGGTTCTCTTTAAGTGTTTGTAATCTCAGTTTGGCCACGTCATATTCTGAAGATTTTTGCCTTGCGGTTGGGTTGACGATGCCAAAGACAGACCTGCCGAGGCGGCTGGCGAGCTGTCCAAACGTTGCCCTTCAGACAGAAACCCATTGCTTACAGACGTGAGCAATGCGGAGTCGTCACCAGTCTGGTCAGGACGCGGTTAAAAATATTTATGCTTAGTGTGGGGGCTCACAGCTACGGGGGCCTCCAATCCATTGGCGCACACATCACATTGAAAATTAATTAACTTGAGCCAGGCTGTTGGCACATCAGAGAGGGGCCAATAATTCCCACTGGAAGAGATGTTTTCGAATTCTGCTGAATTGATATTATTGTTAACCACGAAGTACTGAATTGAAGTCATTTAAATGAAATTGCCTTTCAAATGCCTGATGAATCTTTTTTCCAAGCCATTAATCACTAAATTGCTAGGGGAGATCGGCGCTGACAGAAAGATATGGACCTTTGTTGTTGTTTAAAGTGTTTCCAGTTTCCTCCCCATTCTTTTCCTTAATGTATATCCACGGCTGGTCGCCAAAGGAAGCAGGTGAGGGTCCTTGAGAGGGTGCAGAGGAGATTTACCACAATGGTTCCAGGGATGAGGGGATTTTAGCTACAAGGTTAGTTTGGAGAAGCTGGGGTTGTTCTCCCTGCAGCAAAGGAGACTGAGGGGAGATTTGATAAGTGGTGTACAAGATAATGGCAGGTAAATAAGGTCGACAAAGAAAAGCTGTTCCCATTAGTTGATGGTACAAGGACTAGGGGACACAGATTGAAGGTTTTGGGCAGGAGATGCAGGGGGGATGTGAGGAAGAACTATTTTACACAGCGGGTGTTAATGACCTGGAACTCGCTGCCCACGAGACTCGTGGAAGCAGAGACGATGAATGAATTGAAAAGGAAATTGATTGGGCACTTGAGAGAAATAAACTGGCAGGGCTACAGGGGTAGAGCAGGGGCAGCGGCACTGACTGGATTGCTCAACAGTGAGCTGGCACTGAAGGGCCAAATGGCCTTCTTCTGTGCTGTTTAGACTCCATAACTCTTTGAAGCAAAAGGGAATCTTGACAAGCTTTTTCACTGTGGGGCATTGTCACAGCGGGTCCTGTCCAATCCACCAGTGGACGCTGGATTGGACATCAGGAGGGACCCAGATGATTTCTCTCTCTCTTCGCTAGCCCAGCTCAACTAACCCAGCACAAGTCACAGAATGATAGAGCAAGGAGGATGCCATTCAGCCCATCTTTGAAAGGGCTATCCAATTAATCCCACTCGCCTGCTCTTTCGCCCATAGCCCTGCAAGTCTTTCTCGTCCAATTACATATCCAGTTCCCCCTTTTGAAAGTTACTATTGAATCTGCTTCCGCCGCCCTTTCAGGCAGCGCGTTCCAGATCACAACAACTCGCTGCATTAAAAAAAAAAATCACCTCCTCTCCGCCCTCTGGTTCTTTGACCAATTATCTTAAACACATAGAAACCTGGGCTTAGATGATCGCAAGAATTATCTTAGATATTCACTGCCAATTGTGGGAGCCCTGGCCAAACATCCTCAGTTATCATCCAGGGGTGTACATTTCCCGGGAAGATCACTCACAAGATGACCGCTCCGTGTTTTAAGGATCAGCTGGCATTGCTGCAGGAAGACATAATTGAAACGCACGGTCTCCGACAGAGATTCCTGTTGTCACCGATCCCTCCTCCATTCTGTTTGGAAATCTAGAGTTATCGCAATATTTGTTCCCCCAGGACCTCCAAACTGCGGACACCCCTTAAGCTGCCTCAAAATCCCTTGCTCATGAAAGCAAAGCTTGGCATCACTCGTTGGTTAATCATTGCACCAAGCAACAGTAATGGACAAAAGGAGGCCATTTGGCCCCTTGAATCTGTGCCAGCTCTGTCAAAGCGCAATGCAATTTGTCCCCGCGCCCCTTGCACTTTCCCCGCATCCCCACATTTTTTTCCCCTTCAAGTATTTATCCAATTCCCTTTTGAAGGCTTCCACTGAATCTGTCTCCACCTATCAGTCAGCGCATTCCAAATCCGAACCACTCGTTGTGTAAAAAAGTTGGACGGACACTTGAGGGCGATAAACTTGCAGGGCTACGGGGATAGAGCGGGGGGTGGGGGGGGGGGGGGAGTGGGGCTGACTGGATTTTTCAAATGGGCTGAATGGCCTCCTTCTGCGCCCTAATACTTGTATGGCTATGACTCTATAAACATCTGCGACCCCAACAGAGGTCTATAGCCTTATTCTAGCCCAACAGACCAGTTGTCAGATTGGTTGTCTGTCTGCAAGTACAAGTACTGTTCACCAATAATAACACAGAAGATCAATACTTTCTGGGGGGCTCGTTCATGTTGCATTGACTCAAGAGATGAGTAAGGATGTTATACAGATGCAGTCTGTATGTGAAGTACTTACAGCAATTCCATTCACAATGCCTCAGATACTGAAGAGGTCCCGTGTCCACATACAGCAAGACCTGGAGAGAATCTAACCATCTCCCCTTGATGTTCAATGCCATTACCATTGTTGAATCCTCCACTATCAATATCCTGGGGGTTGCCATTGACCAGAAACTGAACTGGACCAGCCACATAAATACTCTGGCTATAAGAGCAGGTCAGAGGCTGGGAATTCTGCGGTGAGTAACTCACATCCTGACTCACCAAAGCTTGTCCACCATCTACAAGGCACAAGTCAGGAGTGTGATGGAATACTCTCCACTTGCCTGGATGGGTGCAGCTCCAACATCATCCAAGAAGCTCGACCACCATCCAGGACAAAGCAGCCCGCTTGATCGGCGTCCCATCCACCATCTTCAACATTCACTCCCTCCACCACCGACGCACAGTGGCAGCAGTGTGTCCCATAAGCAGCGGCACGTTCACATAGCTGGGGCGGACCGCGTGCAGCACCTGATGAAGTGGAAGGGGAGGGAGATCCGTCGGCATCCGCATCAGGTGCGACTGTGCGAGCGCCGGCGCCATTTTCAAAGCCTTTGCAATTATTTTAAAATATTCAAGACACATGTCATGAAAATGCATTACAAATAATAACATAAATATTCGCAGCCCCTCCCGCACCTCCGCATTAAACTTACATGTCATTTACTGCCCTCTCTTTCCATTAAAATAGGCACCTAGTGTACCTGACCTTCCCCTCCTCCCGCACCCCACCCACAACAAAGGTCACAAAATTTTAACTTTACCCCATCCCATCAACCTTGGACAAATGAGATAAGTTTAAACCTGCTGCCCTCTTGCGCACAGATATACTCACCTTCTTCCCTCTCCCTACCAGTGTTCCACCATACTTCACTAGTTGGAGAATGGATGGCGTGCAGGTGCCAGCGGCGATGGCAATATCAGAGCAGGACAGCCGGCGGGACCAGGTAAGTTCATTAATGTATTTATTTACATGTATGAACATATGTAAATGTGGCTCCCATTGCCACGCAGCGGGGTGGAGGGACGCCATGGAACCTCTGGCAATATAGTCCCGGGACTTCCTGTGGTGGGCCTCTCCCAGAGGCATTTTATAGCGCTTCCCAACACAACCCAATTTCCCGGCGGAGCAGCAGGAGAAGGTAGCGACTCTTCGGTGGGTGAGTGAAGGCATCAGGAGCTGTGTTTTAAAAGTAAGTACTTACTGTTTTACTTACTGTTTTCCTTGTCTTTGAGTTTCTTTTGGCGCCGGAGGAACCGGAAGCTGGTCGGCAGCGAGGACTCCTGGGTAGGTATTTTCCTTAAAGGTGCGGAGCTGAGTAAACCCGAGGCACTACACATGTAGTGTCTCCCACCCATCCTCCTCCTCTAACTTAATAATAAGACCCTTTTTACCCTCCTCCTCTAACCAAAAAGGACTGAGCAGGTAAGCTATTTACTGTTTTTGTTAATATCTATAGTTGTACTTAACTAAGGGGTAATTGAATAAAAGAAATGGCAGCCAGTGTAGTGTATTGCTCCTCCTGCAGAATGTTCGAGGTGAGGGAAACCTCCGGTGGCCCTGCCGACTTCACCTGCTGGAAGTGCATCCGTCTCCAGCTCCTATCAGACCGTGTTAGGGAATTGGAGCTGGAGCTGGATGAACTGAGGATCATTCGGGAAGCTGAGGGGTTGATAGATAGAAGCTACACGGAGGTCGTTACTCCACAAATCAAAGGCAGCTGGGTAACAGTTAGAGGTGGGAAGAGGTCAGTGCAGGGATCTCCTGTGGTCGTTCCCCTCAACAACAAGTATACAGTTTTAGATACTGTTGGGGGGGACGGCCTATCGGGGGCAGGCTGCAGTGACCGGGCCTCTGGCACGGGGTCCTGCACTGTGGCTCAGAAGGGAAGGAGGGAGAATGGGAGAGCACTAGTCATCGGGGACTCGATGGTGAGGAGTACGGACAGGCGGTTCTGTGGGCGCAGGCGAGACGCACGGATGGTTTGTTGCCTCCCTGGTGCCAGGGTCCGTGATGTTTGTGATCGCGTCTTCAGGATCCTTAAAGGGGAGGGGGAGCAGCCAGAGGTCGTGGTGCACATTGGCACCAACGACGTAGGAAGGAAGGGTGGCACAGATGTTAGAAGTGAGTTTAGGGAGTTAGGCTGGAAGCTGAAAGCTCGGACGGACAGAGTTGTTATCTCTGGTTTGTTGCCGGCGCCACGTGATAGTGAGGCTAGGAATAGGGAGAGAGCACAGCTGAACACGTGGCTGCAGGAATGGTGTAGGAGGGAGGGCTTCCAGTTCTTGGATAATTGGACTGCATTCTGGGGAAGATGGGACCTGTTCAAACAGGACGGGCTGCATCTGAACCAGAGGGGCACCAATATCCTGGGAGGGAGGTTTGCTAGTACTGTTCGGGAGGGTTTAAACTAGTTTGGGAGGGGGATGGGAACCGGACTTGTAATCCAGGGACCAGTGGGTCCACTCAGAAAGACAAAGAGTGTAGTGAGGTATTGGGGAAGGTAGCACTGTCACAGAGGACAGATGGGCACGGAGAAGGGTTAAAGTGCGTATACTTCAACGCAAGAAGCATCAGGAATAAGGTGAGTGAATTGAAGGCGTGGATGGGCACTTGGGACTACGATGTTGTGGCCATCACTGAAACGTGGATAGGTGAGGGGGAGGAATGGTTTTTGGAGGTACCTGGTTATAGATGTTTTCATAAGATTAGGAATGGTGGTAAAAGAGGTGGGGGGGTGGCATTGTTAGTTAGAAATAGTGTAACAACTGCTGAAAGAATTTTCGAGGAGGATCTGCCGACTGAGGCACTGTGGGTTGAGGTCAGGAACAGGAAAGGAGCAGTCACCTTGATGGGAGTTTTCTATAGGCCCCCCAATAGCAGCAGGGAGGTGGAAGAGCAGATTGGGAAACAGATTTTGGAAAGGAGCAGAAGTCACAGGGTAGTAATTATGGGGGATTTCAACTTCCCAAATATTGATTGGCAACTCTTTAGATCGAATAGTTTGGATGGGGTAGTGTTTGTGCAGTATGTCCAGGAAGCTTTTCTGACTCAGTATGTAGACTGCCCGACCAGAGGGGAGGCAATATTGGATTTGGTACTAGGTAATGAACCAGGGCAAGTGATAGAGCTGTTGGTGGGCGAGCACTTTGGAGATAGTGATCACAATTCTGTAGCATTCACTGTGGTAATGGAGAGGGATAGGTATGTGCAACAGGGCAAGGTTTACAATTGGGGGAAGGGTAGATATGATGCTGTCAGGCAGGAACTGAGGAGCATAAGTTGGGAGCATATGCTGGCAGGGAAGGGCACGGTCGAAATGTGGAACTTTTTCAAGGAGCAGATAGTAGGGGCCATTGATAAGCATGTCCCTGTCAGACAGGGAAGGGATGGTCATGTGAGGGAACCGTGGTTGACAAGAGAGGTTGAGAGTCTTGTTAGGAAGAAGAAGGATGCGTATATAAAGTTGAGGAAAAAGGGCACAGGCATAGCTCTGGAGGGATACAAGATGGCCAGGAAGGATCTGAAGAAAGGGATTAGGAGAGCTAAGAGAGGGCATGAAAAATGCTTGGCGGGTAGGATAAAAGAAAACCCCAAGGCCTTTTACGCGTATGTCAGAAATATGAGGATGACTAGGGGGACCGTAGGTCCGGTCAAGGACAATAGCGGGAGACTGTGTGTTGAGCCGGAAGAGATAAGTGAGGTTTTGAATGAGTACTTCTCTTCGGTATTTACGAATGAGAAGGGGTGTATTACTGAAGAGGACGGTGTGAAACAGACTGGTAAGCTCGAGGAAGTGCTCGTTAGGAGGGAAGATGTGTTGGGGTTTTTGAATAACTTGAAGATAGACAAGTCTCCCGGGCCTGACGGGGTATATCCAAGGATGTTATGGGAAGCAAGGGATGAAATTGCAGAGCCGCTGGCAATGATCTTTTCATCTTCTCTGCTGACGGGGGTGGTACCAGGTGATTGGAGGGTGGCAAATGTTGTGCCCCTGTTCAAGAAAGGGAATAGGAACAACCCTGGGAATTACAGGCCAGTTAGTCTTACTTCGGTGGTAGGCAAGTTGATGGAAAAGGTGCTGAGGGATAGGATTTCTGAGCATCTGGAAAGACACTGCTTGATTCGGGACAGTCAGCACGGTTTTGTGAGGGGTAGGTCTTGCCTCACAAGCCTGATTGAATTCTTTGAGCAGGTGACCAAGCAAGTGGATGAGGGTAAACCAGTGGATGTGGTGTACATGGATTTTAGTAAGGCATTTGATAAGGTCCCCCATGGTAGACTTATGGAGAAAGTCAGGAGGCATGGGATAGTGGGGAATGTGGCCAGTTGGATTAAGAATTGGCTAACTGATAGAAGGCAGAGAGTGGTCTTAGATGGTAAATACTCAGCCTGGAGCCCAGTTACCAGTGGCGTGCCGCAGGGATCAGTTCTGGGTCCTCTCCTGTTTGTGATTTTTATTAACGACTTGGATGAGGAAGTCGAAGGGTGGGTCAGTAAATTTGCAGATGATACAAAGGTTGGTGGAGTTGTGGATACCGAGGAGGGCTATTGTCGTCTGCAAAGGGACTTGGATAGGTTGCAGTGCTGGGCTGAAAAGTGGCAGATGGAGTTTAACCCTGAAAAGTGTGAGGTCGTCCATTTTGGAAGGACAAACACGAATGCAAAATACTGGGTTAACGGTAGGGTTCTTGGGCATGTGGAGGAGCAGAGAGACCTTGGGGTCTATGTGCATAGATCGTTGAAAGTTGCAACTCAAGTGGATAGGGCTGTGAAGAAGGCATATGGGGTGTTAGCGTTCATTAGCAGAGGGATTGAATTTAAGAGCCGTGAGGTGATGATGCAGCTGTACAGGACCTTGGTAAGGCCTCATTTGGAGTACTGTGTGCAGTTCTGGTCGCCTCATTTTAGGAAGGATGTGGAAGCCTTGGAGAGGGTGCAGAGGAGATTTACCAGGATGTTGCCTGGAATGGAGAATAAGTCTTACGAGGAAAGGCTGAACATTCTAGGCCTCTTCTCATTAGAACGGAGAAGGATGAGGGGTGACATGATAGAGGTTTATAAGATGATCAGGGGAATAGATAGGGTAGACAGTCAGAAACTTTTTCCCCGGGTGGAGCAAAGCGTTACAAGGGGTCATAAATTTAAGGTGAAGGGTGGGAGATATAAGGGGGATGTCAGGGGAAGGTTCTTTACCCAGAGAGTGGTCGGGGCATGGAATGCCTTGCCTGGGGAAGTTGTTGAGTCAGAAACTTTAGGGACTTTCAAACGGCTTTTAGATAGGTATATGGATAAAGGAGAATGATGGGGTATAGATTAAATTGTCCTTGACAGAGGACAAAGGATCGGCACAACGTCGTGGGCCGAAGGGCCTGTTCTGTGCTGTATTTTTCTATGTTCTCTATGTTCTAACGTCGTTGGGTTGGAGGGGTGGGCAGTAAAAGCCAGGACAATGATTGCCACAAACCCTTTCCCAAATCTGTGCCTTCTTACAGATAATAATATTATACATCCTGGGCTCATGAATAGTCCATTGATATTCAAACGTGTTTTAATCATGAAGATTCAGTTTTATCAACATCATCAGACTTCACTCCAATGAAACAATTCTTTGAGATTAGCGTTTCGAAGGAATGTGGGGGCACAGCTAGACGTGGTGGTTCCATAACTCATAAGCCTGTCAGTATTATTTACAGTTCTATAGCAGTTCACAGCAATCAAAAGGTTGAAACAAATTATTCAAATCTTGGATGGACACATTTCATCATATGACTTAATTGCCTCTGCCATCTGTCGATTGGAATATTGAAGAAGTCACTCATTGCGTCGATGTTTGGGTTTCAAGGTTTTTTCTTCAGTCCACTGCCAAGCTCCCGTGGAATGCTGGGAGCCAAATGTTTTGGCCAATTTCTGAAAAATCACCATGATAAACGGCTTTTTTGCATTATCGACTTTTGGGCTTTAAATTGTTGGCTTTTGTTAAGTTGAATGTGTTTTTGCTGAAGGACTGGATACACAATGAAGAGAGTGATGGAATGTGCATTCGCCTTTCGAAAATAGAACATAGAACAGTACAGCACAGTACAGGCCCTTCGGCCCACGATGTTGTGCCGAACCTTCAACCTACTCTAGGATCAAACCCTTCATTCTAATATCATCCATGGACCTATCCAAGAGTCGCTTAAATGTCCTTAATGTATCTGCTTCTACTACCACCGCTGGCAGTGCATTCCACGCACCCACCAGTCTCTGTGTAAAGAACCTACCACTGACTTCTCCCCGAAACCTTCCTCCAATCACCTTAAAACTTTGCCCCCTGGTGATAGACCTTTCCGCCCTGGGAAAAATTCTCTGGCTATCCACTCTATCTATGCCTCACATCATCTTGTACCCCTATATCAAGTCACCTCTCATCCTTCTACGTTACAATGAGAAAAGCCATAGCTCCCTCAACCTATCTTCGTAATTCATGCCCTCCAGTCCAGGCAGCATCCTGGTAAATCTCCTCTGCTCCCTCTCTAAAGCGTCCACATCCTTCCTATAATGAGGCGACCAGAACTGAACACAATATTCCAAGTGTGGTCTAACCAGGGCTTTATAGAGCTGCAGCATAACCTCGCGGCTCTTAAACTCAATCCACCTGTTAATGAAAGCCAACACACCATACGCCTTCTTAACAACACTATCAAATTGTTTGGCAACTTTTACCGATCATTGGACATAAACCCCAAGATCCCTCTGTTCCTCCACACGACCAATAATCCTATCTTTAAGCCTGTATTCTGCATTCAAATTCGACCATCCAAAATGAATCACTTCACACTTTTCCAGATTGAACTCCATCTGCCACTTCTCAGCCCAGCTCTGCATCCTGTCAATGTCCCGTTGCAACCGACAACAGCCTTCCACACCATCCACAACTACAGCAAGTTCGTGTCATCGGCAAACTTGCTAACCCAGCCTTCCACTTCTTCATCCAAGTCATTTATAAAGATCACAAAGAGCAGAGGTCCCAGAACAGATCCCTGTGGAACACCGAGCTCCATGCTGAATAGTTTCCATCTACTACCACCCTCTGTCTTCTCTGGGCCAGCCAATTCTCTGTCCAGACAGCCAACTTTCCCTGTATCCAATGCCTCCTTACTTTCTGAATGAGCCGACCATGGGGAACCTTATCAAACGCCCTGCTAAAATCCATATACACCACATCCACTGCCCTTCCTTCATCAATGTGTTTTGTCACGTCTTCAAAGAATTCATTAAGGCTTGTGAGGCATGACCTGCCCCTCACAAAGCCATGCTGACTATCTCTAATCAAACTATGCCTTTCCAAAAAATCATAAATCCTGTCTCTCAGAATCCTCTCCAATAATTTGCCTGGTCTATAATTCCGAGGGTTATCCCTATTCCCTTTCTTGAACATTTGCCACCCTCCAATCATCTGGTGCTACTCCAGTGGACAGTGAGGAGGCAAACATCATCGCCAAAGGCGCGGCAATCTCTTCCCTCGCTTCCCGTAATATCCTTGGGTATATCCCGTCTGGCCCCGGGGACTTATCTGTCCTCATGTCTTTCAAAATGTCCAGCAATTCGAACCCTCTTGACATCAACCTGTTGGAGCATATCAGCCTGTCTCACGCTGTCCTCACAAACGACCAGGTCCCTCTCACTAGTGAATACTGAAGCAAAGTATTCATTTAGGACGTCCCCTACCTCCTCCGACTCCAGGCACAAGTTCCCTCCACTATCCCTGATCGGCCCTACCCTCACTTTGGCCATCCTCTTGTTCCTCACATAAGTGTAGAACGCCTTGGGATTTTCCTTAATCCTACCCGCCAAGACTTTTTCATGTTTCTTCTAGCTCTCCTCGGTCCATTCTTCAGTTCCTTCCTGGCTACCTTGCAAGCCTCTAGAGCCCTGTCTGATCTTTGCTTCCTCAACCTTAAGTAAGCTTCCTTCTTCCTCTTCACTAGCTGTTCCACATCTCTTGTCATCCAAGGTTCCTTCACCCTACCATCCCTTCCTTGCCTCATCGGGACAAACCTATCCATCAGTCGCAACAACTTTAATTAATCTATCTCACGCAGAGCCGACAGGTCCAGGGACCGAGGGACAGCAGTACACCTCTGAGAAGGAGGAGGGAGCCTCAAAGAATGCACTGGCCCATCACTCCCCCTCGCTCTGCACCAGCACACATACTCTCATATCAGTGTTTATCAATTGTCAGTAGATCTGGGATCACAATATGGTGAGCACATCACATACACACATGAGCAGCTGACGGAGGCTGTGACAGCCGAGCCCACTGATCCTCAGCGGACTGTGGGAGACCAGGACGATGCTGAGCCTCTGGCTAATGAAATGCTTCTGGAGTCATTAGCAACGCGAATTAGCTAACCCTAACCCTAACGCTCATGAGCCCCCCTGGTTCCTGTTGCCCCACTGCCCATGTGTGCTGCTCTCTCACTCCATGAAAGCCCTTCTCACTGGAGGACCCAGAAACTGAGTGAATGAGGCCTATGTCATGTGGGTTCACTCAGTCCCCAGGGGTCAGGCACACATAGGCAGAAGACCCACGTCATTCCAGGGCATTGGGCAGCAAGGTCCGTACCTTCCTCCACCACAGCTGACAGTGCGAGGGAACACCGTGTAGAAGCAAATATAAGAGATTTAAGAAGAGCATCGAGCTGCACAGGGGCTTCATGGGTGAATATTTTTGGAACAATGGAAGGTAGCAATTTTTGAATTCGCCAATATAGGCAGGAGATTTTCTTGTATCCCCTGTGGGCCGCTGGAACTACAGGAGCACCCTGGCTCTGTCAAAGGTGGGATCACACCACGTGAGGTCGATGCATTCCCGAAGCTGCAGTCTGATATCTTACTGGGTGCAGGTAAATGGTAAGTAAATGAAGGAAGCAGTAATAGGGCTGCAGAGTGCTGAAGCTTTATTGAATTGCATGGATCTGTCACTAAGGATCATCTGAACTGTGCCTTCATTAACGCATCCTGAGACTCCCTTGCATGTAACTCGTGGCGCCTTGCCTGTGATCTCGGGAGTTCTTCAGTATCCTACGCCATTTCATCATCTTCCTCCATCTACTCTTCATCGGTGTATAAATTGCACTGCATGATATACTCGTTGTTCAATTGCTCTGCCCTCTGTAGCGCCAGGTTGTGCAGTGTACAGGACACCACAACGATGCACGAGAACCTTGCTGGGGCACACTGAATGGTTCCACCCAGATCTACGGCACCTGAACCACATCTTCAGAAGTCCAATGGCCTGCTCAATGGTCACGCGATTTGTCCACTGGCAGGTGTTGTACCTCTCCTCTGAAGCAGTGCTAGGGTTCCTCACAATTGTCAGTAGCCACGTCTTCAATGGGCAGAAAATATCATCCAGTATCCATCCCTGAAGGTTCGCGCTTAGTCTGTAGGTATCATGACTGCTCCCAGGAACTGTGCACACACCTGCAGGAAGCACTTGCAGTGGACACCGACCAGTTGCTCACTGATCGTGTGGAAGCCCTTCCTGTTGATGAAGGCTGCAGCCTGGTCTGTGGGAGAAGTATTGGTCACATGTGTGCAGTTGATCACACCCTGTACCTGAGGGAATCCAGCGATGGCGCGCAATCCGATGGTCTTAATAGCCTGTCTGGATGGGTGTGAAAGCACACGTACTGGCTGTCCCTCTTAAACATGGAATTGGTGACCATCTTAATGCAGCAATGAGCCACAAACTGGGAGATTCAGCTCATGTCTATAGTAGATCCCGGGAATGTTCCTGAAGCGTAAAAATGCAGTGTCAGTGTGACTTTCAGTGCCACAGGCATTGGGTGCCTACCACTTCTCATGGAGCTCAGCACGTCCTCCATCATGGCACACAGCTCTATTATATCCTCGCTGGAAAGGTGGAATTTCAGGCAACAATCCTGCCCCGACATCTGAAGGTAGCTGAGACTTGGATGGTAGAACCCCTGTGGTGGGTAAACTGTTCTACGCACACGAGGCTGGGTGTGAGCCCCTCTGTTCCCTTCTCCTCCATGCTCCCATGACGCTGACAATCCTGATGCCCCCCTGGTTTATGTTGCCACACTGCCCGTGGCTGCAACGCCCTCACTCTATGATACCCGTCCTCACTGGAAGATGAAAATTCTGAGTGAGAGGCCTATGGAATGTGGATTCACTCAGTCCCCAGGGCCTTTTAACTCCCTCCCCCCACTCTGCCTACACAAGTGCCAGCTCCGAGATGGCACTCTGGTCGTATGTCACTGCAGTTCTGGCAACTTTTCCCGTATTCCGATTGAGATTGCTGACTCAGATCTTGCCCCACCCTCCCTGCCAAACCCTGCTAGGATTTCGGATGGCTTCAGTTTGTATCCAGAACTGACCTTCTGCTAGCTCACCATCTCTTGATACCTGGTGAGTCTCTGAAGCCCTGAGTGGTTGAATTACCTGCCCGCCACGTGTCAGTGCGAGGTGCTTCCGCTGGGTGTCCACACCTAGAAACATCAGAATGTGAAGTGAAGATGTCGGGCTTCTGTCCCGGCGCCTTCCATCCTGATATTCCGGCCCATCCCGCCGCCCATCCCGATCCCAGTGAGGTGACAAATTTCAGCCCTATGTTTAAAATCACACAGGTCATTCTCGGAAATAGCAGTTAATATTCATGCTGCAGGTTTCAACCCACTACCCAGATGGAATAAATCATGGAACACATGGATCATTAAAATACCATCACCTCATCACTGACCCCAAAGCACAGATCCCAGGCCACAACTTTCCTCGAAGACAGTGGGCAGCTGTCAAGCAAACCTGCACTCAGCATGGATGATGGGGCCACCTGGTCCATCCGTGGAAGGTGAAGGATGCCCCAGACCATGGAACACACCACAACAACCTGCTCAATGCGTTCTGTTGAGGGTGGCACCTTATTGCTGCCCTAATGGTCTCAGGAGGCCATCACATGGATCACCAAACTAACCATCCCATAATAAGCGTTTTCCATCATATGGCTAGTCTCTATTTTTCTCACTCTGTCTCAATCTGTGTCTCTATCTATCTCTGCCCCTGTAGCTGTGTCCGTCCCTATCTGTTTCTCTGCAGCTCTGTCCCTCTCTTTCGCTTTCTCCTCATTTCTGTATTTGGATCACTCCGTTTTCCTCTTCTGCTTACTCTTTTATCCTTTCTCACTCTCTCAGTCCTTGCCTCTCTATCTGCCTCTCCCTCAGTCTCTTTCTGTGATACTATGTTGCACAATACACGGAAGTGCCTCATTCTATTGATATATCCCAGCCCGTCCTTTGTTTCTCTGACTAACTGTTCCTTTCTCTCTGTTACTTTCGCCCTCGCTACCCATATCATTTCACCCTAGCCCGAATGAAGACATGAAAATGTAAAATGCAAATCTTCTTTCAACAGTGGCCCATGGCAAACTGACAGTAAATAAATAATTTGTACGATTCACTGATTACCGACATTCCTGCCGCTTGTCATGCAGATCTCCACCTACCAGGAATGAGGCACAGGGCGGCACAGTGGCGCAGTGGTTAGCACCGCAGCCTCACAGCTCCAGGGACCCGGGTTCGATTCCGGGTACTGCCTGTGTGGAGTTTGCAAGTTCTCCCTGTGTCTGCGTGGGTTTTCTCCGGGTGCTCCGGTTTCCTGCCAAAAGATATGTTGATAGGTAAATTGGCCATTATAAATTGTCACTAGTATAGGTAGATGGTAGGGAAATATAGGGACAGGTGGGGATGTTTGGCAGGAATATGGGATTAGTGTAGGATTAGTATAAATGGGTGGTTGATGTTCGGCACAGACTCGGTGGGCCGAAGGGCCTGTTTCAGTGCTGTATCTCTAATCTAAAATCCTATGAACATTGATTTTAACCTGTTGCTGGAGTGAAGAAATGACTTGTTAAAGAGATCACCAGACTGTTGACTGGAGGACATTTGCAAAGTAAGAGACGGTGCTTGTGGAGACAAAGCACTGCTGCCTGATCCAAATAATGCAAAGGGGCTTTGATCACCAGACTTTGAATGTGTAAGGAAGCGCATCCAAGGACTGCTAAGATGATACCATCCAACAAGAGAGGACAGGTTAAACCAGCTGTTCACATGACGAATCGGCTGGTCCAGGCCTTTGAAGGAGACACAGAACAGTTTGAATTTAGACTAGAGTTTGCAACTGAAGTTGGAACAGTGAAACTCCTCTCTCCTGGCTGTCTCTCTCACTTTCTCCCAAGCAGGAACCACGGAAGACATGTAAACCTCAAGACAGAAAAGATTGAAACATCGAAACAAGTTGAAGTGTGAACTGGGCCCCAACGACAGCAAGACTTACCAGCAACCAAAGACTCGACGTTGAACTCAAAGGACTGTAATCATAACCCAGCTATTGCCTCAAAGTTTCCCCTTTATTCTTTTCTACTTTTCCTGTCTCTATCTGCGTGTGTATTTATCGTGTATGCATGCTAGTGTGGCTGTGTTGCATGTTCGCAGTCGTTAACCGAATTTGGGTTTAAGATTCATAAACTTGCACCTTTCTGGTTCATATCTAAGGAAATCTGTCTGATTTATTTGCCTTACAATTGGAGCAGTGAACAAGGATTCAGGAAGGGGGAGCGAAAAACACGGTGTTTCTAAAATTAAACACTATTACAGTTGAACCGTGAAAAGACAGAGAGGGAACCACGAGACCCCTTCTCACCTTGTCTCACACACGGGAA